>NC_143438.1:76753750-77062500 GCF_987193195.1 Phasianus colchicus
CACTTTTAAGAATATCCTGGACAACTGTCAGTCTTTCAAAGTTGCAATGGATAGTCTGCCCCATACAGAATTATTTTTCTCTATCCTGATTTTTCAGAAAGCCTGAATAAGGCAATCGTACTGCAGAAACTAAGGCGTACAGACACATGAAGAGTCTATTGCTTTATTGTGTGTGCGTATAATGCCTTGGTCTCCATAAAGATTGAATGTATCCATTGGGTCCTGCTCCACTGTGTGCATGGATAACACCTTGTCTCTTTTTACTTGCTGTTGCTGTATCAGAATGAAGCAGATGTAGGTGAGAGTGCTTCAGTTAGAGCTACCAGAGATGTAACCAGCAAAACCCTCCTAAATTTCAAGAGGGACTGACAGGTTATTATTGCCTTCCAAGAGAAGGAGTAATAGGGGGAGCGGGAAAACAAAGAGGAGAGAAGGGAAACTGAGTATACACAAAACATAGGATCCACAGAATGGAGCTGTGGAGCAGGAAACAAATTTGGGTGTGCTCTTGTTCAACACCTTCATCAGTGACCTGGATAGAATGCATCCTTAGCAAGTTTGCTGATGATACAAAGTTGGGAGGAGCCGCTGACACACCAGAAGGCTGTGCTGCCAGTGAGACCTGGACAGACTGAAGAGCTGGGAAGGAGAGGAATCTTAAGAGGTTTAACAAGGGCAAGTGTAGAGTCCTGCACCTGGGGAGGAATGGCCACACGTATCAATCAGTACAGGTTAAGAGCTGACCTACTGGAAAGGAGCTCTGTGGTGAAGGACTTGGGGGTCTTGGTGGACAAAAGGTTGGTCACAAGCCAGCAGTGTGCCCTTTTGGCCCAAAAGACCAGTGGTATCCTGGGGTGCATGAAGAAGAGCGTGGCAGCAGGTCAAGGGTGGTTATCCTCTTCCTCTACTTATCCTTCATGAGGCCACTTCTGGAGTACTACGTCCAGTTCTGGGCTCCTCAGTTCAGGAGGACAGGGAACTTCTAGAGACAGTCCAGTGGAGGGCCACAAAGATGATGAGGGTCCTGGAGCATTTCCCTTATGAGGAAAGGCTAAGAACCTGAGAAGAGAAAACTGAGAGGAGAACTCATCAATGTCTATAAATATCTCGAGGATGGGAGTCAAGTAGATGGGATCGGGCTCTTTTCAGTGGCAGCCAGCAACAAGATAAAGAGCAATGGGTATGAAACAGGACATAGGAAGTTCCATACAGATAAGAGAAAAAACTACTGTGAGGGTGTTGGAGCACTAGAACAGGCTGCACATAGAGGTTGTGGAGTCTCTTTCTGTGGAGATATTCAAAATCTGCCTTTCCTGTGAGACCTGCTGCAAGGAACTGCTGTAGTAGGGGGTTGGACTTGATGCTGTCCAGAGGTCCCCTTCAATCCCTAGAATTTTGTGGTTCTGTGAACAGTAAGGCAGGAATGTTCCAGCTCTGTAGGGTGAATCTGTGGCTCTGACCTCCTGAGGAAAAGCCTCTATCCGAGGGGCAAGGTTTCAAGCTGCTGCCAGGGTAAAAGTCTAAGAAACACAAAAGAAATGATGTGTTATCCAAGAGAGTTGTGGGCGACCGGTTTAAATGGATTTTGTATCCATTGTTTGTTTTCCTGATTGAAATGCACAGGCTACTACATCTGCAGTAGTTCTCCTGACATTTCTGCTCTTGGAAGCTCTCCAAATTCTGATTATTTATGCTATTTGTCCATCCATCTTAAAAAAAAAAAAATAATAATACAAAAACAACGACAACAACAACAAAAAGCCTCTTTCAGAGAAGAGTCCGCATAAAAATAGCTCTAACTCATGAATTTGCTTACCTAAATTTTACTTGTGTGCTCCTTCTGTCCTGTATTCATGGTGGAAGTGGAGCAGTATTAATGGAGAAATATGAGACAGAAACAAGGAGATTAAGACAGGCGAATCTCTGGGGTGCTGCTGTCTGCTTGGCAGCAGATGAGGAGCAGTTAGGCATGGGGAGCTGGAGACTTGCTGTGCTTTTACTGAATGGCTGCACGTGGGAACAAAATTCAAGAGAGATGGCAAGATTTGGTTGGAAGAAAGGCACAGTTTATTGTCTGCTGAGCTTAATTTCAGATCCCTAATTGTGCATTGTCTTGTATGGATGTGGGGATAGAGGAATGAAAAGGTCTGCATTGGGTCAATGGTATCTCTGTTTTGAAACCTGTTAGGCACAGTGGTGCAGAGAAGTGATAAAAGGAAGAATTGTGGTTGTTGTTCTTTTTTTTTTTTTTTTAATTTTAGTTTGGTTTTCTGCAATTCTGAAGTGCTGTGTCTAAACCTTGGAGCTGCACCTTGACTTCTTAGCTTAGTTCTAGTGGGGCATGGCTTTATCAGTGACTGCTTGTGGAGCAATAGTGAGTGGCTAAATATCCTGTCGGTGTGAGTGGTGAACTGAAACACTGATGAATTAGATAGAATGTCAGCTATAGAAAGGGAAGGATGAATGAAGTCATCCTTCAGTCTCCTGCAACAAGCCTTAGGATGCAGATGGGGGAATTAGTCTCAAAGAATGCTAAATCCCACTGTATTTATGAATGGAGAACAAAATGAGGGGAGAAAGGAAATAATTGGACCAATGTGACTACAGTGTGCCTATAAATCTAGCATCCAATATACAGGTACAAGTTTAAAATCTTACAATTTGACTGATGGTCTCATCCACAGTATATTATGTACTCATCTTAAAGCCTTGAAATCCCTTCTCTGACAACCTTGGAAGCTTTATTTGTGCAAGAAGAAGCCTCTCAGAAGTATGAGGGGTCCTGCAATGCATATTGAGTGCATTTGCGCAAATGTATTTTGGTGTAAAATTGATTTGTGTTATCTTACTCCCTACAGCCACTTAAAAAGACATTGAATTTCCCTTCTAATGTCCTGAAGATCTCAATTATACATTTAATTGCTACCCAGAAGGCGTCTTTGAGAGGAGGATACAGTGAACACATGGCTATTTTAAAATGCAAAAGCATGTTAGTTAAAAAGAGGAAAATAAGGAAAGAAATATCATCAGATAGCAGTGGGAGCTATTTGGGAATTCTGCTTTGGTTAATTCTTTCCCAGGTATTACAGCTGTAGAACTTGACTACAAAGATCTCAACTCCTGTTTTTTTTTATTTTTTTAAATAGTTATATCTCTGCTAGAAGCTGTATTTTAAAGAAATATGTACTCACATTGTTGATGTAAAATGTTATAATTATAGTGCAGGAAACCAACAGAAGTAGCAATTTGCTGCATTACAATTTTCTCTTATGGCACTGCTGCAATTTCCAGTCATTGAAATTCTGCTGCTGATGTTTGATTAGTGGGAAATCCTGAAATGGCTGACCAAAATGCAACAAAATGATTTCTTTATGCTTCTAAAATGTATTAAACATAATACTTAGTGTTAAAAATACTCCATGCAGTACAACAGCTCTCCAGTTTGTTCATAGGATTGGATCCAGTAACTGAATTTCAGTGTCTGGTGGTGTCTTCAGAAGTTTCTTAATGCCTCACAAAAGCACAGTGCATGAGTCTTTCTATAAAAGCTGGTAAGAAACATATGGTTTCCCCAGCTGTAGTGGCTGGGGGATTCATTGGAGCCACAGACCGGTTTCTGATGCAGACAGTACATGTAACTGTGGCTGTGTTAAAGTAGAGTTGGATCCCCTGGATTAGAACCTAGGCCAGTTTCTGATATCCAAATCCCAAACTGACCCCTTGAAAATCCCTGTAATACAGTTCTGAATGGATTCAACTCCATAACATGGTTCTTTGTAAGCTCTCTCAAGATTTTAGATTTTTCTCTCTTTGGTACTTCCCTGACCTGATGAAAAAATGATACTCTGTTGGGAAAAATCTAAACTTGATCAGACCATGGAAGAGTTGTAGCTGATGCACCTATGTGGTCATTGCCCTGCTCACTTCTGAATTTCTTCTCTCAGCAATTTTCTGTATTATATATATCTAGTTATTTTCTTCTTACAAAATATGTCAACCATTTGGAATTCCTGACTGTGTAACATTGTTGTTTTCATTTGGCTTAGGTTCAGTGAATTCTTTTTTCATGCTTTGGGCATGTTTTACATTTGCTCTTTTCTCTGCCATTATACCCATTTTACTGAAAGTGTCTTTTTTTGCTTTCTTCATCTAAAATTTCACTTCCTCTATCTGAATAAAATGAGAATTACTAGATCTTTTTTTCTAGGTGGCCTGTGCTTGAGTGGAAAAGAAATTAGTTGGTCAATGCAGGGATTAAAAACCATCTAATTTCGTGGATTGTATATGTTTGGCTCCTGAGACAGGAGCAGGATTGTTCCATTTTGCTTGCTAAGAAAACCTGATATTAAAATAGATCTGTTGACTTTGCCCAACCTACCTCTAATCAAAGACAGCTTTAATTTAATATATATATTTTTTTAAAGGACTGTTTTCCCTTAGAAAAATGGAGACTAGCTAAAGTAGGGCTGTGTTTCCAACTTAAATGGTATATACTTTTGAAAGAAATTGTTTAGCTTTCTTATTATTTAGCTTTCCAATTAAACTCAATGTTGTAAGTCCCCATTACTGGGTACATTTACTATTTAGCATGAAAAGAATCAAAACGACAAATCATCAAAAGGATTTGTCTTTTTACTTCATCATAAAAGTACCTTGAAATGATCTGAAATTATTCTGTTCCTTCTCTGCTCTGCCTGTCCCTCTGCTTCCCTCCCACACATTCTTTTACTTTAAAATTTTATTGCTTGTTCTTACTTAAAAATATACATATATATGCTATATTATGGGATAGAGATTTTGGTTCCTGAAAAGGCTTTTTTTTTTTCCCCCCCCCACATCCTATAATTGATTTTCACACAAGGGAATATAAAATGATACTGACCTTATCAGCTTTTTACCGAGTTATATAACGTCTTGGTTTCTGGAAGATTTCATCTCTAAAAAGGTGAAGTCACTGCAGCACAGATGAAGAAGTCAGCTCTGGCACATAAAATACTGTCTAGTCTTTCTCTACCTGTATGCTAAATGCCCATGGGTTTATTTACAGGAACAGATGGTTAATTCTTACCTCTTTAAAATTAAAAGCTTAGTATTCTATGAATGTGTATACCTTTATAAATTATTGATAAATTATTGAATTCCAAACAGTTGTGGGTTTTTTTTTTAATTAATTTATTTTTATTTTTATTTTTGGCAGTATACACTGTAGAATAAATTGAACGGAAGCTGAAGGAAGTCGGTATTTTGTTTACATAAATTGAGTACTATGATGTTATAAATGTACGTCATTTGTCACCAAGTGATCTTGGAAAAGCTGTGGGGCTGGATCTGTGGGGGGTCAGTGTAATGATCAGAACTGAGACAGACATTGCAGATTGCTTCATGTAATGCAGATTCCTGCTGCAGAGTAGGAACAGGTTTTCTTTCTGATTTCAGATATCTCCATACAAAACTTTTGTTGCTCTAAAATATTTCCATAAAAATATAAACGCAGCATTAATCTTACAGCCAAACTAAGTCAGTTCCATCTGTTTTATTTACCAAAACCTAACGTATTACCTTGTAGAAAATTATGAAAATATAAAAATTGCATAATCCAAAGGTATCCTTCTAGGTTTTGACTTCAGGTGAAAGCTTATTTTTTAAGCCTAAATCATCTGAAAGTGGAAAGCAGTCAATTGCAGTCAACTATGAAGCACTTGAGCTTTCGGACTTAGTGGGGAAGGACCTACTGCTCACTATAACTAGCTCCTTTGTCTGCATCTTGCTAAGGTACCTGCAGTTATTCATGCAGATGCAGGTATTCATGCAGCTGGCATTTCAAGGAGAGAACCCTGCTTGGCACATGGAGCTGGAGCAGAGCCACTCATACACCCCTGTGATAGGCAGGAGGGCTTGGTGCCAGCTGGCCCTTTCCCATCTGCATTCAGGGAGAGCTGGCTCCAAGCAGTGCCTACTTCCAGTTTGGATGAACTAAGGGGTGAGGTACTCTGCAACCTTTTGCCTTTTCTATTTTGCTGTTTGCTATAAAGACTTAACAGGTTTTAATAATGTTGTTTGTAAACTCCTAATGAGTACAGAAAAATGTGCAGGGCAGTTGAAATACATGAAGAGAATAGGATATATAGTCTTTTCCTTTTTATCCTCTTGATTTACGTTCCTAAGTTCTTTCTCTTCCTCTTACTTTTCACAAGTGAGGCATTTTTACCTTTTTGTTCAGAAGAGCAGTTAGCAAGGTTTAGCCATAATATTTTGATTTCCTAATGGTTACTTTTCATAGAAGATTAGCCAAGGAAAAAAATCCCATGTTGTGAGATTACTTAAAATGCATCTTGAAATCCTGCCAATACTTCATGGACAGAAAACACAATTTACTGATTCTTATTTTGTGTTTAGACTAAAAGTCACTGATTTATATGTAGGATTTCTAAAATCTTGACAGTTTTACTGCATGCATCTAAATTGAGCTTCTATGTTTCAGCTTATATGCTGTATCCTCACAAATGCTGATCAGGTGGTTGTTTAACAGCTCTGCCTTGGAGCTGAGCTCTAGTTAGGAAACTAAATGCATAAATGCCTCTAAACTCACTTGCCTCATTTAACATGCTGCAGCCTCATTTGTCATCTGAGCTCTGGTTTTGATGTCTTCCAGTTGTGTTTAAATCTCTCCTTGGCTTCTCTTTCACTTTTTGTCAGACACAAGCTCCTTATCTCCTCATACCAGCCTTGTGAGGCTGGTATCAGGTCCTGGGGATCTTTCACCTGACGGTGCCAGCCTGGCCTTGAGGTGCCTTCTTCTGAAATGGGGGAGAAAAGCCTCACTGTGCTTTGGAAAACCAAAGTACAGTGCTTTTTTATTGGATTCTTCTTTAAATAATGACATTTACTATGATGCTTATAGATTGCAAGTGTCTGCAGTGGGTGTAGTTGCAGTGCCTATAACAATTCTGCTCTCTGGGCTTATTGATTTAAGAATAATAATATAAAATCCTGCAGGGCACCTGTGTTCTGCAGTCTTTTCTTTCTGTTTCTCCAGTTCTATTTTGTATCATTTTGAGTGAAAAACTCAGGAAGATTGCTGCCTGTCACAAGTATTTATCTATCCAGTGGCTCAAGGGAAAGGTCACCTATTTTCTCTGGTGGGGGCATGTTGTCTTCACTCCAACATGAAACTAAATTATGGTTTTAGGCTCCCTACTTCAATTTTAGTATCACCACCTGCTGCCTGTACAGCCCCTCTGCACAAGGGAAAGAAGAAACAAGCAGTGTGGGGCCCTTAATACCATATCGGGTGTGCACTGCAGCCTGCACAGCAGAGGCTGGTCACCATTTTGCAGTTGTAGAAGTGGGGTGTGGTGTGGGGTGCCTGCCAGCAGTGCTGCTCCTCTCCCCATGCCTTCCTATACTTCCTCTCTCTCCTCCCCTGATGTCTACCCCCCATGTGCAGCTAAAAGTTTAAGAGGATACTCAGAGTGTGGCTGAAGTGCAACGATCCCTTTCATACTGTTGCACTATCAACATGGCATATGTGGGGACCCCCCTTGGCATTTTCTCCTTTCTCCTTTTGCTATCAATGTGTTCTTCCCTGCTTGATCCACCAGTGAGTGTCCCTAAAGGTTTGGGCAGCCTGTCCATAAATCTCTGTGTGTACTGCAGAGTGCAGAGCCAGGATTAGTGGTCTCAAGAGTCCTCCTCAGGCCCATGACAAACTGTGCCATTACTGGAGATATCCCCAGCCAGGAGTTCAGGAACAGGAGCACAAATGCAAGAGATGTCTTGAGAGGAAGTGAGGAAAAAGCCCATAGGCATTGTTTAGCTTTGGCGTTAGGCAGGAATGCATTGCTTAGTGGGAGCTGAGCCCCAGGACAAGCACCTTCCCAGGCCTGCACCACCACAGGCACTCGCCCACCTCTGAGGCCTTAGCTGTTCTCATTAAGGCAGTGGCTGATTTCTCAGAAGGCCTCTGGATATTCTGCAACACAAAGAAACAGATTATTAGTGAAGTGTTTTTATGGTGTAGTGTACTGGTTTGGTAAATAACCACAGAAGAATGCTAGCTGCCTCCTCTCCAATCTCAACAAGTGCACGTGCCTGCTGAGGCGCTTCAACCAGCCATAGCCTTTCTAATTTCTTCTGGTGTTACTTACACATGGCTCTGCTTCTCTGTCTACTGTGTGGCCACAGCGTCCACGTGAATATGGGACAGCCTGGGATCCTCAGTCCCCAAATGTGCAGGCTGTTTTGGGAGCTGTAGAGGAAATGCTGATAATAACTTTGCCATGTTCCTAATGTCCAGTGAAAACAGAAAGCTGTTTGGGATTGGTCAGAGCTGAATACTTACAGCAGGAAGGTCTCCTGCTATAAGGGTAGGAGGGTACATTTGTTCAAACATAAAATAGTCCTGGATCTTTGGTGACTTTTTTCTCCCATCTGCTATAACTTTGGCTAATCTAATTTATGAATCAGAAGTAAAAAAAAAAGACAGGTACTTTTTCAAACCTTTACAGCTAGTGCCCAGTGAAACTCTCAAGAAAAAGTATCTTGGATATAATAAGAAAGCAGCATGTTTTCATGGAAGGGTGTGTTATATGGAATAGAATGGAGTAGTTCTGTTGGAAGGGACCTTGAGAGACCATCTGTCCCAAATGCCTGACCACTTCAGGGCTAACCAAAAGTTAGAGCATATTACTAAGAGCATGATCCAAGTGTATCGTGAACACTGATGGGCATGAGAGATGAACTGCCTCTCTAGGAAGAAGCCTATTCCAATGTCTGACCAGCCTCACAGTAAATAATTTTTTCCTAATGTCCAGTCTGAACTTCCCCTGGTTCAGGTTTGCATTGCTCTCTTGTCTTCTATCAATCAAATAATAGTCAATAAAGCCAATCAATGTAAAACTAATTTAATACGATCTGTACATTTACTGCACATTTCATTAAAGTGTTAAAATTATACTTATTCTTCAAAATGCTTGAGTTATGAGTTGAAAGACAAAAGCTAAATTCTCCTTTGGCTATGGTGATGAAGGATTTCTCATTTTGCCTAGTTTTTAACTTTTCTTTGACAAGTTAGGTGCTTCCAAAGAGATTTATCAGATATTATTATATCCCGCAGAACACTTTGAGAACCAATTTATGTTACTAGCAAGGAGAAATGTTAGATGTTTCAGTCTCCTTGAGGAACAGCTTTTTCCTCTCTTGACTGTAAGAGCCTGCCCTTTCTGAATTGGTGCTATTTGCTTCATATTATCACAGTAGCTTGTTGTCGTGTGAGAACTTTTGGAAGAATATATTACAAATACACTGCAAATCTATGTAATCAGTTCTGCAATAGTATGAAAACATAGTGTCTGTACGATTTGGGTTACCAGGTACCTCAGAAGTGTATTGTTTACATGCCGTTCCAGCTGCTGCTCTTTGTCCAGTCTTGCCATTGCCTTTTATTTAGTGAAGGCAGTGTGATGCTTCCAAAGACCTCTAGGTATTAAATATATTTTTCAGTTCTGCATCTGTGTAATGTTCTATGCCTGGTTCTTAGAAAAGTGAAGCAGCAATAATACCTTCCATGTGGCAGCCTTGTAGACCAGCGCCAGGGCATGAAGCTGATGCCTTTGGGAAGGGGCACTTTGAACCTCAGTGTGAGAGAGAATCTGATGACTTAAAAAGAGAAAGGGAAACTCCATTTGGGAGGGATTTGGAGAGTTTGGATGAATGCCTGTGATGGTGAAGTCTTCTGTCCTGGACTAACCCCTATAGTCTAATGGTAGGTCATGCAGTGTCAGCCTCTGTACTGTGTCCAGCTGCTTATACTAAAGATGGTGGCTCTTGCTTGCAGCAGTAGGTCTCAGTTGTTTGCAGGCTGTCCAGCATCCCTGTGCAGTAAGAGGATGGTGTGTCACACTGTGACAGCACAGGGTGCCTGGCTGCAGGAGTGGAGTCTGTATGTTAAGGGAAGTGCTTAAGTTGTTTCCCTGTGTACACCTCAGGTTGTGTGAATTACTGAACAAGGCAGAAGCATGAGCAGATTTGCATTTTTATGTCTTAGGGCAAGTGCATCCACAGCATTTTCTTCTAACTTAAGCAGCGGCTGCCTACTGCGTTGATGCTTATTTGCAGAGACGGTGGAAGTGGAGTACACAAATCTGTGTTGCTGTAAGAATGTTGTAGCTTCCAACCTCCTCTTTGAGAAGTTAAAAGACCCTTTTGCTCCCAAATTTGACTATGTAAATATATGCATGTTATGATTGTGTATATTGTGGCAATCTCAGGAACATTGAGCGCCCTGGGGTATTGCTGCTGACTTGTAAACAACTCAGAAAACGGTCAAGCCTAAGGTTGGATTCAAAAAGAAAAGTGAATGCAGTTGCCTAAGTAAAAGGCTATGGATAAAACAGTTTTGTTGATGTATAAATTACCTGCAGTTAGCACTGAAAATAATAGATGTTATGATAAAGTTAAATACATTACACAGAAAAATGCTACAAGCTTATATGGCTTCAGTGCAGATGAGGAATTCCATGTGTCTCAAGATATGTAATGCAGCCCTGAGACCACTAGCTGCACCTGATTTTGAAAAGTGTGAGTCCTGTGTTTGGGAAAAAGAAGATGGTAGTACAGTATGTGATTCTGCCATTGTGAAAATCCCATGGTGAGGTTCAGTGAATGGAATCTTGGTGCTGGTTGCATATAATAAGAGATTTCAGAAACAATGCCTTCTAGGCAGGTGATGTAAAGATTTTCCTTAGTGATACAACCTTAAAATAATTTGGACAGTTTGAAGCCCATCCTTATAAGTAAGGCAGCATTGGATATAATGCAAGAGCATTAATGAGACAAATATGAATTAAATGGAAATTACAATCACTTTAAAATGATTATGCAGATTTTTTCAGTGCAGAATGTGACAGAGCTGGAAATTTCAAGACCCGTGCAAATTGTACTAAAATAGATCTGCATAAAGCACTGGAAAAGCTTTTGTGAAAATGGAGCTAGTGGGAGTTATTTAAATAACAGTATAGCAGCTATTAACAAAATAGCAAGATCCAAAATAGTAATTTACTTTACACATCACTTCTAAAACATGTCCAGAATTAAGATAACTGTCAGCAAATAACAACCCACTTTTCTCAAAACCCTAAAAGAAAAGATCAAGAAATTTTCATACCTGACAAAACACACGCTCTAACTGCTGAGCATATTATTTCCACCATGTGAAGCAGCTGTAAAATATTATGCAGTCATGGTGAAGCCATATGATCTTGAGCTTGTAATCATTACAAAACCTAACAGAAGAGAAAAATGATGAACTGTATGCACTATGACTATCTGAGATAGTATGTGTGTAGCATGATTGCTGCCGTCTTCCTCCCCATCATCATCACCATCGCTGCCCTCCACACTGCTGCCATATCTCATCCTCCTGTGAATGCATGTCTCCAGGCCCATTCGTGGTGTGTAGAGTGCATTGAATCCTTTACCAGTGGACTTACTAATCTTCTCTCCCAGGCAGTGAGAATGCCTTGTCCCACTTGAACCACAAGCGGATTCTGGATTCTCCTGCTTGGAGTTAATGGATGTAACCTGGCAGCAACCAATCTATATGTCTTCTGTAAATGATCCTCCAAGGGTTAACCTGTAGCAGTGCTGTCATGCTCCCAGGAATAATCACAAGGTTTGTGTCCATTTCTCTAAGTCTTTACTCTGTGGTGTTCCGCTGAACACATTAGGTGAGAGCTTTGTTGAGGAGGCTTGGGCTGCCTATTCCAGACACAACAAACCCAGTTTTTCAATAGTGTAGGTGTTCTTCACCATTTCCCTTGCCACCCACAAAATGATGTGTGATGGCTGTTTTCCTGCATGTGCTGCAACCGCGTCCCTCACAGTGACTGGGCAGTGGAGTGAGGGTGGGTTTGCTTTGCTGCCTGGTGTTCTGACCACTGACAACTCTTGTGTCTTTAATTTGCACGGTAATATTTGATAGTGTGTGTAAAGGAATGAAAAAGAGTGTTGTAGTGCTTGCTGTACAAGCTCATTTTTGGTGTAAAATTATGGTTCCCCGGTTCCCCCACTGTTTGTTTTCCTGAAGCTCAGCTCGATGTCGCGTTGTTGATAAAAGCTTACTGCTTGGAATTGCTCTTTGCGCTATATAGATGTGAATTAATTCTTAATTCTTTCCTAACACCACCTGTGTGAAGGTCTTTTTATATTCTGCCGTTGAATGATCTCATAAACTACTTGCGTTATCAGAAAACTGCATGGTCGATTCCCAAAGTAACAATCTGAAAGTCTTTTCCTTGTTCACTGGCGGGCGTTTTTCTACCTGCTCTTTGTTGTTTGGCTTTATTTCCCTCTTTATAATGACCAATTCAGACTTGGATTGCAAATGTGTTGTGCTCTGGTGTAGCACGTATAGAAGTGTGGCACGTGGGGTGATATCAGAGGCAGAGCATGCACTGAACGGCGGTGAAACCCCTCTGCCTTCCTTGGTTCAAGGAATTGCCCAGCAGAAGGGTTGTTTCTGTGTATTTGCATGCAAATTTGATAACCCCCTGGTGGATGTTTCTCCCTGATATGTGGAATTCATTTTAGTACTGAGTGATACTCCTGGCCTGCACAATAATTTCTGTTGTGCAGTTATATGCAGTTCAAGGAAGTAGAACCTTTTGTTGATTTCAAGCCTGCTGCTTGCTTTCCTTTGATGCTTCCTCTGCCTCCTGCTGTGAAAATGGTGACAGATTGTTTCCTGCTGTTGTACCCCATTGCTGATGGCTGTGGAGATCCCATCCTGCTCCTTGCATTCTGCAGCCGCCTGTTCATCGCCACCACTGCTGGCTTTCTCTGTTTTGATCTATGTCATTCTAATTCTGCTATCTTCTCTTTGTGAGTGCATGGTCAGAGCTGCAGGTGCTATTCAGGAGCATTAAACAAAAAAATGTCCGGTAGACCTACATGGCATTGCCTTCTGCTGCAAGTGTGCAGAAGGAGCCTCATGCAGAATGTGGAGCCAGGCTGGAGGAGCTGGAACAGCCGAAGACCATCACCTGATGCACTGCAATTGCAATGGCTTTCCCAAAGTGCTGGCCATGTGCAATGGCAGGTTTCTGTGGAGGCTTGAGAGGATAACAGGGAAATGAAGTAACTGGTCTCCCCTATATTAGTGAACAAGTCTTTGCAGTGCTTTATTGAAAACAGAGAAGGAAGTTTGTTTTCCAGAATCAGATACATCCTGGCTTTGACATTGGATTAAATCACATTTCTTTCTAGAAGGAAATCAAATCCCTAACAAGGATTTCTGGGTGTTCAGTAATACCACAAAAAGAACAAGCATTCTCTTCAAATGAATGATTTTGTTTCTCCTATTAACTGTGTGGTAAAATCTCTGGAATTGTCACAAGTGGCTCAGGGACTGTTTTATATTCAGTAGATAAGGATGAGTTCGGCTTTCCTCCAAATCTTTGTCACAGTAAGGGATTTTTGCTTAGAAATTCACAAAGATCAAATCGTACATTTTCCCAGCCCCTGGGATGCTTTGTATTCTGGTTTGTTCCCACCATACGTGGCTTAAATGCTTTTTAATTTTTCCTTTCTCTATCTGGAGAAGACTGCCAGCCATGTTTGCTTTAGCTGCTTTCAAGTTCCATTTAGATAATAATGCCTTAGTTTTTCCATGGTGCTTCACAAAATAAATAAAAAAATAAAAATAAAAAACAAGTAAAAATCCTAAAGGGATTCAAAATCCTAATGCTATTCAAACCCATAACAGACTTCCCAGTAAACTGGCTCGCCTCAGATTTCATGACTTTCTACCTGCACTGACCACCCAGAGTCCGTGGTGCTGAGTGCTCGACCACTTGACAGACTGTTTGCTTTTTGAGGGAAATGTAATAAACCCCCTCCCAGGGACCTGCTACTGGAGGTGCTGCTGGCCAGGAGCAGGTAGAGCTGAAGCCATCTGTTAGGCTCTGTAGGATGTGCTACAGAGAACTTTGCAGTTGTATGGAGAGGAGTTAAAAGAGAAAAGCAGTTTAAGTTCTAAAACTTGTCACTATGTACATACAGACATGTATCACACCGCTCAGAGATGCACATTCCTGCTGGACTGCCTAATGGGCAGATCACTGCAGGAGCAGCAGGGTGCTGAGGGGCAGATGCGGATTTGTGCTGCTGCCTGGTAGGTGGGGCATTGGGGTGGCTGCACTGCAGGGCTCTGATGGCTGCATTACTGCGGGACGTGGCAGCTGTTCTAGGGAAGAGGCAGCAGACATAAATGGAGCAAATGGGTTTTTAATGGGCTATTAGCAATAGTGCAATTGAATTACACAAATAGACGTGTGAAATATGTGTTTTTGACAGGGCTATCTAAAAATGAGGTGCTGCTCAGCTGTATTCCAAACAAACACTGGATCTCCAGACCCAGTCAGTAGCAGCTGAGCCCTGTTCAGCCAGGATGAGCTGTCTTCATTAATTGTCAGTAATTTGGCCTTCATACACATTTGGTGTTAGCCTTTCCTTTGAAAGTGCCTGTCTGTTTTAACCTTCATGTTAAATAGCACTGCCACTGCCATATCTCACAGAACCACCAATAGCCAGGTGGCAGTGGTAGTGACCACCTCAGGATTTCATCTCTCCAAAAGGCCATGGATTTTCTTTAATGTTTTGCAGATTTTTATTTTTTTTAATCCCCTGGAATTCATATAGTTTAGGATTACTACAGAAAAATAAAGTTTTGGCCCTTCTAGTTCAGCTCTCATTCAAGTTAGATCTTTGCTCTCACTGTCAAATGTGCATTTCCAAGTCCTGCTCATGCAGTTTTGACTTTAAAACCTTTCTTGCTGTTCCTCTGCTGTCTGGTTTTAGCAGGGTCATTTTGAACCACACCAAGCAATACTGAGGGACTTCAGCTGCCCGCTGAAGTTGAAAGCTTAGTTGGAGGCTGCTTATGGAATACGTGCAGTAGAAGAAAAAAAAACCAAAAAACTAAACCTTGTTACAGCCAGTGCAGCTTTAGTATAAGAAAGAAAAACAAGCACAACATGAGGCCAGTAATAAAGCAGGGTGCTGAAAAAGGGTCAGGCTTACAAAGAATTAGTTTTCCTGGCTTCAAAACATAGCCAGTACCGAGGCTCTCATTGCAAGGCATTGCAGTCCAGTGAAGATGCATTTCAAAGGCTGCAGTGTTCTTCTGAATTATTTGACAACCATGACAGGTGTTTCAATATATAGTGCAGATGAGCTGAAAGAAGATGCGTTTTAGTTTGACTTGTTTTTGTTAAGACATTGCTATAAAGACATGTCCTTTCTTGAACCTGTCTTCAAAGTAGATAACTTTCTTTTTGCACGTTAATTTTCTATGAGCATTTGTACCCAGTCCTTTATTAATCTTGTCACCTGAAAAAGGCCATGTGGCATTTTTACTGCTCAGATGACAGGTGTTATCCCTCTCTTTGTGACTCCAGAAGAACAAGCACAGTATGTTTGTACCAATCTGGTATTCCCCACAGTGCATCAATTACTTTCTTAAGTAGCTCTGTCCTGTAGTATGCAGCTTTATTAACTTGTCTGCCCTTCAGACAGCAGGACATACATACACATATTGATCTTTAGGTCTCACTTGTCTTGGTTTGAAATTGTGGAAATTATAAAGACTTCATAGATTCTCTGTACATGACATTTTTGCACAACACAAAAGTAAGATTGTAATATATGGAAATCACACTGGAAGTTTGGGTCAGAGGCAGAGCATTATTTCTCAGCATCTAGTGATTTTCTTCTGCAAAGTCATCCTTGTGAAGGTTTACTTCACAATTTTCAAGTGGTAATGAATTTCAGATACTTTTTAATTACCTCAGCACCATGATGGAATGCCAAATTGACCATATAGAATATATAGTATATATATAGTATATATAGTATATATATATATATATATATTGACCAATAAGTATATAGACTTCATTTTAGTCAGCTCCTTTTTCTTGAGGTGTTCAACTTTGTGCAAATAATTTAATTTCTTTATATTCCCCTTGTTTGTGAAACTAAAGCCAGGTAAATTTAATGATAGGTTAATTGTAGCAGCTCCTCTTCTCTGAAATGGATTATGGACTGATCCTTCAGGCAGCGGTGGGCTGATCTGAGGACAGTTTTGTTATTTGTAGCTACATGTGAGCCACAGTAGGATGAGATTCAAGTGCTGCAGCTGATTTAGCAGGAGCTAAAAGGGGAAATTACTACAAGGCCTAATTTACTGCTGCTGATTTTCTGTACTCTGCTGGGGCATGCATGAATTCTGTATAATGAAAGCATTGGCATTATTCTACCTAAAATATAAAAAAGAATTATTCTATCTAGTATAGAGCAAAGATTAATAATACCTTACTGCCATGAATTGTCTTTAGATTAAAGAAAAAGTCCCAGTCGGTGGATATTAGTGGGCCAGGATGCAACCCAGTGGCAGCTGAAGCTCCTGCTCCTCAGCCCAGTAAACCTTTGCTTGCCACCAAAACGACTTCTGAGGAGGAACAGAAAAACACCGCCAATACCCAAAAGCGCAATCCACGGAGGAGTGAATTGAAGAGATATTACACCATTGGTGAGTTTTCATTCACAGAAAAATTCAAATATACTCATTAAAATTGCAAGATATTCCTGTTGACTTGTGTTTTATTTCTTTCAGTTAGTTGCACTTGTCTGTTAAGATTACAGATGCCCACCATGAGCAATGAGATGTCATGTCTTCATGCTGGTGTCAAATTACCCTTAAGAATTAAATGCTTTATTTATCCTGTGCTGTTTATAAGAATTCTTTCTTCAGTGTTCTTTTCCTGAAGAACAATTGTTGAGGAAAGCATAGAAGCAATTTGGGGAGGAAGGATACAGGAAGGCTGTTACTGCTTTTGACAACTGTTTGTGTTAGAATTTAGGCAGAAATGATTTAGAAGGCTTCTGGTTGGAAAGAATTTCCAGTTTGAAAAACACATGGTGAGCTTGAACTGTTTCTAGGCCATGCAGCCAGGATTAATCAGGCAGGTTATGGATATCTTTTTCTGAATAATTTTGGTTTCTGGATATTCTTCTGAGATTTCAGTACCTGAAACATCACCTTAGGTTTAACATCACCTTAGTTATCCCTGCAAGTGTTTTCACATAAATCCTTTCAGGACTGGCCTGACTGATTCCTTTGGTAATATTTAGCTTCTCACTTGATTTAAACTGCATGGAGAGTGGCCTTGCAGTGCTTGTGCCTGGTTCATTAATGCTTCTGAGAGGCAGATGTGCTAACGAGAGTTGGACAGACAAAAGGAGTGGATGTTAATGATGCGTTTTAAAGAGCTGCAACTCAGCAGATTAAAGAAAAAGAAGTTAGATTTCTTGGCTGTTGAATTATTGCAGTATAAAATTAGGCTGTTTGTACACCTTTAAATTGTCTAAAAAGTAAAGAAGAATGTATTGCCTTAAACATTTTTTCATTTGTTACATCCGAATGCTTGAAATTGTTTTTAAAGAAGAAAACTGCATTTAAAATGTGTTGCACAACTGCCTTCCAGAAACTCATATAAGTTTCAATTATTTGCTCCCAAAATAAATTAAGAAAAGGCAAAATGAAGGCATTGATGGGTTCATAGTATTGTGACCATGAGATTCCAAAATTATACTTCAAAAATCTCAAATTGTATAATCCTTCTTTAAAGAAGACTTTATCCCACCATGTGGGAGAAAAGCACCCTAAAATTTAATCCTTTATCCTTTAGTATAGGATATGTTTTCTGAGAAAGCTTAATTCAATCAGTACACTTGACTGAATTTTTACTTGAGATGTATGAAGAAACATGGCTCTGTGATTGTTTATTCCTCATTCCTCCAAATAATCTGAAAGGAATATTAAAAGTATGCCAAGACTGTTTCATCCCTAAATCTGGGAATGGGATGAGGGAGATTTTTGCTTGAGTAATAATGATAACCGTGTTATCAGAATGAGTTCTTAACCTAACTCAGGATTAATAACATTACTGGAAAGTTGATCATAATTAAATGTCCTTCTGTCATAAACTAAATCAGAGCATATGAATGAAAGCAGTGATGGGAATGTTGTGCAACACTTCATTTGACAGACTTATGGAAATGTTTGTTGGAACAGACCTCTGAGGGTTAGGTACTCTGATTTCCTGTTGGAAGTAGAACTTCAGTCAGTACTGGATCAGGAACAACCCACGCTCTGTCTTGTCCTGAAAATCTCCAGGGATGAATACTCCATAGCCTTTATGCATACCTTGTTACAATGCTGGAACATGAAGCATGTCCACAAGCAGCATTCAACAGGCAACTTGTCCATAAAGAAGTGCTAATTTGTGAGCAGCAGTTGTAGACCATTGGGAAATATAAAATGTACTTTTCAGGAAAGACAGACCAGCAAGGCAAGGTGGTGGAGTTGCTCTCTATGTGAGAGAACCACTGGGATATGTCAAGCCCTGCCTAGGAATGAACAGTGAATGAGTGGAGTTTATGGGTGAGAATTAAGAAGCAGGCCAATATGGGTGATGCTACTGTGGGTGTTTACTATAGGCTGTCTGATCAGGAGGAGGAAGTTGTTGAGTTCCTATACCTACAGACAGCTGAAAGTAGCCACAATATTGTGTGCACTGGTTCTTGTGGGAGGAACCACCATCTCCTGGAAAGACAACACTGCCGGGCACACTGCCAGTTCAGAAGGCTCTTACAGTGCATGTAAGATAACTTTTTGATGTAGGTGGTGATAGCCAACAAGGAGAGGTGTGCTGCTGGACCTTGTTCTTACAAACAAGGAAGGACTGGTTTAGAGTATGAAGGATAGGGACAGCCTTGGATAATGATGATCTCCAGAGGTCCTTTTCAATTCTTGCGATTCTGCGATTCTATGAAAAGGAACAGAACATAGAAAGGGGCTAAGCTTATATGTTTTTCTTAAATAACATCATTTGAGTAGCAGGCGAGGTGTTCTAGCTGGACTGACCCATTATGAGAGATGTATTGGTTTTATCTTGTTATTGTCTTCTATATGAGATTTGGGGTCACAGAGAATGAGTCGATAGAACCATTGTTACTTCATACTGCATAATGTTTGGATTTTCCTGGCAGGCTGATTGAAGAAACATGGTTTCCTCTGTACCTTCATAAACATATAATTACACATGTTCCTGCATGTTGTGAAAATGAAAGATTTCCTCTTGGGCAGCACAATACCGATATCAGATGAATATGTTTACTGTTCTGGATGAGTTTTTCTGATACTAACTTCACAGATTTTATTATGTGATAGAAATGAAGCTTACTTTTCTGAGGCTTCCATCAACTTCACTGTAGTTTAAGTTATGACCTGCATGGCCCATTTGACTTAAAAGTACTTAGTTTTCTTTGACTTTTCTCAAAAATCAATTATAATAAACAAAGTCTAGTAGAATAGCTTGCAACTTTTTGATGATAAATGTAATGACAAGCATGGAGTGGATAGGGACTCTGAAACAGGAAATATGAAATTCTAATGTTTCGAGTACAGTTGGCTATTAAATATCTTAAGCACACACTTTAGAAGTGTTGGTGACCTAGTACAATTACACAGGGCTTTACCTTGCTTTGACCTTGTTTGCATTTTGTTCTCTAATGAGAGCAATCTGTGTCCAAGATCAAACAACATGAACTAGTAATTACTGTGATGAGTGGATTAAGAACGTGTTGAAATTCTAATGATCTCCTCTGGCTTTGCCTCTTTCATTCAAAAATTAGTGTTCTTTATGTTAAGCTCAAACCCAACTGGCAAACGACTGTTTATGATGATGACTAATGGAGCTTGAGTAAAATAATGCTTGTTGTATGTTGTGTTACACTCTCATTTTTCATTAAGTTTGTTTGCAGTAATTACAATGATCTTCAGAGTGCTTTACAGATATAGGATAATCTGGATATTAAACTTTAGGATCCTTATTTAAACATGTATGTATATACAGGTTTTATGTTTTAAAGTTTAAATTAGCAGCATCACATTGCCTATTATAACAGGGCCAGTCTGATTTATTAATGGCTGCCAATTGTATTCAATACTAAATTTATATGTAAAGAAATGTGTAACCAGTCTTACTTTACCAAGTTATGGAATGAGTAAAATCAACATTATTTAAGAAAATAATTTTTTGGATCTGCATGTGCAGAAAGGACTTCTGAGGTCTTTATGTAAACCTTACACTACTTTACAGACCCAAAGACATGTGGACATTTACCTTGCACACTCATGCTTTGCAGAAGGTATTGTAGCAGCTCATGTATGCTCTCAGCTCTGTGAGCTGTCAGGTCATGTTCCTAAATTCTCTGTACCATTAGAGTTGGATTTTGTTTTCTTTGTATTTCTTTTTGTGCGTGTTTATGTCACTTTATGCAAACACTTATTTCCTTTGCATCTCTAGAAGTGAATGTGCATTGAGGAAGGAATATCCTGGCAATTCAGAGAGATTTTAAAAATTTTATCAGCATCGTTCCTACTTTAGAGAGCTAATCACAAACTACTGACTCTGCGTTTCATCTTTCCCACAGGCTGCATCTCAAGCACTTCCCAAACTTAGTGCAGTTGCACTTCTAAAAAGTGGGGAAAAAATAGGTAAGAGAAGGAGGGACTGAGAGGAAAAGGCAACAGGGAACAAGTTTCACTTTATCTGAGCACACAACAGAAAATGGAGAGTCAGTGAGGGGGAGAAATAACTCTTCCATATGGCAGGCTCAGCAGGCAGAAAGGGTCCTGCTGCTTCACTGCTGAACTGGTGTGAAGAAATTGAGTGGGAACTCCTAGATTAATAGGGTAAGTGTGGGAAAAACAGTCTGCATGGTGGGCTGAATAAAGTTTCTCAGAGAACTCTAGAAACATCACCCAAGACACTTAAAAATAAAAACCTAAAATTAGACTTTTTAGATGCCTCAGGCACTTAAAAATTCAGGCCACTTATGATGAGCATCTCCTCCGAAAGAGGAAGAGAAGATATCTGGGTCTTGAGGACTCCAAGAAGTGGGCTGGAATATTATACAGAGGAGTGTTTTGTGGGTAGCAGTAAGACTGTACCAGCCTAGTGCTCCATCCAGACTACAGCTAGCTCTTCCGTGCTGGTTTGCAGTTAGTATGGGTGCAGCATCACAGCTGTGTTGATTGTAGGACTCTACTGGAGGTCTCCTCATGATGTGTTGCCTCAGGATGTCTGTTTAACAACTTATTAAGGTTATTTATGTATCTAATGTTATTATACTGTAGAGATATACACTTGTGCATTCCCATTTAGCCATGGAAGTTGTGGTGCATAGTGTTGTCTGTTTAGTAACTCTGGTCTTGGAGATGTAAAAAGGCCTGCTTTTATTTCTTTTGGCTATTAAAATAAAATGGCAGGACTGGTAGAGAGTAAATGTTTAAAAATACAGTGGTTGCATAAAAATATTTTCCTGATACCAGGAATGGGCAAAAGAAACAGTGAAGCAAAACAGTAGTTGGGTTTGGGGGGAGCATTTTTTTTTTTCAGAATATTCTAATATCTTATAAAAGCTTTAATGCAAACATTGATAAATAAACTTCTGCTAGCACACCTTATTTCATGTAGTAAACAACTACCAACTATATCAGGAGGCATCTTTTGCTGGCATAGTCTTTATTTCCATTAGAAAATATTGCTGCTACAACTACTGACAATAGTTCAGACAGAATGAATACATATGTATTTATGTATACAATATACAACATGCAGATACTTGCAAAATACTCATTGCCAAGGTTCTCTTTTGCTCCAGTTGCTCATTTTTAAAAAATTATTTCATGTTCACTTGAAAAAAACAGTCTCATTTTGCAAATGAGATCAGCAGAAATATTAATGAAGAAAATATATTCTGCTACTTTGCTGTAACAATACTACTGCTCTACACTGCCATACATACATGTATTTATTTCTTGAATGTCTGCATGCTATCTTTTCAGAGCAGTAGAACTGTGTTGACATAAGATTGGCGTGGAAGAGAAATTAAGCTTTTGTGATAACCAAATCTGAATAAAGAGATGTTAATTGACTGAGTTTCCCAAACAGACCAATACTAGCTAATGCCAAAGTGCTAAATAAGAAAGGGCAAGAATTTCTTTTGGGCTCTCACTCTCGTGTTTCTGTGGCTGGTTTCTTCAATTTTAGTAGGGATTAGTTTAATCACTGCTACTAATCTGATAGTTCAGAATGTATTATTTTTAAAAGAAAATGGATCTTCGAAAGAATTTAATTGCCTATAAGTAATGAATTGTCACAACGTTTATTATTAATGCTAAAAAAACAATATAATAGGGAGTTTATAGTGTGATAGAGTCCATAATAGGGAAGATTTTATGGGGGAACCTAAACCAAAATCTTTTTCAACTAATAAGTAAATAATAGTCAGTTCTTCCTGTTGTGAAAGGGGGGAACTAGACAAGAACTGATCAGCTACTTGTATTTAATGAGTACAGTAAGTAAGTCTTGCTCTTCTGCTATATACTCTGGATTGAGTCCATTTAGGTCATGGCACCTATGATGATTTGGAAGCATAAATAAATATCATATCAGTTACATGTGAAGTACCTTCACTTTCTTTGTGTTTATATGCATTCCAATCTGCTTCAATAACATTTTTATTTGCCTTAAAATATGCCAGAGCAAACAGATTGTGTGAATTTATCCATATTTATAGCATTAACTACTAAGTTTATACTGTGTTGCACTATCTGCTGATATAAGATTGTTTGTTACACATGATGTGTCTGAAGTAACTTCAGTTTGAGTGGTGATTTCATATGTCATTTATTTTCTATGGTGGAACTCCATCATCACTCATGAAGCCTAGTTGTGCTGGAGAGCCTTAGACCATTGATGAGACATCACAATGAATATGCTATTGAATTCAGGACGGAAAGAGAAAATTGCTGCACTTGAAAATACACATTTCCTTGCAGCCCATCTGAGAATCTTATTGAGGTTTATGTCACGGTACTCCGTGCTATTGCAGTCACTGCATAAAAACTAAATTTGGAGGCTTCCTCTTGCCTTTCCCTCAAAAATAAACATAAGCTTTCTTTGAAGGGTACACTTTGGGGATGTTTCTTTTTTGCTAAAATTCATTTCAACTCTTAGAGATCTTATTTAGGACTTTCTAGAAATACCTTATTCGTTTTATTTGGTCTGATAATAATAATTCATGCATTTACCATAGGGAGGTTTTCCTGCTAAGAATACTTCCATTTCCAAACATGTCTTTGAAGGATTCTTCTTACGGTTTAGAAGTTGAATGTATTCTCTTCTGCAGAATTAAATGATTTTTTCCTGAATCAGCCTCCAAATGTGATTTTTCCTCCTATTCACACAGTTTCCTTTCTTCTTTGTTGATGATACTGGAAAAGCATTGCACATAGGTAGATATGTTAAGATTTATGAGATAAGTGGTGGAGTTTAGTGCAGTAGATGCTGTAAATTTGGGCTGTGTCCTCTTGCTTATGGAGGACAGATGGGAGATGAAGCTTCCAGCTTTCTCTCAAAGGATCCAGACGCAGTTCACAGACATTTGCATAGTCTGACACTGTCCCAATTTGCTTGCAAATTCTTTACTGAACACTTTCTGCTTTTTGAGGAGCATCACTCTGACTGCTTTCTTTTAAATACAGTCTCAGAAAGTTTTAGAAGAGGCCATTTTTCTAATACTTTATTACCTGTTTGTGAGTGATAAGGAAAGGGAAATACTTGGCAACATGTGGCTAGTAAGAAAAGTGACTTTCATAGCAACAGTAGCTATGCAAAGCTCTTACTCATTCACCTGTCATGAAAAATTTTATTAGTGATTCAGATCACATAGCTATTCTGGATGAGCAAGCAAGCATTTATTCGCATCTTTGTGTTTTCTCTCTTTTTTTTGTTTTAATTTAAAATTTGGAGCCATTAGAAGACAGTTTTTAATACTGTATCCTTCTTTTGTCCTTTAATCTGTGTATCTTTGAATATGAATGAGTTCTGAGCTATGGAGGCAGCATCCACCAGAAGAGTGATGCTCATTAATGTCCTTTCATCTTAGCACGTCTTCTTTCTTAGCATCCTGTTTTTGTTTTTAATCATATAGACTGCTATTGTATCATCTACTAAGTCATTTTGAACAAGATGTGTTTCAAGATTCCATAATTTCCCTGCTTAACATGAGGGCAAAGTGCTATCTTTTATTGTTTTATAGACTTATCTACCCAACTTGCAAGATCAGCCAGTACTACATCCTCTTTGTATACTGCAGTTTGAATCTCTGGGGAAGAAGAAGACTGAAAGACTGATCAGACTTGTAAGCTCTGGCCTCATACAGAGTGAATCACCTTCAGTCTCTCTCTCATTTGAGGTCTTTTGTATAAAGGAAAAAAGCAGAAATACCTTGATTTCTTATACCACAAATATGCCTTGAGGACCAGTCCTTTGGGTATTGTGAAATACCCAAACCTAGTGGAGTCATTCTTCTAGCAGTAAAATAACGAACAAGAAAAATGTGGACTGACTGCTGAAATAATGTGGTAATTTAGGAATAGTAGATGCAGATAAGACTGAGGCTTTTGAGCCAAGAGACAGAGTGCAGGGAGGACAGTAATTACTGCTAGTGGAAGAGGTCTGTGTCAGAGATCTCTTGAGGAGAATCTTAATCCATAGAAATTAATGGGATTCATGCAAAGGATGCTGAAGGAGCTGGCTGAGGTCACTGGCAGGCTGTTCTCTATCATCTTTGATAGGTCATGAATTTCATGGGAGGTCCATGATGATGGGAGAAAGCTAGCTGTTGCACCCCTTTTCAAAAACGGCAGTAAGAATTTTCAAGACAACTATAGGCTGTTCAGACTCACTTTTAATTCCTAGGAATGTCATGGGTCAGGTCCAGTTTCACAGAATGGCCAGGCTTGAAAGGGACCTCAAGGATCATCGATCTTCAACCCCCCTGCCACATGCAGGGCCACCAACCTCCACATTTAATACTAGACCAGGCTGCCCAAGGCCCTATCCAATGTGGCTTTGAACACCTCCAGGGACGGACATCCACAGCCTCTCTGGGCAGCCTGTTCCAGTACCCACCACTCTCTCTGTAAAGAACTTCCCCCTGACATCCAATCTAAATCTTCCCTCCATCAGCTTAAAGCCATTTCCCAGTTTGAAGCTACTTCTGAACTGATAAAAGAGAAGATTGGACAGCTTAAAAAGTGCTCCACTGTAAACCTAATGGGATTCAATATGTTCCAATGCAAGGTGTTGCACTTGGGTCGGATCAATCCCAAATATGTGTATAGATGGGAACTCATTGAGAGTAGCCCTGCAGAGAAGGGCTTGGGGATTCTGATGGATAAAAACTGGACATAGGCCAGCGGTGTGTGCTTGCAGCCCAGAAGGCCAACTGTATCCTGGGCTGTATCAAAACAAGCGTGACAAGGGTGAGGGAGGTGACTGTTTTCTTCTACTCTGCCCTTGTGAGACTCTATCTGCAGTACTGCATACAGGCCTAGGGTCCCCAGCACAAGAAGGATGTGGAGCTGTTGGAGTGGGTCCAGAGGAGGACCAAGAAGATGGGATGGATCCCTCCAGGGATGGAGCACCACTCCTACAAAGAAAGGCTGAAGGAGCTGGGCTTGTTTGCATGGGCTGATAGTGATAGGACAAGGGGGAATGGTTTTAAACTAAGACAGAAGAGGTTTAGATTAGATATTAGGAGGAAGTTTTTCTCTCAGAGAAAATGCACTGGAACAGGTTGCCCAAGGAGGCTGTGGATGCCCCATCCCTGGAGGCATTCAAGGCCAGGCTGGCTGTGGTTCTGAGCAGCCTGGTCTGGTGGTTGGTGACCCTGCTCATAGCAGGGGGGTTGAAACTAGATAATCTTTGAGATGCTTTTCAACCCAGGCCATTCTATGATTCTTTGATTGTTCAGTTTGGAGAAAAGAAGGCTCCAGGTGGAATCTCATTGCAGCCTTCTAGTACTCGAAGGGAGCATATCAACAAGGACAAGAATGTCTTTTTCAAAGGGCAGGTAGTGATAGGACAAGAAAGAATTGTTTTAAATTAACAGAGGGGAGATTTAGATTGGAGTTAAAGAGGAAATTCTTTACTTAGTGGTGAGGTGCTGGAATGGTTTGCACAGAGAAGCTGTGAGTGCCCCATTCCTAGAGGTGTTCAAGGCCAGATTGTATGGGGCCCTGGCCAACCTAGTGTATAGAAACCTTGCCCATGGCAGGGGGTATGAACTACATAGTCCTTTCCTACCCACTCCATTCTATAATTCTGTGATGGGATTTGCAGATAATGGGAGACATGGTAGATGGTACCTACTGTTACTTCGGCAAATACCTTGTTTTATCATAGTCGTCATCTATGTGGTACTATGGCTTAGGTCGTTAGACTACCTGATGGGCTGAAAAAACTCAAAAGACAGTAGTTATTGAAATGGTTGAGACCTGGAGCAATTGCCCTGTGAAGAAGGGAGCTGGAGAACAGACTGATTCAGGAGGACCTTACAGCAGCCTGCCACTGCCTGCCACCAGGCTACCAAGAAGATGTCCGGTAGTCTGCTCTTTGTGATGTGTGGCTGGAAGATGGAAGACAGTGGTCCTGAGCTGAAATACAAGAGATTCAGATCTGATAGAAAAAAAAATCTTTCTCGTGGAGGGAGTCAGACAGTGGATCAAATTATTTGTTTTTCAGATTTCCAATTGTAAATAATAATAATAATAATGATAAAGAAAATAGGAGTTCTTCAAGTTCCTTGTCCTAAAATATCATAGAAGATCAGCTAGGGCAAGAGTATTTCTGTTTCAGGGATCATTTCTGTTTCTCTTGTCAGTATTATGAACGCTATGATTTCTGGGTAGTGATCAGACAGGTTTATTGATAATGTCGAATGTCTTGGCAACTTTGTTATTTGTTTCCTCATATATTTTTATATCCATAAAAAGAACTGGAGGATTGGAGGGGAAAAATAAAGACATTGGGGGTGGACCAAGGCACAAACACTCCAGTAAATCACAGTTTGGAGATGACTTCCCTCGGAAGCTAACATTGAGAGGGAAGAACCAGTGAGTTGCCTTTTTCACAATGTCCATGTGAGTATGAAAGCTAGGACTGAAATCTGATGTTACTTATTCTAGGACAACAGCAGTAAAGTATAAATTGGATTGGAGTAAAGTGACTGAGTAGACAAATCGAGCTGATACTGTGAATCAGTAGCCCCTGCCAACCTCCTGTTCTATTTGATCCATGTTGCAGGAGGCACAGCCTGTCTCTGTTTCCTTGAGCAGCATCTCAAGTACTGCAGTGGCTGGAGCTGATGAGGGAGGGCTGCCTCCCTTCCCTACAGGCAAGTTGCTTCCCATCAAATTTGGCAGTGATCTAATCCCAGCCATTTTACTGTACAGGGACAGATACAATGAATCTTTCTGGAATCTGAACATAAAGGTGTCCCAATGCATACAAAGTTTCTGAAAAGCTGTTTGAAAAACTCCTTCCTCAGCTGGGATTTTTCTTTTTTTCTTTTTACAGCTGATTTTTGCCCTTTTCTTGCTTCAAGCTTTTTCTTCAGATTACTAGATAAATCAGAATGTGGTGCTGTTTACAGTTAGGTTCATCTCCAGGGCAGATTGTTCTGAAGTTCCTTCTGGTTTTTAAGAAACTGGCTTGTTTTTATGCTTTTCCCACCCCCAGTATTCCATGGGAACCGAGTGCTGTTGCCAAACTTTGATTTTTATCTTGAACCATGAAGAAAAATTGGATTTTATTATGGAGTTATTGTACTGCTGAGTGTTCCTCAATTTCAAAGCATTAGTATGCACATAGGAGTGTGCAAAGACCTTACAAGCATAAAGCATTCAACAATGAAAGAAATCTTTTATAAATTTAGATACTAATTGGCCAGATATGTTCATGAAAACTAAATGGTAGCAGCAGCCCACTGTATTTCTTGTGAATCTCAGTAATTATTACGCTTGAGAGATTTTCATATTAATTTGCAGAAGATAGAATGACTGTGTCTTTCCTATGCCAAGGGAAATGTGACAAGGATGATCTGTTGAACGCGTTGCTGATGTGCAGTTTCTCAGCCACCTTAGCTGAATATTTGCTTAACAACATATGTGACCACTTGGGTATGTAATTAGATGCTTTTGTGATCTACCTGCAATTTAAATTATATTCACTTTTCATTTGTATGTAAGACAGTGCTGAGGGTGGTTGTTCAGTGGTTTCCAAAGATATGATTGTTTCTTCTCTGAAAAAGCCTGAGAGAAAGTACATCCGGTTTTTGAAAACATACCATTTAAGGGTACTAAACGAATAGAATCGTAGAATATCCTGAATTGGAAGGGACCACAGAGTCCATCTTCTGGCTCCACAAAAGATCACACAAGTTTCAAAGTATGTTTCTGAAAGCATTTCCCAAATGCTTCTTGAACTCAGGCTTACTTGGTGCCATGACTACTTTCCTAGGGATCACTTTTATTTTTTGTACTAAGACAATTAAATAGTGTTTGAGGGATTGTCTTAAGTTCATTCTATAAACTCACTTTTTCTTATTTGAGAAAAGGAAGTTTTGTTCTAGTAAAACATGAGGCACTGATTGGTCTCAAGTCAAGCCATTCATATCTTGCTGCTGAAGATAACCGTTATCTGCAGCTAATCTCAGAGAGAAACTGGCACCATGGTGAATCCTGAGAAAAAACTGATTGCCACTACTGTCAGCTCTGGGTTGGCAAACAACAATCTAGTGATGTGACCCAAACTCAGCTCTAGTAGATGGAGATGAATCCCAGTTGGATTGCCTCTGCACAACCTACAGCTGAGTTTGATTTGATTGTTTTATAGAAAGTAGAACAACTTTCTCAGTCTGGCTGATGCTGACCTGTACCTGTACTGATTCATTGTGTGCTAGTTTTTTTTGTTGTTTTTTTTTTTGTTTGTTTGTTTTAAAGACTAAATACATACATTCTGAACATATCAGGTAGAAAAAGTTGTAAAAAACAAAGTTTATTTCTTTTTAGGAAAGGTTTCAATAAAACAGACCAAGCCAGGTGAAACAAGAAGTTTGACCTTTTTACACATACTTTATTTCTCTTTAAGGATTAAAGATGGTATTGCAGCTCCTCACAAGTAAAGAGCATGAGAATTAAGATAGAAAATATGAGAAGGACTCACTTCATACCCCACTGCTGTCTCTTGAAATAGATGATGATTACGTTTTCCCATGACGTGTTGTCCTGAAAAAATAGTCTTTCTAATACATTCTTAGGAAAAGTGTGTCCTTATTACATTTGATTGTAGCCAATCTACCAGAAAGCAATTTTTCCAGAAAAACTCCACTAATCAAGGTGGTTTGGATTCAGTTCAACGTCTCAGTATTCACTGGACAGAATTCCTGCACTTGGTGGTCTTTTAGATGTCCAGTCTCATTCTCTATTTCACTGCTATAAATACAATCAGATTGAAACAGAAAATTTGTTTGCTTGTTGATAGTTTCCAATTTCTTCTTCAGTGCACATTTTTTTCTACACTGGTAAGAAAAACATGCTGCAAATCATAGAGTCATGTACTGCCTTGGGTTGGAGGGGAACCATCTAGTTCCAACTAATGATGAAGTATATAAAAATCTCATTCGATGATCCACTGTCCTGTTAATAAAATCACCTAGTGTTTTTCTCATTCTGCAGAGGGTGTTCCTGTCAGTTGTATTTTTATATTAAGCCAATATTAAGCAAGCTGTAAATTAATATACTGCCTCTGCACACTGGAAAATAAGAGGTGTTCATTATGGTGTTTTTGTGTGTTGGCTTTAAGTGAAACATACAAATTAATGGTGAGGAAGTATTATTTCAATTTACAGGACAGATTGTGAGATTTGCAATAATTCTTGTACTCTGGGATTATATTCCAGATTATATTCATTTGCTGAATGATCATCAGTCTTCACCTGAAAACAATTCCTTTAAAATTGTATGTGATGATACTGCAGCTTTCTGCTGATACCTAACCACTGAAACCTCCTAAGTCTTTAGTTACCTTTCTAGCTAGTTGCTTAAGGCAGAAGAATAAGAAACATGAAATACCTGTGCAAGCTATTATTTATACCAACACTTGCCCTGGGATGTGATGTAGAAGTGTGTTCTTCCCCAGATGTCAAGTCAGCAACATGACTATCCTGGAGGGGGTGGAGAGAGTGAGTGTGTGTGTGGGGGGGGGGGACGCCTGTGTTTTAAAGTCCAAAGTGAAAACAAGTGTTGGAGGCAATTGGCCTCCTCCATCCTCAGTCTTCCTGCAGAGGCCCTGGGTGACCTTCGGGGTAACACCAGCACTGTTCTGCTTCCCAGGAGCCAAACACCAAAAACAGAAGTTTAGAAGATTGTGTAACAGTGCCACCAGGTGATTGCACATATGTAGGATTTGCTGCTGGAGTAATTCTACTTGAGCAGCTGTTGGCAGGCTGACTGCAGTAAAATATTAAACATGATTTTCCTCCCTAGGCTGATATTAGATCTTTGAGTAAAACTAACTTACGTTTGCTATAACATCCATAGTAGACATAGTGCTTATGAATGAGGGTTTTGTTGTTTTTTTGGAGGGGAAGAGGGGGTTGCTTTGGGAATTCTTTGCAATGTTTTTGGATTTGGGAGGCACCTTCAGGCTATGGCAGAAGGATCCATAGCAGAAGGATCTGTCTCTCTGAGCTTCTTTTCTTCTAGTACAGATGAGAGAATACTCCAGACAATATTCCAGTGAATATCAGTCTAATGTTATTTGTGTGAAACCCCGGTGTATGAATTGTTATTGATACCAGTTTGAATCTAGCATTTTTAGCATCAAGTACTATTGTTTAGAAGCACTTTTAATTTGTATGTGACATCAGCAATGATCCTGCTGGAAAGATTTATGTAGAAAAGCTACTTAGAGTGTGATCCCATCCTAGTGGGAAAAGCCCACATTTGGAAAAGTATTAGCAACTAAGGAGTTCTGCTAACACTGGAGACATATTATTGTAATGGGAAAGCTGCTGTTTCGCATGTATGAAGAGAAAATTAAATAAACTGAAGTCCCTTAGAATGCAGCATATTTAGGGAGCACCGATGAAGGTAATAGACAATGATTAAGGATTTAAAATAATTTCCTCTTTCATTATATTCACATTTGTTAATAAAAACTGAGTCTTCAATTAAAATGTGATTGAAATTCATTGCTTGACACAACCTGCTCCAAATGCAGGTGCCACTCAGGGAAGTTCTTTGAGATTCTGAATTAAGAGCAAGAGGGGAGCTAACGTATTTCCTGTTAATTTCTTGTATTCCCTGTCAGAGGTTGTGCTTTGCTAGGATGTAAGGATGTAGAGAATCAGAGAGTAGAAAAACTGCTCCCACTCTTTTAAGTTACTTTCAGTTTTCAGGAGGGAGAAGGAATTGTAGTGGTGTCCTCTTTTTCTTTTCTTTTTCTTCTTCTTCTTCTTTTTTTTTTTTCTTTTTTTAACCAGCTTTAAATGCACCGCAGAGAACGGATCGAGAATTGAACTTTCTTTGTGTAAGCTTCTGTAGTGTATAATGACTGCTACATATCTTTAGGCTTGTGAGAGTCCTTACCTGTCTCTTTTTTCCTGTGAATTTTGGAGCAGAACCTTCTTCACTTGACAACCCAGTTGTTAAGGGAGACTTCTTGGTCTGATTATACCATAACACAGTTTTAATCCCACTGCTTTCAACAGTGCAGTAACACTTTCAGATTGGAACAATTCCATAGAGAACATTTCTCTTCTTCTCAGTACAGGTTAAAATTTTGTTTCAGAAGACTTTGTTTAATTGGTGCAAGTAGAGTGAAACAATTTGCCACCATGTTTCTTATCAGAATCCGACCAAAATATCTGTTCAAATCAACAACTTCAGTTCACTTCTTTGAAAACCAAGTGCCTGTCCTCCACCTCAGTCGTGCTCTCAGTTTTTGATTGAAATACAAATTATGTTCAAGTAAACAGAACTACTCTACTGAAATTCAAATTCAGTCACTGTGACCATGGGTTGGAATAAATAGTTGGCTTTCTTCTGATGTTTGAATGCTGCCTCCCTTTGTTTTCATATTACCAACAGTGACAGTAGATGAATCAGTTGCTTTGCAAGGCTGGCTACCTGCTCAAGTATCTTACAGTGTTCCTTATTCCCAATTCCAACTCATATTTCTAATTTTACTGTCTGTGAACGATTATATAGATATATTAGGACAGACTGTCTTAATCAGAGACATAAAATTTCATGGTAAATGCTATTGCTGACAGTCTGTTAGTTGTACTGACTGGAAATCCTCACAGAGGTTACCAAAGTTTGGAAACAACCATACCGGTTTCAGAGATTGCACACGTTATCACACACAGTCCAGTTATCAGTGTTTCTTAATGGTGATGCATTTCAGAGTTTTTCAAGTGCAGCAGATATTTACGTACTGCTGTTGTTCTGGGGAAAAAGAGGGCAGTTGGTGCTGTTCCACATCCCGCAGGGAAATTAGCTTTTACTCTCTTCAAAATAGCAATACCTATAAATCTGGTTTTCAGATTAGGTTAAATGTCTTCCACTTAGCCATACAGAATTTGGAAAAACAGACAATTTTAAAAAGTGAGCTTCACAAAAATTAGGGGCAGATACAATTATGTATATATACATATTTTTTAATGTACAGCACAAATATAATCACAGAATCATAGAATCATGGAATGGCCTCTGTTACAAAGGACCACAATGATCATCTAGTTTCAACGCCCCTGCCATGGGCAGGGTCACCAAAAGCTAGATCAGGCTGCCCAGAGCCACATCCAGCCTGGCCTTGAATGCCTCCAGGGATGGGATAATGTACACTGCTACATTGTTATGTAGCACTGCTACGTTCAGTTTTGATCCCAAGGTAAAGGTGTGAATCTGCAGAAGCTCTTAGTGTTTGTAAAGTTTATTCTGAGTTTGCTTCATCAAAACTTTAAGAAGAATCTGACCTATCACTTTTGCAAGATGCTATTCAGGAGGCTATATGGAGTAAGGGAGAAATTGGCTTTCACTTGCATAAAGGTGTTGGGTCAGTGGTTTACGTGATTCAGATGTGGGTATGGAGTTGTACTTGCAACAGGAAGAACCCAATGGCTTCCTGCCTTCCTGGCAGGACATGCAGGTGTGTATTGCAGTCCTTATGCAGGGAGAGGTTGGGATGCGATTTGTCTGTTTCTCCCACCTTTTTCTTGCCCCAGTAGATCTGCACTTACAGTGTGAAAGTACATTAGCCTCACTGAATTCACATTTCAATCCAAGAATTCTATTTCCTTGTACAACTCACATCATTTTATAATCTAGTTAGAACATTAGTTCCGCAGTTTGTCACTGTGGTGCCCAAACAGTATCTCCATCTGCTGTAGAACCCTGCAAATGATGACAGTTTATAATAAACAGGTGCTTTTTAATAACTTTTTTTTTCCCTTGTTTTATTTTTTTTATTTTTTTTAAATGGAACTTGAGCTCAGGAAACAATTCAGCCAAATTATTTGGCACTAGCTGACCTCTTAAGTAGTAGTTGGTACTCTTTGCAAAGCTAAAATGTGCTGCTTTGGAAGACTGGTGATCTCTTTACAAATGAAAACATGCAGGAAGAACACCAGCTGTGAGTTTCTTTTTGAGTCAGGATGTGATCACCCAAGTAAAACTTCTTGAGGCACAAACTGGAGTGGAAATTTGGCTCTGGTTTCTGTGCAGAGGAAGCAGAGGAAGCAGTAGTGCAAAGGGAATATCTGTGTTTGCTCTGGGTCGTTTTTGTACACTGTTCCACAGTTGTGGTTTCGAAGCCATCTACCCAGAACAGTCTGTAGACATCTGTCTTACGTCTACATGTAATCAAATCAAAGAGATTTTAACTTCTACAGTGAAATAACTGTGGCAGAAAATAAACTTTCTTGAGATTTAAGTGTAGATCTGTTACAGTTCTTGTTCTAGATTGACAATGTGAAAGCGTAATTTGAAAGACAGTCTCTGTTTATCACATAAATAAATGCTGTGGTTTTCACAGCATTGATAAATATGAACATAAGATTCTGCTATCTGGAAAAGGGATATAAATATAGAGAAGTGGCTCATTACATAAGCTAAAAGTCTGAAAGTCCTTCTGTATGTTCTGTTCTCAGACCTTTACCAACTTTGATTAAGAATACCTTTCTCTCTAAATATTGCACTAATGAACGTATAATGAAGTAGCCATCCTCTTTATCATGCAAAGTTTCTCAAATATTGGACACTTTCTGAAATTGATGAGAACGCCTTGACATTGTTAAAGTACATGATTTACTTACTCTCAAGTTAAAAATTCTGACTGACTTGAACTAATTACAAGATAACTTTATTAAGGAATGAGTGTCTTCCCAGTTGCTACCTCATGTAGTAGTCTAGAAAGAGCTCAAGCTGCTGCTTACTGGGAGCACACCAATGAACCTCTTGTGCTGGGTGCGTGATGAGCAGAACAAATTCTGTGTCCCTTTATCAAAGCATTTCCAGGCAGAGGCTGCTGAGGGGAGTGCAGAGCCGAACAGTAAAGAGGAAAAGATGATGAACTCAGTCAAGAGCATATCAGGGGAGGTTTAGACTGGCTATTAGGAAAAAATTCTTCTCAGAAAGAGTGGTTGGGCACTGGAACAGGCTGCCCAGGGAGGTGGTAGAGTCACCATCTCTGGTGGTACTGAGTGACATGGTCCAGTGGGAAAAGTGATGATGGGTTGATGGTTGGACTTGATGATCTTAGAATTCATTTCCAACCTGTGCCTGCGCAGCACTGCCTCTCTTCTGCTTCCCCACTGTCCCTTGTTTCCCAGCACAATAGTTTGCTGCAGCACATGAATGTATGGAAGCCAAGGAGCAGGAACGAGGAGAGCTGTGTGTGGAGCAACCTTGTCCACCAGGCAGCAGTCTCCATGGATCTTAGTGCTCAGTGCAGCACGGGGACTAGAGGTGGCCTGCCAAGCCTGAAAGCATGCTTAAGAAGCTACTTCCAGGCATCAGGGCTGGAAGAAGAACAGATGGTATGGGGGAAATAATTAAAGCTGGCTGAGCTGGCATACACTAAGTGGAACTGAGATTCCTCTAGCAGAGGCATATGAGAGTCAGGAGGCAGTAACATTTAGATGTCACACGGTATTTAAGACCAAGAGGTACAAGTTGCAAAAGAGGACGTTTTATGGATGTAATTTTGCTCATTTTTATTGATTGATATTTTGTAAACAGAACAAATGTTGCCTTTATGCACGCTTAAAATATGGACTTATTGCAGGGAGTTGATTTGCCACATCTGAATGTATTGGGAACCTGAGCCTTTTTTTTTTTTTTTTCCTTTGATAATATGAATTGACAATTTTGATGCCCTGAAGTTATAGATATTTGTGCTTTCTCAGGGTTTCTTTATTATTTGTCTAATGTTTTTATATTGCTCAGAAGTATATTTAAAGATTTCTGTAAGTTTTATATGATATATATTTATTTTAATATCATATTTAATACAACTTCTTTCGAGATCTTCATATTGAAGAACCTGAAGGAATATGTAAGGAAAATGTTCTGCATCCATCCTGCATTGTGAAGCGATAAAAAGCAATCCACTGTATAATTTCATATAGCATAGCTACACAAGTCCTCTAACAAAAATATTTTCTTCTGAAATATTAAACTGCAAGATTTGTGTTGTGTTTTTGTTGTTTATTGAGAATTCTGTTTTATAATATTTTGAATTTACATAAATATTTATTATTGAGAGGTCAAATACTTTTCTGTGATACTGTAGAGAATATAATTAACTTCACAACTCAACACTGAAGATTACTAAAATTAAAAAATATGAAAGAGATTCAAACTATTGGGGAAAAAAACCAAAACCATATTTGAGCTAATGTATTGAAACTGTGCTACTAAGAGCTCATTGAATTAGCAGCATGGTATAGATCTTTTCCGCTCTGTTCACTAGCTTTGCACTAATTCAGACTCAATGAGTTCTGTGAAATGAACTGGTGATATGAGAATGCTTTCTATTGGCCAAATGTGTCATAAAAGACTATCTCAATTAATACTAATTAGCTACTGTGGTAGCAACCATAGCACAGAGACTGAAAGGTGAAGAATCATAAAGTAAACAGTAGTCTCTCACCCATGAAATGCTCTCTCCAGAGCTGTGTTTAACCTAATTGGTAAGGTGCTGGGAATATGTGTATGCTGTGATAGCGTGGTCTATCTGTCATGCTAATAAAGCAAGCTCCATTCCCATGCATTCATCATTTCCACTGCGTTCAACTGTGAGTTGTGGAGAAAAAGCTGTAAAACTAGTTCTATATGACACACTGTAAGCATCAAAATTTGAAGCAGATTTCCTGACCTGTGCTGCTACCAAGGAGAGTCATCAGGGAGAGCTGATGTTGGCCCAAATTTTAAGTATGTAAGCATCTTGAAAAGAGTCAAAGATTCAACATGCCTTTATTGTTTCCTTTTTCTAAATATTCAGCTTCTGAATAGAAGCATTCGTGCTTTTATGGCTATATGGTACATTAATTCAGAAGTGATGCATCATTTATGCAGAGCTGAATAATGGAAAGATGAATCCTTTTTAAAAAGCAGTTTGTTTATCATGTTTGTTATTTATATCTTTGCAGCAACCAAAAGTACTTCGACTGGCTGAGAAAATGTGCAGAGCAGCTCTGCATAAAAACACTTTTTAACCTTTAGCCTTCTAGGCCTACCTTCTGGGTGATTTCTTGCTGGATATTCTAGTCCTACTTTCTCTTTTAGTTCTGTCATTGCTGTTAACCTATGGAGTTCATGCAGGACAGGCAGTCACAGTAGTGAATAATGAATAAAAACTTGTATTTGACTGATTCTTCCTGGAATAGCATCTTGAAGGGCATACTGCATTCAGCAAGCTTCCTCCTTGACATATTAATATGGATGACTTTTACAAACTTAGGTCAAGCATGAATCATGTTCTTTTGACACGGCACAGCTCCTAAATAGCATTAATGTCATGTCTGTAGATTCAATAGGGCCAATTTGCTAATAAAAATCACTAGTGACATCTGTCAACTGGATGAAATTAATCAGATCATTGCCGCTGCAGTAGAGAATATAATTGCTCCTTGGTGTGAGCTCTGGGCCTCTGGTTACACAACCAGAATGGCACTTGCCCACAGACATTTCTTCAGATTGCGTTTGCACGCCTACAGTCCCAGTTCTGCCTGATTTCACTCCCTTCTGAGCAGTGCTGTATGAATTGTGTGTCAAGCGTAGATTTGGCACTTCCAGTATTTTAGGGGAGAGTTTATAAATACAGTGTTGAACCTAAAATACAGTGTTGTGACAGAACTTTTCATTTACTAAGTTTGTTTGCTTTATCATGTTAGTAATTCAATTTGTATTGATGTTAGCAGTATAATAATTCTTATACAAGAAGAAGTAATCATATTACAGTGTATTTTAAATCTATGCTTTAGATTTCTAGAAACATTGTAAATAATCTGCTGTTGTCTTCTTCCTTTCAAAATCTGTATGTACTGGTAGTACTTTATAATGTAACATGAATTAATGGTGAAGTTATGTCACTTGAGAATCTCATACTTCACTGCCTGGAAGTAAGAGGTTTTGTTTTGCTTTGCCAGAAAAAAAACCTGGAAGAAATGTAAGTCCACTTGACTACTTGCTCAGTAGTTTTGTTTTGTAAATTGCTATATGTTCTCTTGCATCAATAGACTGAGGTGATTTTGAGCTTTCCGAGGACCATTGAGTGCTTTACTACTAAGTACTAGAGTAATTCTAACGTTTTCTTTGTCAGATAATATTGACAAGATCAGCAGGCCCTGAAAGAATGAGAAGAAAAGGAATTGAAGTTGACTCCAGAAAGCTGAGGAACTCATTCTGCCTCTCCAGGACTAACCTGGTTGAGGACTTCTTTTTATCTGCCAGGGAGGACGAGGAAAGGAACTTGAGGTGTTCAGATGGTGAAGGACCTTGATATGAAGGGTGACACAAAGGCATGTGAGCAGCACTGATGATGCTGAGGATGAAGAAGATCTGCCTCCATTGTTTGCCAAGCACAGAGCCATTTGCAATCTCTTCAATTCTCAGTGCTCCAGTTTCTGGAAGATGTCATTGGCTTGAATGAAGATGCACTCAGCTGGCTCAGATCCAGCCGAGAAAAGGCTGACAAAGCCATACATGCTGAGAAAATGTGAGGGCAAAGAAAGTGACTCTGCTAGGCCTCACAGTGCTAAGACTTAGCTGACTGTGCAAAGCCATGTGTATTTCCAAGTTATCCCCTTGTCTAGCGTGCCTCTGAGGTGCCTCAGTTCTTCATGATGTTACCCTGGGTAATAAGGGGTCTAGCTGGAATCTGTTGTATGTGCAGAACATTGCCCGGAGTTAATCAGCTGCACTCTTATGTGAATTTATTTTTAGGCAATTTCAGATATAGTTTAAGCTAATGGATCTGCTGATTTCTCTTCTCCCTGGATAAATGGAAGAACAAATTAAACATTTTTTCAAATAAGATACTAAAAGTATCGCCTTACTTAGGTTTTATCATGTGCATGATTGCCTTGGGCAGCAGCTTTTATTGTCTTGTTATCTCAGACAATTGAAGTATTCAGCTGCTGCTTTCATGTGTCCTGAATGAAGGCTCTTAGCATACCCATTAAATTTAGGAACTGTCATTGCTCAGAGATGAGATCTAATATTGTCTAGAGATCAAAGCCTTGATTGATGGCAGCCATTAACACCATCTCACCTAAAAGATATCTTCCATGTCCAGCTAGTCTGACCAGACCAACAAATTCAATATTTTTTCAGTTAACCTATGTGATCCTGCTTCTGTATTCACCCCTGAATTGGGAAGATAGCTGTGCTGTTTCATTAGCATCGTGGCTGATTTATACCAGGGCTGCCAGCTGGGGCTTCACAAGGAGCACCAGTGTCACTCCCTCAAGCCCTGTCCTGTCACTTGCAGCAGGCAGGTGCTGAAGTCTGACTGTGATGTCCTGCTGTGGAGGAAGGACTGTGTGTGGTAAAAACAAAACAGAACAAAACAAAACAGAACAAAAAAAAACCTGACTCAAGGATTCTGCATGGTTTCTTTGTAGCTTTACGTAAGTGAGGTAAAAGGCCCATGCCATCATGGTGGCATCTCTTCCCACCAGGGCCTGGCCCTCAGCATCAACAGAACATTGATGAGCCAGGAACACACCTGGACTGGAACTGGAACACGGGGCACAGTGCTGTGCCTGCTCAAGTGATGGCAAATAAGTGTGTAGGGGTTTTGATACATTGGCTAAACACAGTCCTGTGAACAGCAAATAATATGCAGCTGTGCCTTCTGTTTTGATAAAGGAATTTGAGAATAGGTTTCAAGACAGCAAAAATGCAGGATCATAGAATCATAGAATCATAGAATTGCTCAGGTTGGAAAAGACCTTAAAGATCATCAAGTCCAACCGCAACCACATACTAACCTAACTCTAACAACCCTCTGCTAAATCATGACCCTGAGCACCACATCCATACGGTTTTTAAACACATCCAGGGATGTTGACTCAACCACCTCCCTGGAGAGCCTATTCCAGTGCTTAACCACTCTTTATGTAAGGAAGCTTTTCTGGCATCCAACCTAAACTTCCCCTGGTGCAACTTGCTGTCATCCTGTCAAGGATGCTGTGGTCTGGGGACTGAGGATCCCAACACCCCTTTTTTTGTCATAGGGCTGTGCTCAGGGAGATATATCCAGTGCAGCCTGAAGTCCTGCTGGCCATAAATGAGGCTGAAACAATATGTAACTTAGTGCCTGCAGGAAAGCATGACCAAGAGGCAAGGTACTTTCAGCAATAAATACATCGGTGACTTGAGTGTCAGCACTTGCCCCATCAGAAAAGGAGAAATGGAAGAGCTTCTCATCGCTAGTGATGGAAGGAGGCCTGCCACTGGGGCTGGGAACAGTCAGATTTTAGGGAGAAGTGCATCACAATAAGCAGCTACACAGCATTCACTCTGTATTTTTCTGATTCTCATAATTCTTCTTGTAATGACTGCAGGTGGAAAATAAAAGAGCATAGTGAAGCTTAAACTAAGTAACATGGGTAAATAAAAGTTAATGCATGAAAGGGAGTGGCACAGAAAAATGACCCACAATACAGTCTCCTGAGGTGGGTAGCAAAAATGTTTCTGACTCTTTCTTTAATAAATAAGTGACCTGGGCTTTGGAGCTGGATTTTTGCTCAACCATTTTCTTTTATCTTTTTTTTTTTTTCTTTTTGTTTTTCCTGTTGTTTTCTGTTTTCATATCTAAAGCCATCTAAAATTTCTTAGGAGGAATGAAACAGGAAAGTACAAATACCAATGCTAGATATTTCAATTAAAGAATAAATACTTTTTCTCTTTAGAGATATGTAGTACATTGTGCTTTTTGTCTGTGTTGAAACGCTAATCTAGCAAATGAGCCAACCAGCTCATTCCAGAGGGTTGGGGTTGGAGTTGTGCAAATTATGTTTATGCAGTGTTTAAGTGTTGGCCCCTATGTTCGCAGCTCTTTCTTGTCTGTTGACTTAGACTGATTATGAACTGTAGAAGATATAATTTAAATATAAAGTCTTTACATTTATAAAACGTAAAGTCTATACTAAGTCTTTGGGATTCCCTTCTTCCTACTTACTCAAGCACAAGAGAATTAGAAATAAATATAGAAAATAATATTTTGGTCTGTATATAATGCTATAATGCATACTGTCTAGACAACTGATTTTATAAAAGGAATGTTTTCTTACTGCTTTTTTTTTTTTTTTTGCCCCCCAACAGGGACTAGTTGTTAAATAGGGGAACCAAGACAGCACATGTATTATCCATGAAGTTGATATCATGATGTCTGTAACTGATACTGGAGGGTAAATAGGAAACAGATTTTGTTATCCACTGCAGGGCTAAATATTACTGTTGACAACTAATTATACACACATACAGGGGATGTAGTTGTGCAGCGCAAAAATAAAAAAGCACACTTGTGTCTTTTTCTGTAGACTCTTGTCTTTTAAAAAATGCCAAAAATGTATGTGACCCCATTAGTCAGTGGGGTAGAAGGCTGCCATTATTCAGATGAGGGATGCAAGAGCATTACTGGTGCAAATTTAAGAGGAATTTAAGGCACGCAGACACTGTATTAGGTCTTTGCAGGAGGGTGAATAACGTCTCTTCAAAACTGTAGGTTGAAATCTTGATCCCAATAAAATAGAAAAAATCTGTTGATTTCATGAAATTAGGATTTCAATGTTCAGTTCTCTCACGCGCCCATCAAAGTGAATGAGTAGTGCCATTGATTAGGGTGAGATCAAGAACGAGTCACTAAGCTTCTGTAGTCACTAATGGTAAGATGTAGATTGTCTTTTTGGACCTTGTAAGGTCTTTTCCACATCAGCTTCAAAGACATGATGATAAATGTCTTATAAATAACCACGGTGATGCTGAATGAGAATGGTTTTCAGTCCTCAGAAAGAGAAGTCTAGAGAAGATAGAGGAGTTCAATTTCTGAGCAGAATGTGTATTTTAGGGTTTTGGTGGTGGTGTTTTTTTTTCCTTTTTAAGTGAGGAATCAACTGTTTACTAAAGACTAATTGGAAGAAAATTGCCAGCATTTGTGAATTTGTTCCTTTCGTGATTCAAGAGATAAACATGCTTTGTTCTTCCTTTCTTTCTCTAATGAAGTGCTTCTTAATAAACTACTGATTAAAATTGTCTGCACCCATATTTGATGTCAATCTCTATCACAAGTCCATCTTGTGAACGTATTGGCCAAAAGAATCTGAAGTGTGTCTTCCCAGAACTGATGCACATGCGTGTGTGGCACGTCAGATGGGCTCCCTCCTCCATGTTACTGTGGTAACTTCCTGGCTGGGGATTGCAGCATGCACGGGGGATGGGGTGTGAGGCCAGATCCCTCCCAGCTGGGGCTTATTTAAAAAACATTGCTATGGATTGTTTTCAAGCAGTTTTCTTGTACAGAAGGGTAGGAAGGAGGGGGAATTTATTTCATTTTGACTATGAATCTCTATTTTCTTGATGTGTTATTCCTATCAGAGAACTGATTTAATGCAACTTTCAGTATTTCCACTGGCTGCAGCAAAGAAACAAAATTATATATTGCTTTCTTTCTGCATGATGCAAGACAAATTTGGGCTTTGGTTTTCAGGGTAGATAAAACTGTTTTAAACTAAGTTGGAATGTTTATTAATACCACATGATTAATTACTGTGCAAACTCAATCTTCCAGCTCAATTCCAGCCTTTTTAACTAAGTGAACTAGCATAAATATTTTCAACATTTCACAAAATAGAGAGTGATTTGATAATCGTGTCCTTGTGCGATGTGAAAGCCTACTAAAGCCATTTCTGCCTTATTTATCGAGTTTTGTTTTTTGCTTTAGAGAGATGGGGGGGGGGATGGAATATGTGAGGGTTTTTACGTTGCAAAGTGGGAGAAGCAGTGCTCATACAAATAACCAAATTACCAACATAGACTATAGTCAAAAAAATATGCACAAATAAAAACAATAAGGTTGCTACAACTGTACAAACTTTTAAACTCAGTTGATACAAGAAATCCTGGAAATGTGACTGCAAGCCTACTTTTTAAGCTTTCCAGAAGAATTTGTCATCTAAGTTCTCAGAATTGAGTAAAAGGTATGCTTTTCTAATATGCTTTTTTTTTTTTTAACTGAAGTGTGGATGCCAGATACACATGTAACCAGGATTTTTCACAAATGTGTCCTTCTCAGACTTTCTGCCTTTCTCTATGCTCATACACCGCTGTGCCTCTCCCTCACGTAGGCTCCTGCCCTTGTCTCTTCTCACAGTCATTGACCCAGCTGTCTTTGCCCGTATTACTGGGTGGGTTTGATGCCCAGGGGCTCATTTTCTCTCTCGAATATGTTGTAGCTGTTAACCAAAAGTAGGGAGACAACGTCCCCATCATTTTTTTTCCCCTCCCCTCTACTTGTTGTAATCTGGTGTCTTGCTCCCAGGACACAGAATTGGATCAATCTGCTTTCCTCTCTGGCCTGGCAGCTGGGCAGTTTCCTATGTTAGAGGTGCTCTTGAGGTTAAATGTGGCTCTTGGACATGGCTTAAGTTAGTCATCGCTTGTAAATAATATTCAGACTGAGTAAGAGCATCATAAGCGTTGTCTTTAACACAGATATAACTTTAAGGAAGTTAAATGTGAGTGGTAGGAAGAAGTTCCGTGTCCATCAGCTGAGTGAAGACAAAATATCATAGTTCCTATATTTTACAGGGAAACTCCCCTCTGCAAAGATGTTCTTAGGAAAATAGGAAGAAATATCCTATGTCACAGGATAACACATATGTTACACAGATGTAACATGCACTGCTTTCGTCTTTCTGCCTGAGCACGCTGATTTGGGTTACTGCTTCTAAGAACCAAAGTAATATGAGTTCAGGTTTCACCTTCAGTGATTTAAGGATAAGTGCAATAGTGATAATTCTGTGAAAACCCAGCGGAGTTTAATCAAAAGAAATTTGGTCAAGTCCACGTTGGTGTGCAGCGCTGGTCTTGCCTACCTTCTCTGACTGCACATGGCAGGCACTTCTACTGCAAGGCTATATTTGGCAAGCAGGTTGAGACCTAGCAAGCGGTATATATAGCTTCGCTATTTCTCAAATAAGGTAAACACATTGTAAATTACCCCTTTAAACATATTCTAACTGTGTCCCTGTAGGTCTGTCATGTGGCTCTGGCCACAGACCACTTTTGTGCCCAAGTGCTGTTTCTTGCACTGTGCATTCCCCTCTCGATCTTTTTGCTGCCCCTTGTGAAGGCCCAAAATACAGACTGGAGGGTCTTGCTGCTGCGGTTCTCCCAGGACACAAAACGACACTCAGAGTAGGGTGAAACAACCACAAATTGTGTGTGTAGTGTGTTGGTTGCCTCCCACTGCAGCTGTTCTCTGCTTCAAGGCGCCAATGGATGGCAGATTTCTTCCTGGGTGGATAATGCTCTTTCTTAAATTACTTTTCCATAATCCTTCTGTATTAACAACTGAAATCTCTCTAACTCAGGTTAGTCTGTTTCGATTTCTCACTTATCCTAAATTGTTGTAACAACTACAAGAGTAGTATTGACGTGTGCTGTGGTTGAACCCCGAAGGAATATGAACACTGAATAAGAATGTGACTTTCCCTTTAGATTCCTTTAAATAAGTTTAAATTATCAGCCCACTCATTGCATGCTTGTTTCTCTTATGGTCTGCCAGGTTGTCTCTGATGCTACTTCCTGACTTGTCTGGTGAGTCTTAGTGTACTGCTTTACATTAGAGATATTCTTATTTTAAGATAAAAGTTTTCTCTTCAGATTAGTCACTTAGCATGTACAGGAAATATATATATGTATATGTATATGTATAAATGCTGGTATTTATATTTTTAACTACCTTCAAAACTGATACAGGAAAAAATAAAGAGTTTTGTAAGTGGTGCAAAGAATAAATCATTAGAAGTTGATACCATTTTCACTGTGGGAAGTAAATGGGTACATGAAGGCAAGGTAATGTATCAGAAAAAGAATATAGGTCAACATACTGGGTGATGTTAATGCTTTCAGACATGAGGGTAATTCTGACAGAAGGGGTAATTCACATTTAAAAAACCAAAATGTAGAACTCTTAAGGAGTGAGTAAAATTTAATTACTGGCTATCACTCTTTCAGATTTCTGTGTGACTGTGTGTCTCCAACCTCTGCCCCTTGCTTTTGGTCTTGCAGAGCTTGACACATCCTAGTGAGGTGCAAGTGTGCTCTGGTATCTCCTGTTACCCTTCTTCTTGTTAGGAAGTGAAGTCAGTCAGTGCAGAATCAAACCAAAGACATGCTCACAGCAAATATTATGTAGATCAGGTCATCTCTGTAAGAAAAGCTAGCTTATCAGAAACAGGTGACTGTCAAAATGGTACTGGCACTTCTGTGCTGTAGCCTTCTTGAGAACTGCTGTATCCACGTCATGCCTTTCTTATCTTCTTGGATGTCATCTCCACCTCCTTGTACACATCCCTCCCCATTTGCATCTGGATGTCCCAAGCTGGTGGCTGTGCCACCTCCATGTCCTGGTGAAGGACAGGCTGGCTCAGGCACTTCTCAGGAGGCAGCTGGGGTTTTGGTGCTGGCCCTTCTCACTTGGCCTGCAGCCTGCTGTACTGCAGTTGGCATTGAAAACTCATTGCTGCCATACACAGTGAATGGCTTACCTGAGTTTTTGACAGGAGGCAGCTAAGACCTTACTGTGGTGAAGGCATTATATGTGTTTCAGTCTCAGCTTTTTCACTCTGATAGTATTTTAGCTACAAAACCTGGATGTACCAGGGTTGCTTCTGTGTTGTAGTACATAACACTTTGCTTTCTGTGGGCTAGTTTGAGTTTTGATGACTTGTTTTGCTAAGGAGAACTGATTGTGTATCAGAAAAAAGCCTACTAGCAACAACTTCGAGATCAGTGCTGCACTGTGCTGGACTCAGAGGAACAGTTCTTCCTTCTTCAGGGAAGGAGGAAATAAGCAGGACAATACAGTGGTGGTTTTATACTAACGTGACAGTTTCATACTGAAAGATGGAAAGACTAAAAAAAGAAGACAGAGTTTGATTTATTTTAGCTTAAAAAAAAAAAAAAACCTGTGGAAAATTTCAGAGATTTGAAGATTGGAATGTAACTTGTAACTCATTCCTCAGTGGGCAGGATAGATGTACACTTCAGTGAAATTGCAAGGAAGTGGCTGTCTTTATCAAGGACGTTTCTGGCTGAAGGAAGTATCACACATCTTTCATTAACAAGTTGAATTACCCAGTTTGGTTATTTGATTGCATAATAGTCAATTTTAGTATTCATCCTTTAAAAATCTGGAAATCATGGAATACACACCCACGAAAGCTGTCTGCAGCCCGCATGGCCAACGAGACAACAAGTCCACCAGAGACAAGTTTAATGGTCTGTGAGTAAAGATCAAACATACTCTGATTGATTTGTTACGGATTCTTTTTATTTGCATTAAAGAAAAGATGTTATCAGTTCCGTACTGCTAATTTCATCCTCTATTTCTGTGTCTGTTTCATCTGGTTCAGCATTTTTTTCCATTTCCAAGACACAGAACATATTCTTTAGCAATAATTCTCTTCATATGTACAAGGTCTGTTTTTACATTGAATCTCTTATAGGAATGCTGACATTATTGTTAAGTGAACTTATTCTTTCAAAAGCAAACATTATCTGATTTAAAATAAAAATATGGAAGTCCTAATCTTTTGAAAAGAAAATAATTTAGTGATATAAAGTCCTCATTTGAGAAAATTTCTTTTTATTTTCCTTTGAAATCTACAGTCTGAATGTCTAACTTCAAAAGGGGTAATGCAAAGGCAAGACAGTTATTTTAGTTGTAGATCTGCATAGATGCATTCACATCTTTATGTAAAAACATGTTTTGGTGCATTTATTTAGACTGTGATTAAGTAAAAGCTGGGATCGTACATCACCATGTAAATGAAAAGATATTACCTGACTAGTCATTTTCAAACAGTTGCTAAAACTTCAAGTTGAGAATTGCTGCTGGTTACTGAAGCTGCATTGATTCAGTAGAGGAGACGTGGGCAGGGCACAGGTGGCCTTTTGGCTGCAGCAGCCGCAGTGGTTGCAGACTGCTTGTAGAGATAGCTCAGCTGTGAGGAGAGAGGTCTGTTACCTTTAGTTCATTCTTTTTGCATGTAAAATTCACCATGTTCCCTCCTTCCCAGCATAGAGCTAGTGCAGCAGCTTTAGTGGGATTCTGCATCAGCCCGTGGCTGGGATATTAAAACCTCAATGAACATTTTTTGAAATGTAAACTCCCCTGAGGGATACCAAGTTCTTTGCAGAATGATTTATCTCTGCAAAGTTAAATGAGGGAGAGGAGGTTCTTTTAATATCTATATCCCCGGCATGAGATTAAGAAACAACGGTTCAAATGTTGGTCTGACCAGTTTATTACAGATGTTAATTAGGGAGATGGTGAAGGGGAGGATGGATGCTATTATGAATTAGGGTAATGGGGAAGGGAAGGAGGGCGATAGAAAAGGTGAGAAAGAAGAAGCAAGGAGTCTTTATAGGAAGCAAGAGGGACATAGTCACCACCATGGATCCAGCGAGGTTCGTAGTTCAGTCATTGATCTTCAATAGCGGTGGGTCATCGGGTGTTGTTGTTCTGTTGGCAACGATAACCACGACGACCACAACCATGGTGATGATGGTTCCTTTTCAATACTTTCAAAGTGGTCGAGTCAGCTGTCTTTGGAGTGACAGCTCAAATCCAAAGTGGTTGAGTCAGCTCTCCTTGGAGTGGCAGCTTCTGGCTCTGGGATCTCAGCAGAAATTCCTTTGTTCCCACCTTCCGGGCCTTGCCAGCAGATAAGAGGGAGCAGGGATGCCCATCTGCATCCTGTTTTTCACAGGACACGATGGTACCATTCCCCAATTTTCCCATACCAGGCTGGAGCTATTTAGTCACAGGCCAGATCTTCAGCCAGTAAACACTCCTGAGCACTCTCTTCCAGAGGTAAGCAACTCTGGAGGAAGGGGCTTTCAAATGTTCCCAGAGGGATATCAGTTTTCACACAGTAGCACCCATCACTTGCCTCCTCAACAAATCAATCAGAGTCTTATCACAAGAAATTCCTCAGGAAGCAAGCTTTGAGCCAAAAAACAAAGAAGGATTCTCACAATCTCACATAAAATGAAGGCTGATTTCTATGGCTTTAGCTCCGTAGGTACCTGTATTTGGGGATGACAGGCTCCTTTCCCCAGGGTATGCAACCAGGAAATATATGATGGTTGTAACAGATTAGTTTCTTGTTAAACAAGTTGCAGCTATTTCCTACCTATCTGAACCAGATGGGAAAAATAGATAACAAGAATTAAATACAGAATATCAGAGTGAGTAAATCTCACATAAACCTGCAAAAACTAATCAATTTAAATGTGTTTAATTGATTAGTTTTTACATAATTGTATATCATTGCTTTCAAACCCCAAAGCATGTGATGCTTGGTGGAACAAAGAGTCGTTACCCTCCCCTCTCTCCCCCTCCTCTTCTTCTTTTTTTCCCATTTTCCTTTTTTTCTCCTTTTCTTAACTGACTTTTCTATGTAGCTAACCTTTTTCACATAATACGTTTTGTTGGATGTGAACAACATATATATGCTAATGTGTCATAATTTTGGAAACACACAAGAAAGATGAAGTCATCTTTACAGTAGTCTGTCCTCAAGTCTCTTGTTCAGGCCATATAATCTGAAGACAAATTTAGAGATCGCTTAAATGCCTTTAATTCAGTTGGTGAGGCTTTCTGTAAAGAAAACATGCTTATTTCAAGCCACTTTTGTATGCATTTCACCATTCTGTCTGTGAGCCATTAGCAATACTGGGGACAGCCTGCTGTCTCTTACAGAAGCCCCACCTTTCCCACAAGAACGCACATCTTTGGAGCAGCAGCGTCTGGCTGTGGGCAGCGCAAGAGCCGTCCAAGGTAAACCAGGCTGTACTTCTTCTGCCTCCAAATGATGATTGAAGGGAGGAAAAGAGAAGCAGGAATTCCTGCCCTGGCCTTGACAGACGAGTCCTGTTCAGAAGCGTCTGCCCCAGCTCAAAACCAGGCTCTTTTAGGGCTGGCTTTCGAAGTAGTCCAAAGCAAGCCAGAAAAGCTCTTTGTGCTGAATACAGTGAAAAAATGGCTCAGCTAAAAAAACTGATTCAAGGTGAAAGGTTTGGGCCATTTCATTTTATTCTAAGAACCCTCCTATGCAGGAATGTCAGAGAGTCCTTAGGAAGGCCAGTGGGGATTGTAGCACTTTGTGAGTCACTACATGAGGGTGACCTAAGGAATGCTCAGATGCAAGCTTTTATGCTGAGTTGCCAGTGAGCATCCAATGGGGAGTGCTGCAGTGGATCAGCAGTCCTCAGGTCTTAGTGCATAATGTCAATTGCCAAAGAATGTGGCTCTGAAAGTGCCATTGGATCACTGTGACTGAGCTGGTGTGTGTGAAGATGTAGACAGGAGAAAGAATGAGAAACATGGGGCTAATTTGGAGCTGACAAAAATAACAAAGAGCAACGAACAGAGCTAGACAGAACTCTGAGGGCAGATAATCATAAATAAAGTAATGGTAGGATTCTCCTCTTTCCCTCCAAATAGAACTGGAAGAGCAGGAAGGATCAGAGCAGAAGATACAGGCTTTAGCTGTTCACAGCTGGTGGCCAGCATTTCAGGGGCTTTCCCAACAGGCGTACTTGAGAATAGCTGTTTGAATACTGTATACTGGGGCTTTTGATGAACCAGCCTTAGAACAATAAGGCAGCAGTGATTCAGCTGACTGTAGATGTGGCTTAGAATTTAAGCCTGTTTTTGTAAAGTGCCTAACATAATTTGATTTCTATAAAGATAACTATGATAACCGCAGCTTACTTTGGGACTACTTTGGGGCTCAAGTGTTTCAAGAATATCTCTGGCATTTCCAGAGTTTTATACAGACATTTTATCTCCTATATAAAGCTACACAGCTCTCAGATCAAAAAAGAAGAAATGGAAATAATAACGGAAAAATAAAGACTAATATATGAATCATTTTGTATGAGTGTATAATCACCTAACCTAAATTATTGTAATATTTAGTTGCAAATGGTACCTGAAATGGAAAAGATCTTGGAGTAAAAGGAGGCTTTAAGGAATAATGGTTTACTTTTCTTAATTACAAGCAGCAACATAGGAAACATTTCTAAATCTTCTTGTCCCTTTTCCAGGATAAAGTGTTTATTTTGTCCCTCAGCAACCATGATGTACTGTGTATACATTTGATTATTACTCCCAAGTGTGTGTAAATTTCCTTGAAAAAGGATTGTGTATGCATTATATTTATCAGGCATTTCCAATCTAGGTTAGATGCAATAGGTGATCGTCCTTTAGTGGCATTTTCAGTCGCTTTGGCTACTGGCAGGCCTAACCAGGAGTCCGGTACCATCTATTAGAAGGAACTCTTCAGGACAACCACATTTTCAAATTTGAAAACAAACTGTATGGAAGTATTACCTTGATATTCTTTTCCAAAGACAGTAAGAGCAGGAAAAATGATTCAATTATAAAAGTTCAGGGAGGTCCAGCATTTTAACATCAGTTTCAACCAGAATTGTCTGTTTCTTATTTCTCTCCTTGTCAGTGTAGTAAATCTTCACTGGAGAAGTAGTCAGTTTATCTTTTAGGAATTGCAATACAGTTTATGGCTTACAGAGACAGCTTCTTTTGTAAAAATACACTTTTGCCATTTACTGAATCACCAAAAATGAGAATGTGAGCTTTAGTAATATCAGTTAAGGATAATATTTCTACTGTAAATGTCACAAATTGCTGCCAGTGTGTAAACTCCCCAGAAAATGCAGTTTGATTGCAGTGTGTAATTAGAAAAGTTGTATTTGTGCTTTTGAATTTCTCCTTTGTATAAAGATTTACTCCCACAAGCGTCTCTTCTTAGGTTTTGGATTTTACTTGCTCAGATTTAATTAGGATGTCAGTAGTGCCCTGTTCTGTTTCAGTAGGAAGACTGGGTTGTGTTCGGCTAGTTTGGAGGCTTGGTTAGCTAACGGAATTTATGTGTTTCCTGGAAGATGCACCTGAGATTCCCTGAATCTCTGCTGAAATGCAGTATTGTTAAAATTTGCAATATGCAGACTAAGTTCATGCACAGAAACTGCATATTGTCGGAAGTTGGATGAGGGGAATTTATGGCTGAGCTTGGTGGCAAACTGGTGGCCACCTTAGTGATGAGGGATCCTACACAATTTCTGTATTGCCTGCAGCTTTTGACTTGCGTTTTTGTTTGGCTCCATGGTCAGACCACTTTGTGAGATTAAAATACAGTTCTTCAAATGACTGTCCTGATACTCGTCCCTTCACATCTGTATTGTGTCCATGAACAGTTTGTTGGCAAATCTTACAATCTTCCTTACTGAGTATCACAGAGTCCCAGAAAAGCTGAGGCTGGCAGGGCCTTCTGTGTCCCTCTGGCCCACACCTGCTCCAGCAGGGACACCCAGAGTAGGGGTCCCAGGCCCATGGCTTCTGAACATCTCCAAAGAGGAGACCCTACAGCCTCTGGGCAGTCATCCAGCACCAGTCATCCAGCACCACACAGCACAGCCTGGTGCTCAGAGGGAGCACCTGTGCTCTGGTTTGTGTTCACTGCTTCTTGTCCTGCACTGGGTGCCACTGAAAAGAACCAGGCTCCATCCTCTTCACACTTTCCCTTCAGGTATTTATAGACATCAGTAAGATCCCACCTGAGCCTTTTCTGTCCCAGGATGAATGGTCTCAGCTTGCTCAGATTCTCTACATATGCCAGGCACACCAGTCCCTTCATCATTTTCATGGCCCTAAGTTTGGCTGTCTTCAATAAGTTCATGCCCCTCTTGTAGAGGGGGAGTCCAAAACAGTACTCCAGAGTATTTCAAAGTCATCACTGAAACCAAGGTTATGCCAGCATCATAGGATCAACCTGCTCTTACTTTTTGTTTATAGATTCTATTGCACTATTTCGTCCATTATGGGAGAAGCATTCAATTACCTTCAGTAACAATGAATTAAAATGAATGTAGTCTTTTCCTTCAGTGCTAACATAAATCCAGACATTGGAAAGTTATCAAAAAGACTTCTTGTTGCTTTTACTTAGGGTCACAAGTGATTGAGGGAAACTACAGCTTCTGTTTTTTAAGTGTTCTTTCTTCCTGTACTTCTGCATAGCCTTTATCTTCTATTGCTATGAAATATTTGGTTAATTAATTACTATTTGGGGAAAAAAAGACAAAATCTTTGGAAGAACGTAGTTGGTACAGCTTATGATTCCCATAGCTTTATGTGGAGCTGTAATTTTCATGAGATACCCCTCAGAAGACTCTGAAGTCCAGAATATCTCAGTGCAGTGCCACTAATGGAGGACTTGCCTGCGGTGTATCAGAATTTTCCACAGTGACAGTCTGATGCCAGAATTGAGTCCAAATGGAGTCAGAGATGAACCTGCCAATCTGTCTGTGTGTGGCAGAAATACTTAGCTGCACCTTTTGCTAAGGAAATTAGAAATATTTTTTTTCTGAATTATCATAAGTAATTGATTGATAATGTTATGTCCTTAGAATATGCTTAGGCTTTGATAAACAATTGCTACTTTAAAGCCAAGTAGATAACAAATATGTAACATCTGATTTACTAGATGTTTGTGTGTGTGTAATGTTGCCTTATATAACAAGCACTCTTTGTGTTTCACCCTCACTGATGTCTGGTTTTGGGACGGTTATCCTATGCAGGGCATTAGCTTCAGGGTCTTCTTTTCTTCAGTAGCTTAGAAATATGGTTTTAAAGCTGAAGACTGAAGACTGTTCTTTTTGAAAATGATTGCGAACAATATCATTTGCTGGTCTTTGAGGAGGAGGAAAAAAGAGGAAAGAAGTATTTTTTTTAAAAAAGGGACCACTGTGCAATTTGAGGAAAACTGAAAAGACACTGTTGGCCTACATTGCAAACGTGTCCCTAAATAAAATCATAAGCACTTTAAGGTTTTGGCCCACATGGTAGAGCAGGAACGAAAAATGAAACCACTCCAGAAGAATGGAATTTGATTCCCTTTTTGCTTTGTTTGCTATGTCCACACTTAGTACAAACTCCACATCAGATGTGACATTTGTGGAACTTTTTTTTATGAAGCAGTGAAAAAAATGAAGCTTATGGAAGCGGGGGGGGCTCTGTAATTTTTCCCCACCACTTAGTGCTGTAACATGGCTTCAACCACATTCATTGCAGTTGGAAAGGACTGAGATTTGTCCTTCCTACTGAAACTCAGGAAGCTTCAGAGATTTTTTTCTCCTGTTTTACAGGCCATGAACTGGCAGCCCTGGTGCTGTGGCATAGGAATTTCCAATAAATTCCTTTGTATCAGTAACAAAAAGAAACTTCTAGCTAGGTCCCCTTCACAGCTGAGTGGGAACCTCAGCTGCATAGCATGTCTGGAACTTAGCAGAGTTCCCAAAACACATCTTAGCTTGGCCACAGTTTTCCTTAGGTCTTCCATTCTGGGGGCTTTTCTCTTTGCCTGTCCCTTTCTAAGGGGATAAAAGAACATCTCTTCTGAAGTGTAAAATAATTGCTCAGCATTTTTGAAGAAGAAAATTTTACATCCAATGAAGAAATAAGCATTTATATTTCTATTTCTTTTTAAAATTTTTTTGTTTTAAATCCTCTGCAAGATTTGTTGCAAAGTGTGAGTATGACCTGGTTGGAAATACACAGTTCTGGATGGTTATTCCCAAGGAGTTCCTCATTTTACGTTGACAGCAAGATTTGATTTGTCTCCTGTGTGGCTGCAAGGAGAGATTCCCAGATGTGGATATGACCTACAGGAAAATTTTAAAGAATGTCCAAAATTCTTTTCACTTTTTCAGTTCTTCCTTCACAGAAGTGATAATACATTTTTATGTATATGGAAGATATTCATTTATTTATCCAAGCAATCTTTCACAATCCCTTCATACCCTTCAGGAGGGTGAGAGCAAACCATACTGCCTCTAGGTTGAAGAGTTGCCCAAGAGAAGGCATGGCAGTCTAAGTTTCATGACAAAAGAATAGGAAAAAAAAAAAGGGATTGTGGTCCTTGGCTATCTACCACTAAGTTTTCATAGTTGACTGAGAAGAGCAAGTCATGGTATGACTTGCAGCTTTCCTATGTTGTGTTAAGTACTAGGTTAAGTGATGTACAAGCATTTGAACATTCTTTTCAGGTTTCACTGTTGTTTCCATCTATGACATATTTGTTTCTGGTGATGGGATACTCCCTCTAAAGCTCAGCCGTTTGCGAGACACAGGATTTCCCAATGAGGAATTGGGAGTATTATTCCATCATCAGAAGTCTATGGGAATGATAGATTAGTGCCAAGGGTTGGATCGGGATTTTTCCTAAGTATTTCTTGTGATACTGGCTGGAGGAAACTTTCAGCTCAGTTTCTCTGTCCTTGCTTTCCAGTTCCCCTTCTATTAAGAAGTACGGATGGAAGTCAGGAGGAAGGGGCCTCTTTGTGGCTGTGGATATGTGCTTTCATCATTCATCTGCTGCAACTAGGATTGCATCATCCAGCATACATTGGCTCCTGCAAAGAAAGATAGTAGGAATAATTGCTGTAATAAAGAGAGACATCACTGGGTGGCTGGACACATTGATCTCTTGAGGTCCCTTCTGATCCCTGCAATTCTGTGATTCTGTGATCACTTCTGCTACTAAGTATTTCAAAATCTAAAATCTCATCTTAAAATGTAAGATGCCATGAAAATATGCTGTATTATGTTACATCACATGGTGAGATTTCTTCTTCTTTATTTGTCCTTATCTCTTTATCATTTTTGTTTTCTTACAATTTCTTCATTCTTATTCCAGTGGGCATGTACAGTATCACAGCAATGCCTGAAGAGCTGGTTATATCATGTGAACAAAAACTTGCTTCAGGTAATATGTAGCTTTTTAAGTGAACCAGAAAAAAAGAGAAGGGAAAAAGAAAATGTATTTTTTGGTGCTGAGGTGAGGCAGAATACATGCCTGTGGTTACAAAGGAAGAGTCAAAGGTTGAGCTGAGAGCTCCAGTAAAATAAGAAGAATTGCTGTTAGTCTCCCCGCAGTAGGAGATGTTGTTTGTGAGAAGAGCCTGACCCACTGGTGGCTCCCTGTGTGTTGTTTCCTGGAGGTCACCTTCCCCTGCTCCAGTAGTGCCATCAAAAACAGAAGTGGGGAGAGAATATGAACTGCTGTGAGCAAACCCTTCATTTGCACTAAGACAGGCCTTGCAAATGAGTAATAAAAACTGCACAGACATACTTCCTTTCCTCTCTGCTACTGTAACTGTGCCAATACCTCTGCTACTCCCCTACAGGATTTCATGGTTTGTGACATTTTGTTTATAATGAGGGAACCACAAACTGATTGAGAAGGAGGTCTTTTTGATAGTCTATCACTTTTTTCTTAAGTCTCCATTCTCTAATATTTGTGATTTCAGTGCTGTGGATTTTCAGTCAGTGAATTTCCATTCCTTAAAGACTTGTTACATTCTCCTCCTTTTTGTCTGCCCAGAACTAGGTTTTCCTACTTATGTATAAACGGAAGTTTGTGAGCTATTGGTTAGAATCCACCATGGAGATGCTGGAAATAAAGTAGCAGCCAACTGGAGTTTCAGTGCCTCTGGACACAGATCTGTGCACCAAAAAAAGAGGAAGAAGAAACAAAAATGAAAGAACAAAAATGTAAGACCTCCTACACTCCAAACTACACTACAAAGATAAATGTGAACCTTAAAGTCCACTGTATGGCCGCTTGCAAAGCAGCCAGCCCATTCTAATAGCCTCATACTAGCATTATTTACTTGCAGAATTTCTGCTATTAAAAATTTTGCATGGGAACCAGTAGCAAGATAAAATTTTGAATAGATAACTACTGGAACAGTAGTTCCAGTTCTTTTAAACAAAATTTGACAAAATGTACTATATTTAGACTTGTACTTTTCCACTGTCAAAGCCATGCATCTCAAACCTCTGCAGAATGTCCTCAGGGAGACACACATTTCTGTCATAAGGAGGCAAGAAAAGGTGTGTCTGGCATTAACAAATCTTGATCAAATGCTGTAGTTTAGTTCTTCCGCGTGCTGGGTTTGCTCTGAAAGCAGTTAACAAGAAGAGAATGTTCCCCTTTTATGTTTTTCTTGATTAACCCTTTACTAGCCAGTATATTCATCTTTGGAAATAAAATTATGAAGTGGAATAAGAAAAGCAAATTGCAGGACTTGAAAGTAGCACTGGTGGGTTTCTGCTGTAACATTTCTTCTCCCTGCTTTGTGCTTTCCAGTGCAGTCTGAATTGTGTGTGATTCTGTGTTGGGCCTGTGGGTCCCTTACATGATATCCTGTGATTCTGTGATTGATATACTCCACTCTGCTCGTCAGACAGCCTCCCTCAAATGCAAAGCTGTGTTGGGATTGTGACCCAAGAAGCCAGAAGAAACTGGTCTAAGCATCTATTTCATTTTTGACCATGCCCATTATTAGATTAATGTGCCTTGGAGTTAAGCCATTATATCAGTGCCTTCTCTAATCAAGTACTTCTGTACTGGATGACTTTGCTGGTGTGATACTGGCCTTTGGAGGATTTGCAAGGATATGATTTGTAAAGCTAACACTCAGCAGTGCAAGAGAGAGGTCAGCAAGATCTTTTCCTGTACATATAAGGAATTCTGGAGTGTGTGAATCATAATACTGTGTACTTTCTATGGAAAATCGTGTCAGATGTGGGTAAAAAAATTGCTTCCCTTATAAATGTTGTCCTGCAGAAAAATAGCCATGGATTATAATGGCAGATACAACCTTAAATCTTCCTTCTTTTTGCCAAACCTTCTTGACAGTAAAAAAAGAAGGCCACAGAACTCCTTTTCTTTCTGAAGAAGTTTGTGAGTAGAACAGTTCTTAGATTCTTTCAACTACTGTCCCCACTGAACTAGTCGGTACGCAGTTCTTCCTACTGAAAGGGAACAAGTATTTAAGAAAAGCAGCCATTAGAGATGCTATTTGATACTAAGCTAATATACACTTTTTAAAGTGTCTTCTCAATGCAGCTTCAGGCACTTTATGCATATCCATATCATCAGCTGTACAGAGCTATTAGTAGTAGTTCAGAGTGGTTACATGTGAAAAGAGACTGTTCTCATCAATATGGATATCAAAGATAAGAAAGGAAAAATGGTAAAGCTCTTTTAACTGACAGTGGTATTTTCAAGGGGTTACATAAAGAAGAAGATTCCCAAGCAGGCAGTTCACAATTTGTTTATTGTCATACATGAAAATACTTTGTCACTTACTGTCTCTGCTGAATTCTTGCTGTGTTAGTTTGATCAGTTTCTATAGAAATTAAATGTTCTCTCTTCAACGCAGCAGGAACTCAGGTTCTACTTATGAGATGCTCTCTTTTCACTGAATCCACCACATTTTCATTACAGAACCAGCTCACTGAACATAGATACCTTAGATAAGTACAGTGGCATTAGTTTGAAACTTTCATATGTTTTATGTAAGTGAAGTCATGAAAGAGAACAAACAGATTCAATTGCATGCTACTTGGTTGTAAGCAGTGAAGTGGTTCACAGGATCATCCACTTCTAACTAGTGGAAGGAGAATTTATTTCACTTACTAAGAGCTGATTGCTGAAATTCACTTCTACTTTCCTCTCCTAAAAGTTTATCACTATCCGTAACAGTGAGTAAATGTAAAGAGCAGTATCTGAAATAAATGTAGGTGTGGTGGCTGCCTGTTGGTAAGAAAGAACAAAGGAAGAAAATAACCTGAAATGGTTTGGAGATCAAACTTATGGAGCTATATGGAGTTAGTCTAAGACCACTATTTGGATTCTTTTGTTGAAGTGTGAGTTCTTTTGGAAAACAAAAAGCAAAGATCTCACAAGCAAGCACTTTTGAGCACTAGTGATCAGTCTGAAGAAGAAAAGAAATTAAAAAAATCCAGCTTTCTGACATCTAGATAAACAAAAGATTTTCTGGTTGCCTTTTGACAGCAGGGCACACTGGCTAACATGGCCAGTCTGTGTCTCAGATCTTCTTCAAGATTCTAATTCATAATTAAAAAAATAAATAATTTTGGAGGAGCATTTCATTTAAAGAGGAGTGACAGAGAATGTGGTGATACTAGCATCTCTGAACATATTAACAAAATGGAAAAATGAATTTTGGAGAATGAAAGGACAGTCCTGCTGTGCAATAGAACAAAGCAGTAACAACTTTCCTTTTAATATTTCTAAGATTTTTTTTAACCTCAAATGATGCAAAATGCTTTCGTAAAATGCAGGAGGCATAGCAGACCACAAAATTGAGCAAGATTTTGCTATCTGCAGTATGCCACTGCATTCTGCCCTCTGAGATCTAATTACTTATTTCAAAAGACCGGTGTGACTCTGGAAGCTTCACACAATTTCTATTCCTAATTCTTTTTCATTAGGATGATAATAGTGATAAGTGAAGAAATACTTTGCTATCCAAACAAGTGGAAAAGCATTAAAACAGTCAAAACACTGCTGCAGATAGCGAATGTGTCATAAACTGTGTTTCAAAGCACAGAACAGCCAACCACTGAGTAGGGCTGGTTTGTTTACTGAAACACCATTGCCCTGAGTCAGACTGGCTTACAAAACAGGAAGACAGCTTCCACATCCAGACCATTTTGGATATACTTTGTCAAGGGTAGCATTTAGCTACAGTGAGCACAGGCCATTACTTTGGTCCTGAAGTTTCTATAATATCATCACTGAAGTCCTACTCTCTGTTAATCCATTCAGCAAAAGTATTTTCTGTGCATCTGCCAAACCAATCATCCAGTGCCCTGCAGCACTTCAGGCTTGTTTTGCAGGCTTACGTGCAGTCTGTGTAGGAAGGGTGGGAATGTTTATGGTGCCAGCAAATCCTTGTGGCATCTACTGTGAGTAACCTTGGAAACAGAATGCTGTGGCTTGTGCTCCCTGATGTCATCACTCCTATTAAAAGTAATATTAAATGTTTAGTCTGTTGAGAAATTGTGATTTTTAATGTGGTGTCCACAGGTTATAATTGACCTCAGTCTTTATGTTCACGTAAGTAAACACTGCATGCATGAAGAGCATATACAGCACACTTTATACATTGAGACTTTCTGCTACCTCGTATTCTACCTGCTGGCTTCTGTATGTAATAGCAAAGCTACTAATCCTCATAGAAATTAAGTAAAGGCTGATAGTATACAATAACAGAATTGCTACATATCTTGTTTGAATGAATACTGTTTTTCTGTGACTTATGAAACCAAGGACATTAGATAATAAAAGTATAACAGTTTGAAATAAAAGTGAAATGCCAGGAGAGGAGTCCTTATGTAGACAATGCTGAATATAAATTATGTAGTAAAAAGCCTGGAAACTTCATGGTATTGAGGATAAAAATCTATAAGAGGAACATACCTTAATTTAAAAATTGCCCATTACATGTAAATTGAAAATGTACATCATATGAGAACAAGTGGTATGCTTACATTTAAAAAAATATATGGATACACTTATTCAAGCTTCTGGCAGTTGAATTTTTATATACACAAAGAAATACAATTCTATTAAAAAGACAATCAGTCAAATAAGAAAGGACATGCAGAATAGAAAAAAAAAAAAAAAAAAAGTACAATATTCTTAATCTAGAAGACAAGGGAAGCATGGAAGATAATAAAAGGTTATAATACTTGGAAATAAGTGGCTACTATGCATACACTTGTCTGTGTTTGGCCAAGGAAAACTAATGGTTCCTAATGTTCTGTGTTGTCCATCAACAGCAAAGTTATTCTTTCCCTCTGATGGTATTTGAAAAATATTTTAGCTTAGTCTTGTACAATTAGGACATGTATGTCTTATTAAAGGACTAAATAACAAAGTTGTAAGTATTCAGCATGCAAATCTTTGGTTTTGCTGCTGCTGCCTTTTGGTGAAGCATCATCTTCTACTAAGTCCTGTATAAGAAGTTAGACTGTTACACTTGATGACAGTCTGTGTCCAGGTTAATTTTTGTTCCTGCTTGTTATGGTCTTTTCTCAGTATCACTCTTGTCTGCAATCCACTTAATCCCTCAGTCACAGTTCTTCCATTCCTTACAATAACTTTCCATGACAGTGAATGTTATTTTGGATTGCTAAACTAAAATAAAAAAATAAAATAAGATTGTTCTTTCTAAAAGGTTTGAATTCCATAGATTCACTTTATTTTTTTCAAAACCAAAGAATTACCTACTGTGTATGTGCATGTGGATGAAAAATGCTGTGGATCTCCTGTGCCAACTATTTGTATTACAGACTGCAAAGCAGCATCTGCAAAGTGTGGACATGCTCCTCTCCCTGGCTGCCAACAAGCAGGGCAGGGCAGCTGCCCCAGCCCAGATGGATATTTGTTAGGTTAAATCTGAAACTGCTCTAAGATCCATTCTCTGCCCTTTCAGAGTTGCAGACTTCTTCTCAGGCTGTCTATGGCCACTAAAATACCTAGAATGTTTGGCAAAATCTGGTCGTTGCCTGTCAGTTCATTCTTTTTTCCAAATTTGCTTTACTGTGTAGAAGTACAAATTCTGAGCCCTTCGTGCACAGATGTTTAAAAATTTCTTGTATTTGTGTTCTTTTCCATACAAGTTCCTGACTTTGTTAATGAGTTACCAACATTGGCAGTGGATGGGTGACATTTCCAGTTAACTGTCTAAGGTAACCTAGAAGCCACGCCAACTTCTGTACTCTTCACGACACATGAAGGCCAAGTAATAGTTTTTCTCTTTGTGCTTCAACATCTGCTACAGTTGAGGTGTCTTGTCTGTCACTCAGTCCCCAGACTGATTGTTCTGAGTTTCTTTGATTTGCATAGGTCGTTTCCTCCACACTGTGAATGACCAAAGAAAAGAACTTGTGGAGGACTTTTCCTGGTTCCAGAGCAGTGTCATGGCATCAGAATGGTTGGGCAGGATGAGATCAAATAATGCTTTACTCACATCCAGCTCAGTGTCTTGTTTCCCACCATGCCTGGCAGCAGATAATTAGGGAAAGAATACACGAGAGAACGAGTGTGGAATGACACTTTACCAGTATTTCTTCCAAACTTTAGGGAGTCTGTGTGCAGGGACTTCCAAAAGCCAGAGTCCGTATTGTTATTTTTGTACTTAATGGTTCGTGAAGGACTTTCTATGAATTTTCATAACTACTTTCTGAATCATTCATACTTTTGGCACACACAGTGTCCTGTGGTAAATGAATTCTGTGATTCAATTATTTTGTATGACAAAATATTTCCTTTTCTTTAAATCTTATGCCATTTAATTTAATTGGGTGCCCATAGTTCTTACTGTGGGAGAGAAAGGGTACAAAAATTTTCTTGGAGTTTTTTTCTACTTACCTACTTCGTATTTTTCTCCACTTTCCAACGTAGCATCTTGACACGTCTTGCACTTTTCTGCACAGTTTCTAAGTACATTGTATCTTCTTTGAGACAGAGTTTTTTGTATTCATGAAAAGAATTTATAGTTGTGTAACACTATATTTTTCTAATAGTCATTTTATTTATATTTCATATTTATTTTGATTTTGAGATTTCTGCTGACATTTTAATAAATTTGTTTTTGATAATATTTCATTTTAAAGCTTGTCCTCATGTGTATGTAAACATAGTCATGCACTCAGAAGAAAAATGTCTTTACATTTATCAGCAGCTATTTTCAACCACCATTTTATTTATGAACTGTATGATGAAATATTTTTTTTATTCTTTTCAGGAGATTTGACTTTACTGTATAACTGTATATCATCAACAAATTCCATCACTTTCTTGTTCTTTCCTCCTTGCCTAAAAATTAACGAGTTGGAAAGCATGGATCTCTGTTGGGCTACCATGATAATTTTTCTTCCTCTGCTGGGAAATCTAAGCTCTTGCTAACTTAACTTTAGAGGATATTAAAACATGAGCCCTCTCATCCTACAACATCTTTGTTTCCTTGGTGAGAGACTTTGGAAAGCTTTCTAGGAATATGAATATACTGTTATCAACTGATATTCATATCCACTTATTCTTTCAGTACTTCAAAGAAAAGCAATGACTTCATAAACCAAGACTTAAAACTTCTGTTGATACTTTGCTATTGCACTAATCCAGATGTCTAATCATTATATTACAATTTAATTTCTTCATGAAGTCTTGAGTAACACCAGAGGCTCTTCACTACTACCTAGTCTACCAAAGCTTTCTCTGCAAAGAAAGGAAAATTAGTGCTGCTCTAAAACAAGTCTAAAATCTTAGTTTTAGTTCTGTTTGTTCAGGCTCCTAATAAAGATGATACTTAATTACAGCAGTAAAGAGTATATCAGCACTGGTGAACTTCAAAATGAACAGCTGTAATTTTAGTGCTTGATGGAGACAGATAAGAAAGAACTTAGTGGCATATTTAGTACTCCATATTGAAGAACTGAATCAGATGGTGATGTGTATGGTTACTATTAAAAATTAAACAATTGCATTTTATGCAGAGTGAAACTGACTTTTATGGCCCCAGTTTCCTGCAATAGATCAGCATCTCAGCACTTGATTTCTGCACCTCATTTCTGCAGCAGTGCACCGTGCCCAGTAACAGTGCAATGGTTAGCTGGGCCAACCATTCCAATTTGTGGAACAAAAATGAGAAGTTGTACAGTAGTACAGTTAGGACACTGTGCTGGTATACCACACCTTTCTTCAGTGAGCTGCTGTTCTGAGACGTAGCCAGTACACGACCTCAACATCGTAATAGCAGAAACTTGGGAGGCAAGTTACATCAATGTTCTAATCTCTCATTTTTTCTTTTGGGTTTAGTAAGAAAACAAAACAAAGCTGAAAAATAGGTTTTTTTAATCCCTTCTATTTTTTGGCACCAGCTTCCCATTCACTGAGGTTCATTGGCCTTACTGAGGTTCATGGCCAAAACCTTGCTTGAAACTAGGCTGAAATTCATTAGTATTAGAAACTACAGCTGAGAGAAATAAGTGTTTGATTTCTGCAAAACACAGCAACTGTTTCCTTGATAAGAAGCACTCTGCTAGCACTTCACATGTAACTTCCGTGAGCCAAATAATGTACTAATTCTAAGTCTTGATCCTCAGTAAAGTTAAAAACCTTGACAGGTAACCATTAATTATCTATCAAAACAATTGTACTTCTTTGGGATTTTGTGAACAACGTGTGTACACAATAATCCTCAATCCTCAGATGAAATACAAGGAAGACAGTGAGACATGCCATTAGGCATTCTGGATGAAGCCTGCAGATGAGCCCATCCAAGCAAATAGAAGGAAATTAATCAGAAGCAAACAGGATCTGTTAAGCTGTGTATGTGCACAGGTTCTTAATGTTGTATACAGCATTGCAGTGAAATGTGGCTGAATGAAAGAGAGAAAACACTGCAAATCATCTCTGGGGGAAACTGACAGTAATCAAGGACAAGATATTAAGGAGTGAGGGAGAGAAGAGAGTAATGTAAAGCTGTGAAATGTTGTTGGCTGCAACAAGTAATGTGTATAAAATAGTTTCTTAATTCAGAGATAATACAGTAATGGACAGCTTCCAAATGATTTATCTAGCTAAAAGCAAAGTATCTGATTTTTCAGGATAAATTGTAGCCATTGACCCCAAAAGGACAGAGTGAATAAGCTCTGCAGGTTTTATACATGATATTATCAGAGCAAATGAATCAGGCATATGCTTGTGATATGGTGCTAATGGGGGAGGGACAGAGAGAGAGCAGATGTTGCTTAAGAGGGAAGATTTAACGAGGAAGAAAAAGCAGAACTTCCTCCTACTGAGATCAACATACTCCTTCTTGTGTTTCATTCAAAAGAATATTTCAGGAATGTCCTGCACGGATTTATATGGCTCAGGAAAAGGTATGTACAGGAGACTTCCATGTACTGACTTTACTTAAGGAAAAGATCAATAAAAAACAACAAAAATACCAGGTGACAAAGAATGGAATGGAATTCACTCTTTTTCAACTAATACTTAATCTTAAAATGTACTGCCAAAGCAGGAGCAAGTAAAAAAGAGAATCAGTAGCTCTTATTACTGGAATAAAATTGCAGCCAGAAGGATCAGCTGTTGCCATTAGCCTTATTCAGGTTCCTGATAATATCTGATGATATTTTTGGCCCATTTATCTCAAGAATATCATTCTACTTCAGATGGCATTCCCACTTAGAACTGGCGTTATGAAGATGTTAATCAGCTGTTCTTAACTCCAGGTTTCTGAGCAGAAACATTTTGTTCAGATTCATGGAAAGGATCCCTTTATCTCTTTGTATCTTGTGTATAAAGGTTGCAATTCAGAATCTAGAACTAAAAGCAGAATCTCTTCTGCATTGGAAACTGATCTAGTGCCAAATGAATATAATGTGAGTATGTGATGAGCAGTCAATTATATCTTCAGACAGACAGAACCTTTTCATTACTTCAGCTATTGACGTGAGGTTTTTCCCCCCAAGGCAGGAGTCTGGCTTTCTAAAATATGTGGATCTTGCTATGAATACGTAAAATACAGCTGGTCATGAGGTGACAAAACACTGATTTTAAAGCAGACATTTTTTATGAATCCATGATTTGATTTGAAATCTTGGTTTTATTGAGATTGCTTACCCTTCAGAAATGGCATGCTATGGAACTGAGCTTTGACAACAGTATCCTACCAGTGGGACATTTTAGGTTATTATGAACCAATCTAAAAGTGAAAAGAGGCCTGTGGAGAGTTGGAATCTGTTTCTATTGTTTCTGAACAAGTATCAGCAACCTCCTTATGGGGGCAGAGTCCATTAACAACATGATAAGCATTTAATGATTGTTAAGGATAGAATAGTTAGAGTTGTTCTGCAAAAAGCAAAAGAATGTTAAGCCTTTCTGGCTAAGATTCAGTATCTGGTGAATAATCAATTTTCTGATCCGCTTTCATAAACAACATTTATCATTTTAATAGTTCATGTGTCTATGGAGGATGAGATTACCTAGTAAATGTACTACGGAGTCATCAATTATATTGTTAGTGTTTTCCACATCCAGTTTCAAAACACATGATGAAAGAAGAAAGAGTCAGTAAGATGATAACATGAAGATGGGGAGACATCTGTGTCTACAGAAAATTAACTTTGTTCAGCTAGTGTTCTACCTGGTGAGCTTCCTTAAACTGCATTGATGCCTGCATATGCATGCGTGTGCATGCATCTCTCTTAAGGTCTGCATCAATTTTTATAAAATTCCCTGAACAGTACAGAAGGTTCCCTTCATTATAAGCTCTTATTGACCGAGTAAGTATGAACTGAAGATCTGGAGGTCACTTTCTGTTTATTTGATATGGTAGCCTATGTACACAGCTGTGTAATTGCACTTGAAACTGAAGTTCTGCCATAAACTTGGAAAAGTCCCAACAAGATCTGCATTTGTCCTCAGGGACAAATTTGAGAACTTCCATGTTTGTATCTTTGATATTCTAACATATGCTGATATATTTTATTGTAGAACAGACCATTTCTGCATCCGAGCATACATAATATTCTTTGGGAAAATAAGGAAAGTATAGATTTAGTTTTAGAATACACATTCTCGTAGTGCTAAATGCCACATAATTGGAGTTGGATAGTGACTATGGGATATAATTTTTCAGGGAAGGTAATTAACTGAAGGAAACAAAGGTTGTTATTTACCTAAATATGTGAAAATTCAGTCCACATACAACTGAAATTCGTTGATCCCAAAAGCATCAAAAATTGTGGAATACTTCTGAAATCTGATCAAACTATTTTGAAAGATGAAACTAAGCATATATTATGGAGTAAAATACACTCATTCATTTTATGTTTATTTCTATTGATTTTCATATTCTTAATATAAATTTTCATCACTATGATATGTATGCCAATATAGGGGATTTAAATATGACTACAAAAGCAAAAGTTGCTCTCCCCTCAGAGGTTCCTGTAAGAATGCAAAAGGACTTGTTGGGCTGCCCTAAGTATAAATAGTCTGACTTGAATAGCCTAACAAGCAAAGACATGCACAACTGTTGTAGCCACAATACAGACAAAGGTCAAGTAGGTCGGATGGTGCAGCTGGACTTTTTAAAACTTTTTAGATTTGATAAGACAAAAAACTAAACACAAAGGATGTTATGATACTTACATGTCATGAAATGAAATGTAAGGAGCAGTGCTTAAGACTGGGGGCTTTGGTGCTGAAGTGCATTGTAGGGTGAGGCTGAGGTGCTATCTAGATGTTCTCCTCAGCCTGGAGAAACCTCATGTCTAGTTGTGGTACCTTCATTATATAGCTTCTATAAAAAGAAACGAAAGCCTTACTGAAAGTGATTTGAATTACTTATAAAGTTGGAATTAGACTTAGTTTTCTACTGAGAAAGTGACTAATCTAAAAGAGAGGCTGTAGTGAAGTCCTGTCTTTTTCAGTGCTATTTCAGGAATAAGCAGATATATAAGCTATACTCGAAATACAGCAGCCTACAACAAAGGACTGCAAATTCCCTTGTTCCTCCTGCTTATTCTATCTTGTTCTTTCAGTGTTCCATTTCCTGTGGAACAATGATCAGCATCCATGGCTGAGGTAAAGACTGATCCCCCATTTCATTCTAATGTCATAAGGAGCTTGTTATAAAAAATGGAAGTATAGCCCTATCTTCTGAAGTCTGAGATTCCAGGTTTATAATTTCTGAAACTATTAGGTAGGTGATGAGAGCTGCCTTCTTGCTCAGCATCTAATCTCAGAGGAGAATGTAGTTTTGTGAAACCTTTATGGACAGACACCCCTAGCTGATGGTTCTCAGTAAATAACCTGCTTTTAATAGACTCCTTTACTTAGTGTCACCGACTGGTTATCTCTTTTCAATTTCTCCCAAGTTTATAGTAACACTGAACTTTGGAACTATTTGGACCTTCACAAAAATCAATTTGTGTAACCATTTTTACTTCTAGAACTATGTACTTTCATACTTCGTCATTCAAATTAAAGGGTTTAATAAGGAAATATGCCTGAGAATCTGGAAGTTCTGCATGCCTTAGTTCTAGTTCCTCCTTCAGTGACTGCATATTCATTCTGCATTGCTTTATCTTTCACTGAAACAACATTGGAAACAAAATGCAGTAGATTTTCTCTCTTAAGAGTTTATCTTTTGCACTAGAAAAAATCGATTCTTGCTTTACATTAGTTTTTAATGAAATCTGTTTTTAGTAAGAGAGAGGTTATGCTTTTATTCATGTTCTAATTCAAATCCCTAATTTAGCCATTCATTATAGGCTTTGCAACCATGTAAATGGATGGGATCTTGACCAGACATGGTAATTTAGAGGCAAACAGCCTCATCATAGCATCGAATGAGAATAGGTGCCTCCAGAACGAGTGATGAGGCATTTGGTTATGGCTGTCAAAATTACATAGTTGCATATAGGTTACTTATATACAAATACATATACAAACACTGGTTCTGACTGATTGCCAAATTACCAAAACCATGATTTTTCATCTCAGAAAGTATGCACAAATCTTGCTTCTTACAAGATAAAACAGAGGCTTTGTGTTAGTGCCTTCTGTCCTTTTGCCTGCAGCTTAGTAGTGCTAAAACTGTGGCAAGATGGAAAGCAAGAGGCCCATATCCTGTACACCAAGCATGTGAGTGGCTGAGACCTAAGGAAACTGCTCAGCATTTACTGGCATTTTGCCTGGATTTAGTTACTGCAATTAACAAAATATTATGAATGAATTTCCCAAGCAACGTATCTGTCCCCGGAGAAATTATATGTCAGTAACACTTGCTATGACATCATTTTTTAAAAAAAATTTTCTCCTTTAAAATACTTCTATATACAATTAATTCTACCTTCAGACTTTGAAAATATTTCTTTTCTTGTTGTGTTTTTATTTGATCAAAACTGATCCATGTTCTCATCCTTACGCTGTCAGTTCTCTTAGGATGCAGCTCAAGCAGCTGTCTGCTTTATGATATCTGCTTCCGTGAGTGTTTACACATAGCTGCAGCATGAACCAGATTTGGAGATCTAGCTGCTGATAATATTAACCCTGAGGAAAAAAAAATACAAACACAGATATGCTTAATTACTTTCCACTAAACTAAAAGATATTTTTAAGTGGATCATTTTTACTGTACAGTTAACACACCAGCCAAATGGATGCTGGTGCTTACACTAATAGCGGCAGGGGGGATTGGAGATTCATGATCCTTCCAACCCAGGCCATTCTGTGATTCTGTGATAGTGTGGTAACAGGCACAAACAATTGAGGGAAGGTAGAAACAGCTCATTCTTCTGGAGAGCCAGGTTTAAGGGATTGTAGAGTTAACAGAGATACACTTTCTGCACCAATACCACAGGCTAAAAAAATAATACTAAGGAGATGTCATTGTTGCACATTCAGAGATCAGATACAAAGTTCTTGTAGAAGTTCTTATTAGAACTTTGTATATTCAGAAAAATTCTGTTGTTTCTAGACACTGAGGACATAAAGGTAGCATGATGAAGAAATGTTGATCTGTAAAGATGTTCAAGATCAATCCAAGTGTAAAAATTATCATAAATATTAACAAAAATATTTACTTTTGGTTTAGTTTTATGACAAAAAGGGCATACGTTGCTCACGGAATAGGTCAATAGAAGGAAATATAATAACAGAGATGCATATGTGGCTATAATACTGGTGGACTAGCCAGCTCAAAGTTTCAGGCATCTGAGCACCAGTTTTAAGCTTATTTCTGGTGCAAAAACATTGGTATACTTTCTCTAACAATAGAATAAGCAGAGCAAAAGGCTGACTATAGTTTTTTCACTGCTGACAGTAGAAACACTGAAATGAAATGAAAACTAATTACCGTGTTTAGGGCAGGAGAAATCTGGTAGGCAGGATAGTTTATATACCAAACATCTAGTGGTACTTGGACCACGTAGTGCGTGACTCTGCAATTCCTGATTTATTCATCAATTCTGGAACTGACAGATCACACATTCATTTCTACTGGCAGGTTTTTCAGAGGAGGGCAAGGGGTGAGAGAGAGAGAGAGCTAATTCTGCTGAAAAATCATTTTAGTTCAGTGAAATGTTTTATTTGGGGAAAAATGAAAATGGAACGTTGTTATCTCCTGAGCAGGAACTGATTTTACTAGTAGAGGAGTTGATTTGAGTGTACCGTTTACATCAAGTAACCCTCAGAAATCAGCACTCCAAAATGCTGACGTTAAACTCTGATTTAATTGAGCAGCTGCTACAAGTGAATAGGAGTTGAGATAGCTCAGCACTTTGTTCCTCTGTTCTGCCTACACACAATAGACTTGGCTCAACAAGAGCATTTTTTATTAAACAATGCTTTCATTTGCAGCTAGATGTAGCATATAATTGCATCACGCTCTGACTGGAATATAAGAACATTAATTTACTGTTCTGTGTTCGTAACATCTATGGCACAGGTAGTAAATATAATAATCTTACTTCTGGCCTCACCGTCTGTAGAACACACATCTTAAGGCAGATGTCACTCCTGAAATTGAATGCAGGAGATACTTTTCTCTATTAAAGAAAAAAAAAAAAAAAAAAAAAATGCTGGAATATGTTCTAATTGGTGTGACTTCTTTAAATCTTGAAAGTTCCAAGAACTGTGTGCACAAAGAATGCAAATGTACAGATGAACACCACAAATCAAATGATATTTTCAAAAAGAAAGAAATATTTGTATATACACTATGTTAAGTTCTACTACAAGTCTGAAGTGGCTCCATGAGTTGAAAGGCTGAGTAAGGCCTCACAGTTCACCACCATGAATGCAGGGGCGACCTGTCTGGACCAGCACAGTGGTGGTTTCCCATGTGGCAGGAAAGTCTTGGAATACGACTGATCTAAGGCAAACCAGCAAAAGCATGTAGTGTGGCATCTGGTCTTGCTTTTGCAGTGGTGAAGTACCCTGACAATTACAGCTGTTAGAGGACTGCCCAGAGAGATGCCCCATCCCTGGAGGCCAGGTTGGATGGGGCCCTGAGCAGCCTGATCTGCAGCCCCCAGCTCACACGACAGGGTTGGAACTGGGTAGGCTTTAATGTTCCTTCCAACCCAAGCCGTTCTGTGATTCTGTGATCTCAGGGATCATTTTCATTCTCCTTAGCGAAGGGAAGCAGAGGTGTGAAAATTTAAAGTCAGCAGGAAGCTAACCAGCACATCACTGTACAGCAAAGAGGTTGCACAGCGTCTAACTAAACCCCTTGGACTGCAGATAAGTTCACAGGTACGCGCATGTATCTTGACGTTAAAAGGAAGCAGTGTCCCAAGTGTTCTGGCTACAAAAGTAGCAGAGATCCAGGCATCCGTTGCTCCTGCTTGTGGCTGCCAGCGGTCAGCTGTGGGGCGGGCAAACACCAGCCGGTCTGGGAGCGGATGGGACTCCGAGATCTGCCCGCCGTGCATCTGTGAAGAAACTCTGAGGCACGCGGGATGTGAAGTCACTTCGGGAGGCGCCCCGAGGGCCGGCATCCCGCGTCCTCCGGCTGAGGCGGCCGCCGCTCCCTCACGGCGCGGAGCTCCCGCGGGGCCGCACCTCCCAGCCCCGCGCTGGCGGCTCGGGCCCGCCCGCACCCGGCTCCGGCGGCGCCGCGGCTCCTTTAAATGGAGGCGGGGCCGAGCCCCGAAGTTTCCCCAAGTTGTGAAGCGGGGCCGGCGGGCGCGCGGAGCTGAGCGTGCGGGCTGGCGGTGGTCCCCGCGGCCGTCGGGAGCCCCTCCGCCATGGACTACCTCACCGCCTTCACCGGCAAGGGCGGCCGTCTGCTCCGCGGCACCGCCAGCCGCCTCTGGGCGGCCGTGCCCGGCGGCCTCCGCCAGGTCCGCTTCCAGGACGGCGTGAGCTGTGCGGTCCCGCAGCCGGCCGAGCCCGCGCCAGGTACCGGCGGGGACGGGGCCGGGGGCGGCCGGGCCGGCCGAGGGGCAGAGCCGCGCGCCCCGCCGAGCCGCGCCGCCTCCCTGCTGCCGCCCGGCGGCGGGGCCGGCCCGGAGCGCGGCCTGTCCGGAGCGGAGCGGGGCTCCGTCCCGGCACGGGTCCGGAACGCGGGAGGGAGGAGAGGCGGGCCGCGCGGTGCCGCCGCCGCGCTCGGAGCTTCGCCGGACGGGTGGCGGCACGGCGGCGCGGGCCGGCTGGGAGGCGTCCCGGGCGGGGGAAGGCGGCCGAGGGAGGCCGTGGGCCGCGGCCTGGCGCTGTCACACCGCCCGGCGGCCGCCTCAGCACCTGCCCCGGCGGGGCCGCCCGGCGCTGCGTTCCCGCGGGTCCTCGTGGCGCTGGCAGCGCTGTGGTATTGACTTTCGCTCACGCCTCCCACGCGCCTGCCCGGTAGTGCTGCTGATTGGGGCAGAAGCGGCTGCGGGACGGGCTCGCTCGCTTGTGCGCTCTCTCCTGCGCAGGCAGTTCCTGCTTTCCACGTGTTTCTGGGGAACTTGCAGAAGTACTTCAGAAAGATCAGAAGTAGTACAGCTGCCTTTCGGGTCAGTGAGGAAACAGCAAGTGACTTTTGTATTACTCTTCGGTCAAATCTTCCCCCTTTCTTCACCTGGCTGTAAGGGTATTGCATCCAGATTGGCCAGGTGTGCCGCAAGGAGCAGAGGTGTGGGCAGCGTGTGCACGCGGGTGTGGAGGCAGTCAGGGCTCCAGGGAGGTAATGCTACAGGCTGGGCTGAGGAAACAACCCGTGCCTTAGCTGGTGAAAGCAGTGTGTCTGGGGACTGCTTGGAAGGAAAGCTGTATAAAGCTGTTTGTGAAAATGTCTTTCAGAAGTCTGCAGGGTGGTTAACAATGAGTAGGAATCATATATTTAATTTCTGTGTCGAGCAGCTCTGTGTTAAGTGGATGATCACATGTTTATCGTAGTCTGTAAGTGGGACTGAAGTCAGATCTCTGTTGAATAGTAATGTTGAAGACCATTAAGTGTCATTGTTCCTTCAGCTACTTTGAATAAGTAAAACAACTTTTTTTTTTTTTTAAATGACAAGAAACAAGATCTTACTGCAACAGTTAAGTGTCTGTGCAGAGTGAGATGTAGATGATGCTGTCCTTCTGCTGTACAGAAAGGATCACAGGAGTCGAGCTATGTTTACAGTGCTACACTTTCTGCCTTATTTCTCCCCCATCTGAAGACATAACGGTGAGAAGAAGACAGCAAGGTATTTCAGCAATGAGATTAAAATACCCTGAATAAATCCTCCACAAACTGTTGAAGGCTCATTAACAGAGACTGCTAATATTCTTTTGTGGATGCAGAATGACAGTAAAACTCTTCAGGTGTCTTCAGTCAGTTTTAAGGCCAGGTGTTCAGCTGTTGAAAAGTCTGCAGCATCTCCTGTAATACATGATGACTTGGAGGAAGAAGCTCCTGTGGCTGTTTTTCCTCCTGCTCAGGAGCAAAGGATTAGTTTGGACTGTATCTTGATGTATTTCTTTTTTCCCTCTGGCTTTGAGCACGGAGTGTATTTCCCAAAATATTTGTATGGTGTAATATTTAATGTCAGCATTAGTGAAGGATGATTACTATTCTGAAATGCAAGATGGATTTTTGCATGCACAGAATCTGACATTCCTTTTTGACAGAAACATTCCTTGAGTTGTCCTAACCCAGGCAAAGCATGCTGTGTGAGGCAGTTAGATCTTTGCTCTCCATGCTGTCTTCTTCACAGGGCTTAGATCACTTAGAGACAGAAGCAAATTCTCATCAAATTTAGAATTTTTCCTGTAGCAAGTGTTTTGCTGGGCTTTGGAAACCACCTGTGCCGTGGTGGTGGTGTGCTGTGCTGTGAAGCTGTAGCAGCAGTTACAGTACTTAAAGGAGAGGTTGGATTTCAACTCAAAGGTGGGTACTGTGAACCTAACTTAAACCTTAATGGTAAATTCTAACTGTTCCAAGTGTTCTGTCTCTATGCAGTGTTCTGGATTCAGCCCTTCTACTCCTGCATTTTTTTTTTCCCTTGTAACTTTCTGATTGATCTCTTCAGTGCTTATTTTCTTCACATGGTTCAGTTATGACTGTGTGTTTTTTCTTAGAATAGTTCCTCCATACATAAGCTTATTCATACTTTCATGTGAAATGGACCAACCCTTGATTTTTGAAACAAATATATCTTTCTTTTCAATTCCTTTTATTTTTGCATCTTAAAGTATCTCAGTTTTGTTCATGTAATACTACTAAATCTGTATTTACTGTTTTCTTATTTGGCTTTGAGCATATGTAGTGCACTGTAAGATATCAAAGTTCAGGGAAGCAATTCTGGTCAAATACTGTATTTTAATAGATGTTGTGAGCCTGTATCCTCCTTCAGGTATGCACTGAACTGATTTTGTCCCTTCCTGGAAGGGAGAAAGGTGAGGTTGGGAGACTGAATAGTGCCCTAAGAGGCTGTAAACCTGTTAGACCAGTTCATGTTGTTTGTGTCATGCAACCATGCCAGTGAAGTAACTTTACAAATATATTCTGTCTTCTAATGAGTGTGTTAGAAGATTTAAAAAGAAAAAAAAAATGTAAAGAGAAACAAATTCTAGAGGAACTATCCAACTTTAAGACCAATGCTATCAGTAATTTCAGCATATACTTCCTTTCTGAGGCAGGAACAAACCATGTAAGTTTTACAATATTACTCCTAAAGATAGTCCATTGGTAACTTCTACAAGGAGCTGGTATGTATGTGTGGCTTGGATTTAGAGAGGAAATTTTAGAATGGAATCTTAGAATCACAGAATGATTTGGGCTGAAAGAAACCTTAAAGGTTATCTCATTCCAACTCTGCTGTGGGAAGGGACACCTTCCACTAGATCATATTGTCCAGAGTCCCATCCAGCCTGGCCTTGAACACATCTGGGGATGGGGCATCCACAGCCTCTGGACAGCCTGTACCAGTGCCTCACCACACTCCAAGTAAAGAATTTTCTCCTTGTATCTAATCTTAACCATTCTTCTTTGAGTTGAAATCCATTACTCCTTGTCCTTTACTATGCTCCCTGATAAAGAGTCCCTTCCCAGCATTTTTGTGGGCCCCTTTAGGTACTGAAAGGCCACAGTGAAGTCCCCTCAGAGCCTTCTCCAGATTAAACAACTCCAGCTCACTCAGCCTTTCTTCATAAGAGAGGTGTTCCAATCCTGTGAGCATCCTTGTGGCCTCCTCTGGACCTGCTTCAACAGTTCTACGTCTGTTTTGCTCTGCTCTGATGCTCCCAGTACACACACTCCAGAGACTCCAAAGGGGTCTCACAAGAGCAGTGTAGGTGGGGGAAGTCTCCTCCTTTGCCCTGCTGATCACCTCTCTTTTAAAGCAGTCCAGGATACCATTGGCCTTCTCGGCTGGAAATGAATGTTGCCAGCACGTTTAGTTTCTCATCAACACCCCTCCAGAACCTTCTCCTCAGAGTCTCTCTCAGTCCGTTCTCTGTCTTTGTGCTTGGGATTGCCCTGACCCAAGTTCAGGACTTTGTGCATGGCCTTGTTGAACTTCATGAGATTTCTGTGGGTTCACCTCTCAAGCCAGTCAAGGTCCCTCTGAATGGCATCCTTTCCTTCCAGTGTGTTGACAGCACCACACAGCTTGGTAGCTGTGTTGCTTTTGTCATGTCTGTTGGTGTGTATCGTAGGTGTTCTTATAGTGAAGTTATGTGCATTTTTATTTGCTTTAAGATGTGACTTAATCACACATTCCCTAAAGCCTTAAGGATTATCTTCACTGCAGAATTACTAACTTGAACTTTCAGTTTGGTTTGAGTTTGATTCATACATAACTTATAGAAATGAGCTAGCAGCGTGTCTTAACTTAATATGCCTTTTGTTTAATCTGCTACAGAAGAGAGCGTGGCTGGAAGTGTAAGGGACGCTGAGGAATTTTCTTCCAGGTAACAGTGGTATATTACTCATAGCCCCTCCCAGATGTTCTCCCCTCATTATGTCCGCAGCCCATTTGTGAAGGGAGGAGCCAAACATCAGAAGCAGTATTGACTTCCTGCAGTTTATCTTTAGGTACAGAAGTTGAAGAAATGAGAATCAGTCATTCAGAACTCCCTAGTTCAGAGTATCCTCTTGCTCAGTCTGTAAGGGGAATTGTTCTTGCTGCCTTCTTTTAGAGACCTTGTGTTGTTTTCTCCCCTGGGCTCAATTGTTTGTTCAGTTTTCAGCCAAGTGGCCTGTGGATTTATTGACACTTCTGTCATATCAGCTCTTGACTGATAACAATGTGCAGTATATCCAGTCAGCCATGTGTCCTGTACCTGCTCTGTACTGCAGTGGAGTAGCAGCAGAGCAGTAGAAATACAAAGGGCAGAGTTGTAGCATATTTGTCAAGTCCTACTGTAAGATTTGGGATAAAGCAGTAATAAAATTACATTCTACCTCTTTTAAGAAAGAAAAGGTCAGTTATTCTCTCACTTCATGCCAGTTACATACTTAACTTCTAGGAACTTAAGTTTAACAGGTCTATGATAAAGCATGGTAGAAGCTTCACTCTGAGGAGCAGCAGTTCTCCAGGCTTTCTTGTACTTCATCTAGATCAGTGTGTATATGTAAAATGTACCAGCACCCTTTAGTAAGACATCAGTGCTTCTCTCTCACGTCTGAAAATACTTTACTTGATAGAGGCATAAGAAGAAAATGTAATCTTGGAACATATCAGGCTGATGACTCAGTCATCTTGTGATATGTTAATATATGCACCATCTTTTCAGACTTGTGTGCCGCTGTTTTATATCAGAAATCGTGTTCCCTGCATATGTGATATTAAATGACTTTTTGCTTCACTTTGTGCTGTATACTGCTACGTTTCACCTTATTTGCTTTCTCCAGGCTTTTTGAATGCAGAATTCCTCCTGTTGCTGTGATCTTCCTCTGCTGTTGATGTGCTATCAGCTTCTAAGTCTGTTCTCTAATGTGTGATTAAATTGCTTTTAAGACTAGTCCATTGGGAACTCATTAGTATATCCCTCTATTCTGTTAATTTGTTTCTCTTTTCCCTTTTGCTAGTCTTTGGCATAGTTGACAATTTTTAATCCAGTCTTTACCACACAATAGGGTTCTGATATGAGATGTTTTACTGAAGTGTGGTTTGTATTCTAGTCATTTATGGGTTAGTTTATAGTCTAGGTACAATTCATTCTAGTAACATAACCTTGACTGTATTGCGCTTCTTGTTTTAATGTGCTGTGCAAGAATTAACTGGAAAAAGATAAAAAGCAGTTTCTAACGTTAAAGCAGTTTTAAAGCTAATGTTCTGTTGGGGTCAGACATGGAAAGGTGGCCTGCATAGCACATGGAGCTCTTTCCCATGTAGAGCACTGTTGTCCTTCTGAACTTCATAAGGTTTCCTTCAGCCCCTTCTTTCAGTGTGTCTCCATTCTTCTGAGTGGCGATCCTGCCCTTGAGTATGTTGACTGCTGCCCTCAGTTCATGTGTACAGTAAGGTATCTACAGAAGTGTTGATTATAATTTCACATGCATAGCAGATCTATTTGCACATTTGCAGAGCAGTTTTGGAGCACAAGTCTGCAACATCAATAGGATAAGCTTGCTGATTTTGTGTTCTTGGGGGGCAGGGGGACAGGCAGCATAGAAATGCCTTTGTCTTAAACATGAAAAGGCCAAGTGTAACATCATAAAAATCTGGCCTAAAGATTGCTTGGTTTTTTTTTTGTTTTTTTTTTTTGTTTGTTTGTTTTTTTTGTTTTGTTTTTTTGCTTCTTGCTATCCAAACTGCATATGTGCAATTGCATTGATTTGGTCTGCAATGTACAAATATCTGAAAGTGAAGGACAATTAAACTTGTTCATTTCCAAGCATTTCTGACTTCCTTTTCCATCTTAGTAGAGTATTCACTTTTTTTTGACTTGCATGTTTTGTTATCACATAGATTTGATCTTCAAGAAGTAGGTGGAGCTGCAGCTGTGTTGTCTCTGATGTGTTAAACTATATATGTGGACTTTGGGAAAACAGGGAAGGAAACTTACTAACACACCCTGTGGCATAATCTGAAAACCTGAAGCATTTCTGTTTACCCTGATTGTGAAACGTTCTTTCAGAAGAAAGTCAATGTGGCATAAGTGACAGAAGAGCTGTGTGTGGAGCTGGCTGGGTCTTCTGATAGTTTGGAGAAGAGCCCTGCTAATACTGGATGCCTTAAATCTGATTCTGCTGAATGTGGTTTGTTGGTTGTTTTGTTTTGTTTTTTTAATTCTCAAGTCGTGTGGTTAATTATTTTTGCTTAAGTGCTGTACTCCCGACTGGATAGCAGGAGGACACTGTGTTACCATGGGGATCACCAGATGAATTAGTGTTGAGTTCGTGCTGTAGGAAAGAGCTGTTATGAAATGCTTGAAGTGCTGATGCAGCATTAACAAGGTCTTACATGCAGTTAGTTTGGGGCTCTTCATTAAGGAAGAATGGAGAAAAAAAAAGGAATCACGAGAGCAGTGATAAGAATCAGGGGTTTTGAGAGCATGACTGGGTAGGAAAGTCTAAATCACAGTGTGAGAAGCAGCTGCTTAGCATAAGCAAGAGGACTGAAGAGGGCATTGTTTATGGTGCTGCCTTGGTCTGGGCTGCTGAAACTTCATCTAGCAAGTTTGTAACATAGCATCTTGTAGCCTACTTTTGGGTCTCTTTTCCTTCCCCCCCACCTCCTCCCCAGCTCCCGAAGGCATTGAGAGTTAACTGAAAATAGTATCATTTTCTAACTGCGGAAGCAGAGGAGTCAAAGGCTCTGCTGAGATGCTGCCTCTGCTGTTTAAAATTCAGGGGCAAGGTGGGGGAACATGTCTCCAAGCCTTATAGATTATAAAGATTTCTTAAAACTTTTTTCATAAAAAAAAAAAAAACAAAAAGATTTTAAAGATCTAATTGCTACTGAGTGGAATGAATCTAATGAAGTATGCTATCGATTCTTCCTCTGTTATATCAATTAGAAAGTTGTTTTACATGGTGCTACATAACAATGTATTAGAGCATCTTCCAAAGCAAGATTACTTTTCTTACTTCCTTATGTGATTCACTTCTTAATCTTTACCCCATATGTTCTGTGTCTGTTTTTTGGTGTTTTTTTAAGATCCTGCAAAAGATTGTCCTTGACAAGCATTTAACGAGTCTGCTGCCTCTGCCTCTCTTTTTAAACTCATGCAAATCTAATGTATAATGTACAGTTCTTGTTTGCAGTAATAATAAAAAAGTCTTAATTCCATCTTCTTAATCCTAATAAACTCAGCTACTAATTGCAAATAATTTCAATTAATTGATGACTTGTTGAGCTTGCTTTATTTTCTAGTATGCTTGTTTAGCTTATTAATTTTTTTTTTACCTAGAAAGTGGTCTTAAAATTTTGTTAACTGTTATTTACTATTCAGTTGATTATTTTAAGGTCAAAGTTCCCTTATCAAAAGCTCTTTTGTTCCTCAAACATAATGTTTCTAAAATTCTTTTTTCCTACTTTGCATAAACAAATGCATAGGAATAATGAGAGTCCTGCTTTCTAGTTCTGTTGATGATTGTGTTCACAGTTCTCTTGCTCTGCTCATCTCATTTTCTGTTTCTGTATACTTGCATCCAGCACTCGCACTGTATGTTGGTAGATGTCATTTTGCTCCTCTATATCTCCCTAGTGCTAGTCTTGCAAGTCCTACACAGTTCAAATACTTTCTTATTTGTGGATGTGACACCTACTCTTCTGCTTCAAGACTTCAGGGTGTGGTAGAGACACAGTCCTACTGAAGAGCATTTTAGAATTAAAGCATCAACTCAAATGTTACAAATGTCTCACTTTCATAGAATCACAGAATTGCAGGAGTTGGAAGGGACCTCCAGAGATAGAGTCCAACCCCCTGCTACAGCAGTTCCCTGCAGCAGATCTCACAGGGAGGTATCCAGGCAGACTTTGAGTATTTTCAGGGAAGGAAACCTCTCAACCTCTGAGCAGCCTGTTCCAGTGTACAGTCGCTGTGGCAGTGATGTTCTTTCTTGTGTTAGTATGGTACTTCCTGTGTTACAGTTCCTGCCCTTTGCCCTGTGCTCTCTTTTTACTTGTCACAAAAAAGAATCCACCCCCATTGACTTGACTCCTGCTTTTTACGTGCTTATAAACAGTCATGAGAAAACAGTTATGAGTTTTGTTTGTATGAAGTGCTGTTGTTACAGATCTGATAACATTTAACAAGTGCACTTCCTGAATGCATAGACTTCTGCGGTCCTGCATGACACAGTGTGATTAATGGTATCAGTTCTTTCTTACATCTGAGCTCTGAGAACACCAGGCTCACTGTTGACTGATTGCATGCGGCTTACTAAGGTGAGCTCATGTGGAACAGTGTTTTCACCAGGGAAGTAAATTAAAAGATAAGACTGATTCACATTGGTACTGGGGTCTTCTCAGATCCCCGCATCCCGCTCTGACACTTGTTTCAGCTTTCCCTTGCCTCCTAGAGCACTAGGAATACAAGGATTGCTGAAAGATGATTTGACTTTCCTCTGAAAAATAAACAGCCTACTCATTCAGCATGAGAGTTCTGGAGGCTTTACAATATGCCATCAGGGATATAGAATGCATATCTCTACTACTCTGGCTCATTTCCGTAGTTGAAATACCACCTAGTTCATGACACTTTTGGTGACATGTACAGATTCCCAATGAACAGATAGATAGCTTAAGCATTTGGTACTGATGGAGATTTGGAGTCTAAATAGCAGTGTCCTGTGCTTTGCCAGCCAGAGGGTTGGCACAAACATAGCTTAGTGCTATTTGCATCTATCTCTTCTAGCCTTAGGAGAGTTAGATCGAAGTCAGAAGTGAAGCATCCTGTATCCAAATGGGGAGCAGGAAATAATGCTATCACAGAGGGAAAGAATTCAAGTGGGCACTGAAGTAAGGGTCAGAATTATTGCCTTAGGCATGGAAGGGGATGTACATTTAAAAAGGAAATTAAAAAAAATATATATGCTTCTGAGTACCTTGTGCTGTGAGAGCTCCTGGGATCTGCTTTCCATACGTGTGCTCACAGCAGGCTCTTTCCCTGCCCTGGTTGCTGTTATTTTTCTTAAGTTACCTGAGTGCACTGAAGTCTGTGATGCACAGTGAGTCCATCTGCTTTGAAAAGCAAGTATGGACTAGGAAGGAAAAAAGACACATGCAAATGAAGTGTGTGTGTATATATATGTCACTTTTATATACAGGATTTATATATTTCTAGCTAATGGTGGCAGATAAAGATGCTTCTTCTAATAGAGACTACTCAATGTATAGATTTTTAAGGTATGTATGGGGTCCTGACTGAATTCATTTTGTCTCACTGCATCTTTTCTCTTTTGTGTAAGAGTATTTGAACTGAACTGCTGTGGACAGAAAATGAGGCTGCTGGTGAAGTTTTAATAAGATTGGAAAACTTGGAACAGCTACAGGTCTAGTGGCTGTTGGCAGTTTTCCACACTTTGCCAAGGGTGTGCCTGTTGTGCAAGGTCAGGTAGGAGCTGTGGCAAGAAAATACTTGATCTGGAAGAAGAGAACGTTTCTTTTAGATACTTTTTTGTTTTGTTCTTTTTAAGATACAAATAGTAATTTAGTGAGGACGTACCTTTTAATGTATTGAATGAAGATGCCAGGATGCCAAGTTACAGTTTTTCAGACTCAGAATTCCAAGAGTGTGTTTGAAAGTAGGTTTAACATCTTCATTGTTGATCATAGCTATTAAAACTTACCGTAATTAGTCTATGTATCAAAAGTTTTTCTTGCGAGTATGGGAGCATTCCTGCTCGCTTAGTTTTTAATATGAGGGCTGCTCTGAAATTAATGCCTTTTACTTTATTATGTTGATCTACAATGTTGGGGTCAGTGTTGGTGATAAGACAGTAGAGGTTGAATCTTCCTAGGCCCTATAACAGTTGGAAGTACATTACCTGTCTTGCCTGGACTGTCCTACCTTATCTACCATGTAGTCTAGATTCAGAGCCTTCTGACTCCTATTGGTTTGGGCTGATGAAAGATGGACTGCATGGGAAAAATCTTCCTAAGAAATGACACTGTCATAGCAGCTGTGAAACAGTGTGTCACCTCAGCTGGTGCAGATTTGAGTGCAGCATGTTGATTTTTGTTCATGGCTGGCAATAATGCATAGCTACTGGTGGTGACTGTGTTGAAACATACTGTTTTGTAGCTGAGAATTTGCTCTGTCAGTGCTACTGTGCTGTTTGTATCTGATAAGTTTCCATGGAAATAAATAAGAGGCATTGCTTTAGAAGCGACCTGTGTGCATATAAAATGTGGAATTAGTTTGACAACTCCCTTTTAAAGTATTTAACATTGTTTGCTGGAAGTAGCTTTTACTATGGTCCTCTACAGCTTAAGTACTGTTACAGATGTAAAAAACTTGATGAAGTTTTAGATTGCTTAGGAAGTTCTGCAGTGACAAAAAATAGAAAGCAATCTGTGCTGCATTTCTTTTTCCCTTGTATCTTGATAGCTTCAACTACCTATGTATAAATTTGGGGGAGTTGGGATAGGAGGTGTAATTCCTGCAAGCATTCTTCAGTCTCTTTTCCAGTGCTGGTGTCAGGATATCAATTAAAAACAGTGATGTGTAGGAGTCAAGCTTGCTGCAAATTTGCAGTATGTATTATCTCAGCTTAAGTAAATACAAAGCATGCTTTCTGCCCTCAATCTCTGTGTGGTAAGGTATTGCAGAAGAATGTTTTGTAAGGTTTGTTTCTTGTTTTCAAGGTGTTTTGAAATGTTGAATTGAATATATTCAGGTATGGCAATAGAAATTTGAATATTTTGAAACAATACTGTAATGTCAGTGCAGCATGGAAACATGACATCTCATTCATTAAATATTTTGGGATCCTATGAAGCAGATATGTTACTGTTGAAGATGGAAGCCTTGTAGCAGAGGTGCAACTTAATAGAATCATCTTTTTAAAAAAAAAACAAAAACAAAAAAAACAAGAAACACTTGCCCATAGATGGATATATTAAAAATAAACTTTTCTAAAGATGTAGTATTAAATAATTCCTGTTGAATCATGTAAATATGCTTTTGTTGTCTTAATCATGATGATATCAAGCTGATTAGTCAAAAACTATAATATACTTGAAGCACATGTTGTCAATTGGTTCATGAAATGGAGGTCATCAAGATAAGAAGCAGCAATAAAAGGAATATTCCTGTGTTATTTATTTAATATCTTACTAAATTTTTATATTCATAAGTGCTTTATTCATAGAGTGTATTTGCTAATGTTTGCTACATACAGGATAATTCCGAACTTAAATATAAATGCTCTTCATCTCACACGAAAGCTTTAAATACTCTGTCCTTACCAAACAGCATGCAGCCTAAAGAAGCTGATTAGTTCAAACGCACCGGAACTGCAGACCACCTGCACACTAGATGCAAGCAGACTGGCTGTAACAGAAAACCGATTAAACACAGTACTTCCAGAAGTCTAATGGGGTAGATTGCCTCTTTAGTATTTCTTCTTTAATAGCTTCCTGGATACTAGCAAGTACTTAGGCTGTTAATTGATTCCTAGTTATCGGTGCTTTATACTGGTCAAATGCTTAAAGCATTGCAAGGGAATGAAGTCGTTATCCCAGCAGCTGGCTCTCTGTTAGGCAGAATCACTGGGAGCAAGCTGTGTAACCAGTGAATTAGATGTCTGCCCACGGGGCTGTAGTCAGCAGCCTGTGACAGTGCTGAGAGGAAAATGAATTTAACACGCGCATTGCCTCAATTTCTTTCAGACACTGGCCAGAAGAAGACGGCAGACAAGAAAGATGGGCGACGAATGTCTTTTCAAAAGCCTAAGGGGACGATTGAATATTCTGTAAGTTGCTGCTTGATTATTAAAATGTCATTGCAAAACAAGTGCAAATTTAGTTTCTTTAGAAAATATAGGTGAAATGGTGATATGCATTGCCTTTAATCTTAGAATCTGTATACCTGATGGCTTATTTAAAAAAAAAAAAATTAAATGAGCAATTAGATAGTTAGTAGTACTTGAGTAATGCTTTTTTAAATCTCTTCTTTATAAACTTCCTGTTTTTTTTTTTTCAAAAAAAAACCACCTGCCAACACCAGACTAATCAACATGTTAAATGGTTCAGCTTTACATAATCAGTTAGAAACAGTAAATAATATTAGTTAAAATCACGTGCATGTTGCCTGCTTTCAGCACTGCTAATAAACTGTGGGGATCAGGAAATCAGGAGGGGAAAAAATAGAACAAAGGTGGTTGTTTGTTTTTTTTTTTTTCAGGGTAGGGAAAGGTTGGCTATATTTTGGTACTGACCTTACAGCTGCCTTCTAATAATTCTCATAGATCCATACCTTTTGCAGTACAGATCTCATCCTCCAGCAGTATCTGAAAATGGAGCCTTTCTCTGCTTGTTCTGTTCTTGAAATGACCCTCAAACTGTACTGCAGTCAGCTTTTCACGTTTGTGGTTACTAAGGGAAACTGAAGTGAGAGTCATCTGTCTTGTTATACACTGGAAATAAACCTATAAATATGGGTTTGTAGAGGTCCCATTAAAATGGGAGAAGCCTATCATGGTTATTTTGAATGCTTATGGAGCTGGTCAGGATAAAATAAAAATGAGAATTTATGAATAGGTTTATTTGATTTCTTGCCGTTCTTGTTATAAGAGATAAGGAAGACTTAACTCTTACTGCTACAGTAAACTGAAATGATATGGTTTAATGACTGTGAAGTCTGTGACAGTACTTTGGAGAGAGTCAGAGAATGTGTATTAAAGCAAGATGCATTCCATTAGCTTGATTCCTATTGGGAATTTAAGAAAGCCTTTAGTATGGGCTAGAATTGAAGTTGAAATTCAAAACAAATTTCTGCTTTTTGAATTCTAGGTACTGAAGATGTGACTTTTCTTGGTTTTGTTCAACTCTGGGGAATAAAGGCTGTGCTTTTCTCCTGAAATTGTGAATAAGCTTCTGAAATGTAGTGTATGTGGTCTGAGTCAATTAAAGAAAACACATAAGTGTATAGTAGAGCAGAGTCCTAAGACAGGCTTAAGCCAGAGTTCTTACTACTGAACTGTCACTCTTTTAAGTTCATCTTTTCTTAGTTATTTGGTGCTAGGTCCAGCTTCTCAATACTCTTTTCTAGTTTGTGTTAGTTCAAAGCAAGTTAGTCTGGATGCTGAGAACATAACTACAGTGGCTCATGAATGCAGCTACTCAAGGTAAAATTAGAGTAATTCTCATTCTTATCTCAGGGAGTTCAGGTCCCTGAAGTGCTTTTATGGTGATCATCAAACAGGTAAAAATTTGCTAGACTTCAAACTCAGATGACTATTTGGAATTGTAATGACTGGCTGAACACACATATTTTGAAAGTAGAGAAGTGATGTGTGCCTTTCTAGAGTGATTGTAGATAGGACTCCAATAAACTATATGCTTTTTTTTCTTGATGCTTCATTTCAAAGTCAGGGCTATGTTCTTGTCTGACTTTCTGAGCTGCTGCTGTCGTAGTTTTTTTCAATTGAGTTGTTTAGAAAGTGTGCATCACAGTAACGATGTGTTACTTTATTTATCCTATTGTTTAGCTCTTTAAAATTGGTTTTGGTGATGTACTTGTGATATTTGAAGACTTTGTCTGTTTTGAAATTGCATGTTACAGAAACTATGCCTTTTAAAAATTAGGCAAGATCATAATCTGATATTGGCTGGTGTTGTGCTGAAGAATTTGGCAATGGTGTTTTCTTCTCTCCTTTGTTCTTACCCTTCTCCCTAGTCTTCTCATCTCTAATTTTGTTGTTTCTTTCTAGTTATGTTTTAACTATTGTTTCAGTTTTCTTTCTAGTTTCTGGAAAACTAGCCTTGAAATACTGCAGAAAGAAAAAACTTTTTTTTTTTTTTTTTTGCAATACTCTGATACATATATATGGTGTATAATTTTTAATGAAAGAATGAGTGAACTCCTGTAGTAAAGATGCAGTGGCAGATAAATTCATCAAAATATCAGTAGAAAAAATGATTTTTTTAACAGAATGGCCTGGGTTGGAAGGGACCTTAAAGATAATGTAGTAGTTCCAACACCCCTGCTGTCAGGGGTTGCCACCCACTGGATCAGTTGGCCAGGGCCCCATCCAACCTGGTCCACATCTAGAAGATCTATTCCAATGCCTCATTAGTCTCTGAGTTGGGGGAAAAAAAAAAAAAAAAAAAAAAAAAACACACAAAACAAACCTTCTGTCAGACTGTAAAATAGTTGGTTTCTCTCCTGTTTTATAAGATGGAAGGCCATAATGATGTCTCTGTGGAACCTTCTCTTCTCCAGGCTGAAAAAGCCTAGCTCCCTCAGCCTTCATAGGAGAAGTGCTCCAGCCCTCTGATTATCTTTGTAGTCCTCCTCTTGAATCTGCTCCAACAGTTGTGCATCTTTCTTGTCCTAGGGGCACCAGGCATGAATACAGTACTCCAAGGAGAGTCCTATGAGGTCAGAGCAGATGCTGATGGTCACCTCCCTCTCCCTTGGCCACCTCTATTTTGACATAGCCCAGGATACTGTTGGACTTCTACAAGTGTGTAGTGTTGACTCATGTCTAGCTTTTAATACACCAGGGCCTCAAAGTGCTTCTTAGCAGAGCTGCTTTCAGTGTGTTCTTCTCCCAGTCTGTAGGCATATCTGGGATTGCCCCAACCCAAGTGCATTTTGTTGTATTTGGTCTTGTTGAATCTGATTAGATTAATATGGGCTATCATTGCAAGCTTGCCCAAATCCCTTTGGATGGCATCCTTTAAACAAAGTTCTAAAATATATTTGCCAACTGTTAATCTTGCAGAAAAGGAAGAAGGTATTTGTGTACTGATTTGTGGCAAATGTGAATACACATAATGGTCTGTATATGGAAAAAAGGGCTAATGAGGGATACTTATGCTTAAATGGGACAATGGGATTTGAAGAGTGTTTGATCTGGATAGTGATAGAAGAGTAAAACAGACTATTTGGATCTTAAGTATCTATTGCTCTACCTAGTCATATGCGTAAGATCTGCTTTTCTAGCTTAGAATTTCTGCTTATTTTTATACAGAAGGTAGAAGAAGCTAAGGATAGTGCCTTGTTTATATAGTTACACAACACAGTTGACTAGAAGGTCTTGCTCCTGACTGTAGGAAAACCACACTACTATCCTTTGTGATTTGGCTGTCAGTTTTGTTGTAGCGTATGGAATAAGTTGTAAATATCTGGTCTAGTTGTTGTTTTGTTGTTTTTTTTTTGCTATCTGTTTTGGTACCAACTAAAAGGAGGCTATAAGAATGCTGTGATTTATGCTCATCTATGTGATCATGTAGTACTGTGTAGTGCAGAAGCCATTAGCACCTGAAATACCAGAAGAGGTTTTTGCTGCTTTGTGTACCTTAGTGGCAGCTTCCAGTACAAAGAACTACCCTAACACAGAAATAACTCTAAAAAAGCAACTTGCCATTTCTTTGGCAGTAGCTGTGTTTTAATGAATTCAGGCTGACAGATGCACCTTGACAGAAAGATAACAAATTCTGTATAAAAAGAAATTATTCAACTCCTGCTTTCAAATCTTGATAAGACTTTAGGATACTGTAATATATAAAAAATATTGCTTATATAAAGTAATAATACAAGTAGTAATGTATTGGTATTTGGTATCCCAAACTAACTTCTGTTTTCAATCGTAGTATAATGGTCTTTGAAGTACATGGTGTTTGTAGCACTTGTTATAGGGTGACTTTATTCTGTATTTAAAGAAATTTGTCTGCTCCTGTATCAGTTATGCTTTCTTGAAATTCCTGTAATATCAGGATGTGTTCAGTAGTGTAGAACCATAGAATATTCTGAGTTGGAAGGGACCCATTAGGACGTGATGTAACTTTTAAAAAGCTAATGAAGTATTCATTTTCTTAAGTTCTTTTAGATCAGTGTAGGGAGTTACAGGTTTTAGAACAGTCAAGTGGGAATGTGTTTTGAGGAACAATTATTTAATGTTCTGTATTCTACTTGGGCTTGGCAGCAGGTATGAGGTGTATTTACCAGCTATTCTCACAATGTCAATAAAATGTATTAGTGTTAAATATTTAATCACTCAATATTAACTACATTATGTGCACTTACATTCTGGCATAACCTTTGCTGCTTCTGTGAAGATTGAATGTGTCTTGTTACGTTCTGCTGCTAATAGTAAGCATTAAGCTATGCTCTGTAGAATATAGTTCATCTGAAACTGTCCAAAATAGACTATGACTGGGAGCAGGCTAGCCCAGGACATACCTCCATGCTTATTTACACTTACTTATGTATGAATATGGTTACAGAAGTAGAGCATTTTAGTCTTTGGGATCCAAGCACTGCATTTACCTGTGGTTGGGTGTAAGGTGGGCCTGCTGTTGGACCGAAAGCTATTGCATATGTGTACTTCCTGACCCTTCCTTCACCCCACCCCATTCCCTTTTTGTTCTGCCTCTGCTAATTTACTCAAGCAGAAGGGAAATATTTTTACCTTGTAAATTTGTCAAGAGTTGACAGGGCCCACAAGACATGGGACTCCTGTGTCTTTAAGGAAGAGCATGAAGACCAGAGGATGCATATCATAATGGGTATGCAGTCAACTGGTGATGTCCATTTGCTGTCTTGAGAGCAGGTGTGTGGAACACAGAAGGAAGAAAATATGGGGTAGTTGTTGTCTTTCTTCCTTTTCCGTTCCTTAGCCCTTGAAAATTATGTTTTTAAAAAAAAGGAGAAGCACTTAGCAGAGAGAGGATTCTTTTCTGTATCTGTCAAGTAAACTTAAACTTCAGCGAATAAAAGGAAAACTAAACCTATGAAAAATTATTTTATTCAGTATAATTGGTCAGTATTAGAAGAGCTATATATCATGCAGGTGTAAGCTGAGGGACAGACGAGAAGACATTTAAGACTGGAGTTAGTGGGATTTTTATCGCTGTGATCTGTATTTAGACCCAAAAATATACTTTTGCTTATAGTGCTTCGTATTTTCTTAGGTGATATAATGTTTTTCCTTTTTTTTCCTTGGTACGGTGTTTATGAAGCCATGTACTATTGTGATAGCTTCTAGTTGCACCCTTGTTTATCACATGATTATCATTGTCCTTAAATACTTCCTATGTACTCCTTAATTTGTAGATGGGATTTAAAAATAAACTGCTCTCTTTGCTTTCTTCTGTTGATTAATGTTGAATACGTTTTGGGAAATGGAGAGAGGCAGCAGAGGTGAGATTAAGACGTTGAAAAAAAATATTACTTCACTCAGAAATCACGTACTCTAATATGCTTGTATTCAGTCTTTCAATATTAGCTGATCTGCTTTGTTGATCTTGCTGATGTCAGTGATTTTTACTGGAAAATCAGATGAACAGCAGCTTATTTCAGTAGGCAGCTTGTGTATTAGAACTTAAGGGGGCTGTCTCAATTTTTTAGGTAATTGAAGAAAGGGAGGATGTGAGTGTCTGATTTCATAGAACATAATGTATAAGTCCATGGGTCCCCAGCATTGGACTTATACAGCAAGAGTTTTGGTGCAGCCCAGTGTGTGTGACTGAATGGGAATCTGGATGGGAAGGCAGGTGTTATTATACAGGCTTAAATTAGACTAATAACCAGACAGTAGTTAACATTTGGGAGCAATTCAAGATAGGAAGACTAAAAGTTTATGAAAAAAGCTCAGAAAATCTACATGATTAAAAGTTATAAGATAGTATTTGAACTAACTGCTTACAGATTTGATTTTGTTTTTCTTTTTTTTCCTTCAATTTGATACAGGTGGAATCGAGAGATACTCTAAACAGTATTGCCCTGAAATTTGATACAACACCCAATGAACTGGTTCAATTAAATAAGCTTTTCTCCAGAGCAGTCGTTCCTGGACAGGTACTATTATACTACATATGTTACTTACTCAGCAAAGACTTTTTTCCCCCCATATTTTTCATCTCCTGTCAGAGCAAGTGTTCAATCCCTATTGTCTTTGTAAAAAGGCTTTTACAGTTTTATTCTAATCTGTGAGTTCCTCATGCCTTTTAAATAACTTAAAAAAAAAAAAAAAAAAGCAATTAATGAAACTATCTCTCTCTAAAATCAAGCAACTTTGGTTTTTAAATTACATGTACTTACTGACATAATGACACTTGAGCACAAGCTAAATTGCTGCTTTGTGAATATAGCAGGCTATCTAAAATGGCTTGCTCTGAAAATAAATTCATAGTACAGCTTACAAACATTGTTTCTGACTGCATGCTACTGCTTGCAATTCTGCTTCAGTAAATCAAATGTTTCCATTCCACCCTTAAAGCTTGCTGTCATTTTAGCAGGGCTGTGTGAACTACTGTTATTATTTCTTTTAGATCAGTATTGCTTACACCCTTCTATTTTTTATCTTTTTTTCCCCCTCTTCTATCAGCCTTTTTCATTTCCTTTAAAGCTAGGCCTGGAAAGAAGTGATAGGGTAGCTGGTGGGGCTATTTGGTATTAGCCTTTTATTTGAAATAATCCTATGAGGATGGGCTGAGAGAGTTGGGGCTCTTCAGCCTGGAAAAGAAAAGGCTCAAGGGGCACCTTACAGCCGCCTTCCAGTACCTGAAGGGAGCCTACAGGAAAGCTGGGGAGGAACTTCTTATAAGAGCAGGTAGCAGTAGGATGAGGGGAAATGGCTTTAAACTGGAAGAGGTTAAATTTCTTCTTAATATTTAGTCTAAATTATTTGCTGTGAGAGTGATGAGATACTGGAACAGGTTGCCCAGCAAGGCTGTGAATGCCCCCTCTCTGAAAGCATTCAAGGCCAGGTTGGATGGGGCTTTGAGCAACCTGGTCTAGAGGGAGGTGTCCCTGCCTCTAGCAGGGGGGTTGGAATTGGATGTTCTTCAAGGTCCCTTCCAACCCAAACCATTCTAAAATTCTATGTTTATTTCTGATTGCTGCAAAACCTAGTCTAAGTTTGAATGCTTACCATGACCCAAGCAGTCTGTTTAATGGGTGAATAACGTTAGAGACTTTTTCCTTTTCTTCTAATCTTTGGCTAATGGCATGTCTGTAAACACTTCTAACCTGCCTCTTGGTTACTCAAATAATAAGCAAGGAAAATAATCCACCGGGTCATCTTTATGTACTCTGAGTGTTTCTGACAAACTGTATAGTTCTTCTTTCTATTTGAACCTTTACTCAATTATGATTACACATCTATCATATCTTAAAGTAATTTAATAGTATTCAAAGTTAAAATCAAGAAGCATTTTGTTGTATTGTTTATTCCCTCAACTCATAATTCCTGTTAAAAATGAACTGGAGGAAAAATAACTTCATACAGATTATTTTGAGAAAGCGTGACATTTAGCTGAACTAGTGGGAAATCTAAAGTAAACTTGAAAGCATAACTTCTAACTGCATTATATCTTCTTTATAGATTTTGTATGTTCCTGACCCAGACTACATATCTAGTGTGGACAGCTCCCCCTCTCTAAGCCCTATAAGTCCCTTATCACCTACATCTTCAGAAGCAGAGTTTGACAAGGCTACAATAAATGTAGGTATACCATTCTTGAAAGTAACTTCCCTTACAAGATGAATGTTATAAATGTTATGCTTTCTTCCTAAAGAAGATTATTCATTTTGGGGAGAAAGTACTTTATAACACATGTAGTTGAAAGCAAAATAGTAAATGCGAGATTTGGTTATCTTAAATGAGTTTTCTATGTGAAAACTGGCTTGTATTCAAGTCATTAGTAAAACATCACTATCTTTGCAGATTGATATCTTAAGTATTAATTTCTGTTGCATTTGTGTTACCTTTAAGAACTAGATAAATATTTTTATCTAACTTTAAATATTGATATGTTCTGTAGCAATGAGGCATTTTAACTACATAAATATTCTTGTCATTGTAAGGGTTCTACCCTTGCCATCCTTGCCATCACTCCTCCCTTAGTAGTGGTTGAAGAGTTTTCCTTTGGCTTCATTAAGGAAAATGAAGTAAAATGTTTGTTTCAGTAAAGGGCTGATTATTGAGTGTTGATTATAGCCAGCTTTCACTTAATAGTGTTGTCTGTATTTATAGACTTTCCTGTACTTAAAACTGTATAACTTTGAAAGCTGCTCTATAATTAAGCTTAAATGTAGTTTCCGTCTTTGAGTTAGCTTTGTAAAAGTATGTCTTTCCAGGATCACTAGTTTACTATTAAAATAATCTCCTGGTGAGAACTCAACCAGAAATATGCAGAGAAGATATTATTCTCATACTGTAATATATGCAATTCTGACCTTATTCAGCTGTTTCCTAACATGTCAGTACTAATCTCTTCCCAGTTATTATCTTTTGTTTCAAATAACAAAATATCTTGGTAGTGTGTAGTCAAGCTGTCAAATGCCTACTCCAGAAAGCAAACTGGAGGTGTTGTAGCTCAGTAAATAGACTAGATTAGTCTGAGTATATTTTCTTCTGTATCGTGTCTCAGAATGACTTAAGATGCTAGTATAGGCCTACCTATGTAGAATATATATATAAATTGAGAAGCTACTCAAAAGAAAAAATTGTCACACTTAGAGAAATTGGAGCTCTTTCAACAATGTAGTAGACATGCTGTGTCAGAAAAAATACTTTTTTTTTTGGTCTTGTGAAGTAGTTTGTACATGCTTGCTTGCATAAAGTAGGTATGGGGACAAAGTAGTGTAACAGTAGCTCTAATTTTTTTCCAACTGCCTTGTGCATATAATCAGTAAAAACAGATAAAAGCTTGAAATCATAGAAGAAACAAAATGGATTAAAAAAACTTTTGAAGCTTAAATACTTTAGGCAGTGGGTTATTTTGCCTAGTGTGGGCAGTTGAACATTGGCAACATCTTGAGAGTTCACTTTGACTTGATATATTCTTCTATTACAGAACCCTTGTTTGTATCCTTACATATCAGACAAACATCCCTTTAAATGCTTCAGGAAAAATCAAACTATATGGTAGTAATTATTTATGGACAGCACTGTTTCTGATGTTTCTCAAAACCTGTTTAAGGGAAATGAAAGACTGTCTAAATGACTTCTGTCAAACACAAGTGAAGAAGGATAGAAATCACTTGTACTTTTCAGGGTGGATTATGTGTGGCTTTTTTTGTTGGTGACTTTTTTTTTTATCAGCAGTGTAAGTGATGGTTGCTTTCAATTTGAAGATTGGTTGGAGGGTTTGGTTCTTTGATAGCACTTGTTTTCCATGCTTTTTCCCTTCTGCTGATCAGTATCCCAAGGAGAGTATGCTCTGTAGCAATGTCTGTAATTATTGACTCTCCCTTAGTTCTGACTCAAAAAATGCAAATTAACTTGAAAAGTGATTAAAATTAAAAATGCAATGCAATTCTGCCTATGTCATCTAATGAGATCTTTATTTACTATGATCATGGATTACTAGAAATTGAATGAGACAGCTGTATTTTCCAAAGCAGAAGTTCAGAAGTTGGTTACAATAGGATTGAGCTTTCTGCTTCAGTTTCTATTTCATCAAATAATAGTTTTGCAGTATTGTATGAATGAATTCAAACCAGCAAACCCTGTTTTTTCTTACAAAGCTGTATTTAAGCTAAGACTTCAGTATGTATTTCAGTAAGCTTAATATCAGTCTTTGTGTAGTAACTTGGCTTAGGCTGAGTCTTTCTTATGCTGTTATTGTTTTGTTGCTTGGTTTGTTTTTCTGGTTTTCTTCTGAAGGGTTTCACTTGGCAATCTGATGCACAAATTAAAAAGCTTATTGGATCCTCTTAATGTTCAACTTGCCATCAATCAGAGCCCCCCAGATCCCTTTCTGCAGAGCTGCTCTCCAGCCTATCCTCTCCCAGTACATTTATTCAAGGTTGCTCTGTCCCAGGTGCAGAATCCAGCACACGCCATTTTTAAAAGTCACACAGTCGGTGATTACCCAGTGCTCTAGTTTGTCAAGATCTCTCTGCAGACCCTCTCTACTGTCTGAAGAGTCAACAGCTTCTCCCAATGTAGACGTACGCAAAGTTACTTAGTATATCTTTGAGTCCTGTATCCAAGTCATTGATGAAAGTGTCGAAGAAAACTGGCCCTAAAATGGAGCCTTGAGCACCCCACTAGTGACTGGCTCTTGACACTATTCCAGAGCAGGAGAGGTGGGACCTAGTGTCCTGGTAGAGAAGGCGTTCAACAATGTCCTCTTGTGGCAATGAAGGCTAATCACATTCCAGGTAAAAGATGAGAGTAGTGCCAAATAGTTTAGGAAAAAGATTATTTCCCGTCAGAGGAGCTTCTAAAGCTGCAGCTGCAATGCTGTGTTCACTTCTTTCACTTTCAGTACAAGACAAAGATTGATATGCTGGAGAGAACCCAGCGGAGGGTTGTCAGGTCATGCATTTCATGATGTAATACCATGCTTAAGAATTGACTGCGGAAGCTGTTGGTTTTTTTTTTTTTTTTGTTTGCATGGGGAGGAAAATGCTGATGGGTAACCTGATTACAAGGTTGTATTACCAAATATAGAGAGGCTACAGGGAGGAAAATAACCTGGTATCTTCAGAGGTTCATAGTGAAAGGATGGGCAGCAACATGTATAGAATGTTGCACAGGAGGTTCTGGTTAAATAATAGGAAAATGTTTTTTTTTTTTGCAGTGAGATTGGTTAAGTTTTAGAACAGGTTTCTAGGAAAGGCAGTGAAATCTCCAGCCTTAAAGACTTGAACTCAACTGGAAAAGTCATAAGCAACTTGATCTAGTGTAGACTTGGGCTTAATGTCAACCAGAGTTTCTAATAGCTGACCTTGAGAGACCTTCAAACATAAAGTAGTATATGATGTGATAAGGGATACCAGGTAATACTTAACAGGGCTTTATTTGTTAAAACTGGAAAATAACACTTTCTGCTAACTAACTGTCACTCATGGTTTTCTATGTGAAAACGTATCAAGTGATCTCCTTACACAAGTTCATATTTTATTTGTTCCTAGGTTGATTCTAAATACCACTGTGTACTGGCATTTCTTCCCATGGGCTACTTAAGCTATACTTTATTAATACTCTAATAAAAGTATTCCTGTGAACTACAGTGGTTTTGGAATTCTATTTTTACCTTTATATTAATGTCAAAGAAGAACAATAAACGCAACAAAAGATCCCCTAGTAATGAAAAGGCAGACTGCAAAGTTCTCCTTTTGTGTTCCTTTTTAGGATCCAGATGGAGTCCAACGAAAAGAATCAGTTGTTTCACCAGCACATCCATGTGTTCGGACTGCAAGAGTGGTATCATCTACCTCTGAAGAGGAGGAAGCATTTACAGAAAAGTTCCTAAAAATTAACTGCAAGTACATCACCAATGGCAAGGTACTTATCATGTTTTACACTTACTGTATGGAATGTAAGAAAAAAATACTCTTGAAGTATAAACATAGGGTAAGACTGTCTTTGACAGATAGATCAGCTTATGTATATGTACATTTTTCTTACTGTTTTCTTTGTATTCCCAGACCACTTATTTCTTATTTCTTAAATGCAGTTATGATGTAGTTGACTTGACAAACTTCCCATGTTGAGCATCTTTTTTGTGCTGAGGGACAGGAAAGCTCTTTGTTCCCTGTGTTAGTATCTCTTCCAAGTAATACTTTTTCTTCATGATGGAGAAGAATATGCCTTCAACTGTCAGAAAATATGTAGTTAGGTAGCTTCACTTCTGTTTTCTGAGAACAGACCAGTCAGAGCAGAATGAATCTGATTCTGTGAGCACTTCCATAGCAGATATATTATGGTAGAAATATGTATTTTTTAAATTTGTTTTAGTGCTTTGTCCTTACAGAAATCTCTTAAAGTTCTTGGCATTTAACTTCCTTGCAGTTCATAAGTGCAAGCTTCTAGGAACTGAGATTGTCAACAGTCAGAAGGCCTGGAATGCTTTTGGGAGTGGGGAAGAAAGGTATTACTTTCTCACTCCTCAGTAAAAACAAAAAAAAAAGACTTACTAGCCATTTTAATCCTGAGAAAAATATGCTTTCACTCAAGCTGAATTAATGCAGAGTACTTGTGTTACTTTCTTATTCCCATGAAGGTTGGTTCAAAAAATATACCTACCTACTTCTCTTCCTTAGAAATAGATTTGCAAATGAGTAACGCTAATACTAAATGGATCTAAAGAGAAGCTCCTAAAGCTTCATTTTATTTTTGCTGATGGAAAGTGTTTTTATGTCTAGGTGTGAAGCCTTTTGACAGTACATGTGTTCTAGCAAAAATCCTGTACTAGAAACAAGCACTAGATAAGCTTTATTTTATATTTTTTTTGTTCTACAGTTAGTTAGCTTTCCTCTGCATTGTTGCCTTAGGTGACTTCTTTAGCCTATGTGGATTGGAGAGTGGGGAATGAATCCTAAGCTGTTGGAAGCTTGAATTCTAGATTTCAGAAATTCTGCATGCAACTTAGCATTTGTCACATAGCTAGAACATTTTCAGGTTCTTGTCCCCTCTCCTCCATATATTTCCTGACTATGCAGGATGACAAATCTAGAGATGGTTTTCTGGAGGAAAAACTCAAAATTAATCTTCTGCTGCCCACTCTAAATGATTTTGACTCTCATTGTTAATAATATTTCACAGAATGCAGATACGAGGTGTTGTCATCAGTCAGACTGATGTTCTTAAACTAAAATCTAGTGAAAGGCTCTTTGTTTATTTCACACATATGAGAGGGTTCATGTTAAGACAAAGCTGTCTTTCTCTCTTTGGGACAGCTATTATTTTCTAGAGAAGTGCATGCTGATAGGCTCATGTAGTAACTGTGGACTGTATCAAGTAACTTTGTGAGCCAGAAATGTTGAACTGGTGTGCCTCCTGTTATCTTTAAAACAGGTAACAATGAAATGTTATCTCCTGTTAAGCAGATATTAAAATAGCCAGTGTTTTCAAGATACCTGTACAAACTTCCAACTGCTTTCAGTCATTTTAAGTGTTTGCTTGGCATCTTACTCGATTTTTTTCTTGATTGGCATGACATTTAAATTGCAGTAGACTTTCAAATTAATTTATACACTGAGTAATATAGTAGTATCTAGTATATACCCCTTGGTCTTGTTGATATCTTCTAAGACCATCATGAGCAAGTTTTTCATCTGCTACCTGTGTGTTTGGTTCAGAGGCAGGCTTTGGAATGTTCCATACATGTTAAAGACAACTGCCTGGTGTCCTAGCTCTGAGTGTGTTAGGAAGCTTCTCTTAGAAGGTCTTCTAAACTTGTCTTCTGCATGCAAGCAAGTGTAACAGCTACATTAGGAAAACAAGGTGTCTACTGTTCCTCTGTGTCTGGTATGAAGAAACTGGATAGTACCTTGTGGTGTTTCGACATGTTCAGGTTAGTCACAGAGATAGGAGTGTGTATATGCATTTTTAAATTCTGGATGTTTTTTGTATTTTTAAGATGCAAACAAACCATGCCAGTAGTAGCTGGGGAGAGTTTGAGAGGTTTTTTCAACTGTTGAAACTAAGTTGACAGCAAGTAAAAAGAAATTAGGAGACGACATGAGTAATCAGTTCCATACACATCATTTCATATCTGATGTTCAGATGATCAATTTAAAATTCACTTTATTTTTTTTTACTAGTTTTGCAACAAAATATTTAATTTCGACCAAGACTGTCAGCTGAAACACTCCTTTAATTTGCTTCTGAGAGCACAGATAAAGCATTGAATTTCATTCTTTCTTTAATAAAATCAGAGAATTTGTTGAGGCTGGTAATTTGTTGTCTGTGAGACTTTACTCCTTGTTAGAAGAACGTTCTCTCTTCATTTTTTCAAAGTTCTGTAGAGTGTCACATACTTTGTGTATTAGGACACATTTATTTTCAAAATAAAGAGAATAAGCAAAGACAAACTCTTATAGGAATGAAGAGTCTTCTCTTGAATTTAGTATTGATTTCTCTTACTAATATAGATCTTTAGAAACTGGTATTGAATGTTGACATTAAGCTAGAGCAGTCATACAGTCTAATTGTTTTTTTGCACACATTTTGAACATCTGCACCTGGATATTGAAAATCATAAGTAGTTTTTGCCCTTTATGCTGATAGTTCTTACTGTTTGATTAGGTTTTTGGATCCTCTTATCCTCTTGGCTGAAATTGCTATTAAGAAATACTTACATAATGTTGTTCAGATCATGGAGTTAATCTTGAATGGATAACCCTTTGCTTTTACTAAGGATGAGGAAAGACCTTTAATGTCGTAATCAATCTGTTTAATAAGTTATTTAAATTAGAAATACGCAGTATATTAAAAAACAAAACAGCACTACACCAGTTCGTCTGTCATGATGTGCTGATTCCTGTGCTCAGCTGTAATGGAGGCTTCTAGTTTACTTTGTCTTTCTTCAAACTACTTTTAGAATTGTCAATGAAACTAATTATGTGTTCAGGCTTTCAAATATTTAAATGGTACAAACAAAGGTATTCCTCTAAAACAGTAACGGCTCTAAAAATAGCATTTAATACCTGTTCAAAAATCTGTGTCCAGTAATTTCCTTCTGTTTTGATCTGTTCAAATGAAACGTGGATGGTCTCCATAGTGTTTCAAAACACTGGGATTGTCAATACATCAAAAACAGGTCATGTGGCACAGATGTAGATCAGACCTTATTTTAAGAGATTATTAAAAAAAAATAAGATTATTTAAAAAAAAAATTGTATTATTTCATTAAATACCACAGATGATTTGGAAGCGATGTTTTTTGCTTTGTTTGCATAATGTATGTAGACCATATTTGTTTAAAAAAGCAGTTGTTCTTCTGACTAAACTCAGTAGTTTTTGCAGTCATGGTAACTTTTTTACTTCAGGCCATAGTGGATATAACAAATTAAAGCTTTTAGTTGACAGTTATCCTTTTGTGGGTTCCTTTTTGCACCTTGAAATTATATTTCTAGAATATACTATGTTTGAAAGCATGGGAAGAAATACTAGTGACAATTTCAGTGTCTTAAAATCTTGTGTGAATATGTTCTGCTGACTTCTCAGTCCTTAGCATATGCTTTGTGCTTGAATGAAGTCGCACATGTAAAACCTGACCAGGCACTGAATGATATTTCAAAAGACTTCTGTGTAGACACTTGAGCTGCTTTTGAGTCTGTTTCATTTTTTTTCCTTAAGTGATATAACTGGTCAATGTTGTTGGATTTAATACTTCTTTTGGCTCACTTTTTAGTGGTCTATAATTTTCTGTTTACTATATGGCATCTTAGTTTTTCTGCTGTGAAGATCATCAGCCATCTCAGTGCTGGAAATCAGTTTATGTGGAGAGAAATAAATGTAGTTCTAACTTAAGCTGTGCTAATATGTGTTCTTAAAACAAAACTGCAAGCCAGCAGTCATCTCTCAATCTAATATGCACTGTTTGTGGCTACTGTGAATGATTTATCAGTGAACAAGATACTTACTTAATTCTTGATTCTTATTTAATTCTCAATTGTATCTGAAGCAAGTCTCCTGTGATTCTTGAGAAAAAAAAAAAAAAATTGAATTCATGAAGTTCTTAGGATCCAAGTTTTTTAAAGAATTGTTATTATCCTGCTAATGGTTTCATTTCCTTTGGTTCACAGTTAAAGATAAAACTTCACTATTATGATGGCTTAATGAGCTTCCTTAATGAGCAACTGTGGTGGTAGTGGTTGTGGGTATTTCTAACTTGTGTGGGGAGTTCAGCTGTTGTGTAAATCAGCTTCATCTCTACGTTCTATGAGAAATGTACTTCTCATAGTACTAGTATTAACTGTAAGATAATGCAGGATATGAATGTAAGTACTTTTTTTATATAACTTGTGATAAATTCATCCAAAACTGCATCTTTGTGCAAATGCATCTTACAAGCAACAACAACAACAAAAACCTACTTTGTAGAATGGAACAAGATTTGAAAATATTAAATCCATTTGTCCAATCAATCTACAGGTCAGTTAAGTTGGACTGAGTTGTATCAGATACTGCTGTCACCTTCGAGTGAGAAAACAGGAATGACTGCTTATGAGACTTTGTTCAATATATTAAAAAAAAAGCAAAAAAAACAATTAAGTTGCAGATTTTTTAGGGGTGAAAAATGCTTGAAGCTTTTTAAGTGAAAAAAATAAAAAAATAAAAATAGCAAAAAGCCCTGTAGCTTTCTAAGAACTGTGTATTTATCTTGGATGAGCTGCCTAGTGTATTCATTAAGTTGCAGGCAATTTCAGCAGTGTTGAACAGTTCTTAGGAACAAATAAGAGCAAAATTTGCTGACTTTTTTTCACAAGTCATTAATCTGTATACCTGGAGAAATAACTACTTCCAGATAATGCAAGGAAATTTTATGACCTTTAAATAAAAATACAAAGTGCTTTTAAAAAAAAAAAAAAACAATGCTCTTCTGGTTTTAAAAAAAAAAAAAAAAAAAAAAAGAATAAGCTGAAATACAAAGGATAAAATTTACCACTTCTTTTCCTTCTCGTTTTAGGGTACAGTCAATGGTGTGCTGCTAGTGACGCCAAATAATATAATGTTTGATCCTCATAAAATGGACCCTCTTGTCCAAGAGAACGGCTGTGAAGAGTATGGCATCATGTGTCCCATGGAAGAAGTGATGTCAGCTGCTTTGTATAAGGAAATTATGGACAGCAAAATTAAAGATTCATTAAGCATGTAAGATAGAATAGAATAATAAATGAGCTTTGAGTAAAATGTACTGTATCCTTATGGCTGACCATACAAAGCTAGCACACAACACGTTTTCTTTTGAACATTGAAAATTGGCTCGGAGAGGCTTTGGAGAAATTTTGATTTGTCCTCAGTTCTCACACTTGCTATACTGTCAGTGCTGCTCTGAAAGTAATGCCTTCTATTTTATGTTACGTAGCAATGTCAGAAACAGATGTTGGTGGAATGGTAGTAGAGGGTGAATCTTCCTTCAGAAATCCCACTGCATGCTGTTGCTGTGACAGATGGCAGCAGGAGGGCAGTTTTGTCAATGGTGGAAATGTGGATGGAATAAAGGTTTGTCATTAAATTCCTCCATGTGGAAAAAATTGCACTCATTGACATTCAGTACTGCTTTCTGAGCATTTATGTAAACCAGGGAGTAGATGTGAGTACTTTGAGATGGTGCGTGATGTGCTTCAACAGTGGATCACCTGCTGGTGTTGAATTTTGCAGGTGTGGTATTTAGGCTGCTTACTCATCACTGGTGAAAATGCGTAGCTAGTGATGGTGACTCTATTGAAAGTTAGAGTTATGTAGCTAAAAGTTTTCTCTATTAAATAGTGCTGCTGTGTTCTTTGTAGCTTCCATAGAAATAGGAGGCATTACTTTTGGAGCAACATATGTATATAGAATCTCTTCTACGTAGGTGGTTTTTAACTTCCTCTGATGGTGGGAGCAATGGCAAGAGGTACCACAGCACTTCTACCATTTCCAATTTAATTTAGTTTAATAATTTTAAAACTGATGCAAAGAGTAGAAAAGCTCAACCTAAACAGCTTTAGATATAAGTCTTTGTGTAGCACTTCCTACTTTTCCAAGTAGTGTACCGTATCCTCTCACTCTGTTAAGTAACTAGATCAGTTTTCTAAGGCTGGTGTTTTTATGGCACATTTTTTCCCTTTTTGGCTACAGGAAAAAACTGCATGTTCACCTTTGTGTTCTAGAATTGTTTGAAGTGAACAAGATGAATTTTGATTGGTGAGCCTTCATTGCAGGTGTGTGTTGTAGGCATTCAAAGCTCTCTCTGAACAGCAGTATAAAAAATCTTTATTCTTTTTTTTACCTAGTTTTTATATACTTGGTATTTATATTTTCCTCAGAAATAGTATAAATTGTAATATTAAAACATCTGTAAAAAAAAAAAAGAAATAAAAAAATCATGCCACATTTACATGCCTATAAAGCACAAGTGTGCAGATGGCTTAATCATTTAACTACAGGCAAGTGTACAAAATTGTGTATATATATCTGTATGAGAGAATAAAGCTATTTGCTTGATATAACTATTAAAAATGCAACCATCTTCAATAAAGGGATGGTAGCCTAACTATACTGAGGTTTAAAGATACTGAGATCTAAGGTATAAAGCTACTCAATTTTGAAAAAATACTTTTCAAATAGAGTTCTTCTAGGTAGCAGGTTAAGCACATTTCTTGATGATCTTAAGTGCTTTGACATCTAGAAGAAATAACTTGTATGGTTTTATTTTCCAAAGCATGGCCTCAGCAGAGGCATACTAACAGGCTGGTGTTTCAACATAGCCTTGTTTGCTGATTTCTGGGAGTTTTATTTTCCAGATTGCACTTAAAAAATGGTTCATCTTAGTGCCTAGTTTCATTAACAGATGGTGCAGGTGATGAAGTTAAGATGCAAGTAACTTTTTTAATCTAGTTATTTGGATAATAAGATTGCGGTTGCAAAACAAATATTTTTTCCCCAGTCTATTTAGTTTCTTAATGACTTAAATTTGACTCATGGCTTTACCTTATATACACTGTAGATTTTTTACTTCTATAGTACGTGTGCTTTTTGTTTTGTTTTGCCTCTAATATAAATGCATGTGAAATGAGAAAAAATACTTTAAGTCATGTTTCATTTGCAGTCTTATATGCTTATCATTCTTTCAACTTTATAAACTATTAAGTAGGAAACTAGTTTAGCATTTTTTCACTTCCAGCTCTTCTATACCTTAAATTCATGAAAATCTGAGGCATATCTGTAAAGTTTTGGGAAAATAAAATTCAAATTTCTGATTTATAGCTATAATTAATTCTGACAAGACCTTTAATGTCGATATTGGAGCTAGCACAGTCTTAACATCAACCTCACATTGAACGTTGAGTAAGAGAACGTGGATGTTTTGTGAACATCCTGTATTTTAATGTCTCAGTGAAATCAGTAATTGGAATTAAAAGTTCTGTTGAGATGTGAAGTGGAACTATCATTTTTCAGGGTGGGAGATTTAGGTATGAGCTTCTTAAGTGTTTGAGGCTAATGGCAGAGCTAATGTGCTTCGTAGCAAGGGATCTGCATTTTAGAACTCAAGTCAAAAGTATGCTTAAAGATGACAAATTATTTATGAAGGTTGTGTACTGCTAAATACAGCTTGATAGCTTTTTTTGATGAATTCTGAAGTGGTGTAGATAAAGTTGAGCAAGTTCACAGCCTACTAGTAGTCCTCATTTTCTAAAACCTGTAGACTTCTAGTTGACTTCTGAAGGCATTTGGAAATAAATTCTTATACATGTGCTTTTGTCTTTCTCATTATCAACACCCGATATTCGTTATTCAGAATGTTGAGTTGCAGCAACTAGCTCAGGATTTATTTTGCTTAACAGTGGTAATCTGAGATAGATAACTGATGTTTGGAGAAGAGAAGGTTCTGGGGAGACCTCATTGTGGCCTTCCAGTAGTTGAAGGAAACGTATAAATAGGAGGGGGAACAGCTGTTTACGAGGGTGGATAGTGATATGACAAGGGGAAATGGTCTTAAACTGAGACAGGGGAGGTTTAGGTTAGATATTAGGAGGAAGCTCTTCACACAGAGGGTGGTTATGCATTGGAATGGCTTGCCAAGGAGGTTGTGGATGCCCCATCCCTGGAGGCATTCAAGGTCAAGCTGGATGTGGCTCTGGGCAGCCTGGTTGGGTGGTTGATAACCCTGCACGTGGCAGGAGGTTGAAACTCTGTGATCACTGTGGTCCTTTTCAACCATTCTATGATTGGTGAGCATACTAATCACTGTTTATTTTCTAGAGGCAGAATGGTAAGATCTTGATAGAACATGCCATGATGGTTCCTATTGTTCTGTGTTGACTAGTGAGGCAAGGTTAGACCAAATGACTTCTGGCATTATCTTACCAGGGAGCTGGGTGTGAAGTTGGTGCTAAGTGGAATGGATTTTCAGGTGTGCATTTTTTGATAGCTAAACCTTTAAAGACTGTGGAGGATATCTACTTCTAGAGATGAGGGTTCTGTGAAATTTATCACCCCCGTCTGCCACTGTCCATTTCTTTTGTTTTACACTTTAAGAATCTTACACGCATTCTCTGGTTTCAAAAGATCTTCCCTTTGCAAAAGTAATGTGAAATTTGGAAGTTGCATCTATATCATACTGTCAAAAGGTCTGCCACGAGATTGCTTGCATAATGTTTAATAGAATACTTACACTTGTTTCTTACTGCTGATGTTTGCTGGATTAAGGGGTGAGGAGCATGGGATTGATTAATTTTTTTAGACTAAAATATGTTTGTTTTTTTTTTAATATTCAGTAAAAGTTACTAAAGGAAAAAGCTTGACATAAAAGGCACCTGCTATCATAATGTCTTTGTTTGCTCAACAGAGATGTGGAACAACTGTCTGTGAGGGAACTTTGCCATTCCAAGAAAGCTGCAAAGAGCAATACAGAAGAAATGAATTCCAGGATTCGGGATACAGGCAATGACAGTGCTAGCACTGCTCCAAGGAGTACAGAGGAGTCTCTGTCAGAAGATGTGTTCACAGAATCAGAACTCTCTCCAATACGTGAGGAACTTGTTTCTTCAGATGAGCTTCGACAAGACAAATCTTCAGGAGCATCATCAGAATCTGTCCAAACAGTAAACCAAACTAGTGCAGAATGTTTAACAACCATTTTGGACTCAAAAGAAGCTGGCAGTGACTTAAAATCCAGTGTTGAAATGGTTGTGAATGTTAAACAGTTAGATACCCACGGCGTAGGTTCAGAAGGTGCAGAGATGTCTGTAAAGGGTGGACAAGAATCTAGTGAAAGCATGGAGAACACCTTTCAGCAGTCTTTGCAAGGATCGCGTGTTAGTGAAGAATGTGACAAAGAGACACCAGTGGGCAAAGATCAAGACTCCATGCTAGGAAAAGAGTCAGAATTAGAGAGTAAGATGAGAGAGGAATGTCCACATTGTGAAGGTACCACAGACTCTCAAAAGTTGGAGCCAACTAGGAAGGGAAACACAGAAAAAGAGCAAGCTCAAGCCTCTGAGGCAGAAGTTGAGGAACTTCGCAAACTCTGGAAGTCCCATACTATGCAACAAACCAAACAACAAAGAGAAAATATGCAGCAGGATTCACAAAAAGAATTTAGTCAGAAAACTGTGACTTCAGGAGATGGGCAATCAGAAGGTGAGCCAGTGTTTATGGATATGGTGTTAGTCTTCATATGTGCTCTTGAGAATTGGCTTTACTTTCCACTCCGTGAAACAAATCCCAATATATTGCTTATTTTTTCACCAGTGTGCAAATATATCTAGTCCATTCTTACATAAACCAGTGGAAAGATACTGCTTAGGAAACTGAAAACATGGGTACCTTACTGACCCTTTTCCTTATCAGGGTTGTTTTTTTTAGTTTAAATTGGTATCACCTTTGTAGGGGAAATTTCCCCTAACATATTCAATTAGATCCATGATGATTAGGTCACTATAGAGCTCAGAATCAAAAATGTTCATTAGTAGTCACCTAACTGTTGCTTAAATTTTGGACTTGGTGTATCTGTGTATGAGTGAATTTCAAGGAGTGACATTAAACTCACTTATGTCTTGTATACCTTGTTAAGTTCTATGTTTTGAGCAGCAAACACTGGAGGTTTAACGTAGCACAGAGGCTAAATTGGTTTTAGAAGATTCACTAATATTTTGTATTACATTCATGCTGACAATGTTAAGGCTGAACACAGGAAAAACATTTCTCAAAGCAAATAGGAGCAAGGTGGTAAAAGTAATGCTATGAAACTGTAGGATCATTAGATTTACAGGAGTGTCCTCACTCTTCTGTGAAGATTAATCCCTAGGATTGTTAATCAAAAGTTAGCTTAAAGCTTAAGAGATTGAATTCATATTTATTTTAAAAAGTAATAGTTCAGAGGTGATTCTTCCTGTATTATCTATTTTTACAAATTTCTTTGTTACTTTCTGATACTCTGTCATCTTACTAATAAAACTAATCATCTGATTTGTGCAATATTTTAGGACCTCTAAAGAAAACATAATTTTAATGTCTCTTAGAATGAGAGTATGGTTGAAGAGAATACGGAGGTCATATTGTTTTCTTTCATAACCGAAATCTCAGATTGTATTGAGTGATTCAGACTTTTTTCTTTTTCTTCCCCAGTTAAGGAAGGAACTGAATTTTGAATTTGGAGCAGATTAACAGTAACATCATAATGTGATAAGTTTAGTTTTGTATCTTAAATAATTAAGGAAACTGTCTAGCCAAAATGTCATCTAACTGTAGTTGCTGGTTATGACTTTAATATACTCTGCCACTGTAGCTGCTTTTTTTTTTTTTTTTTACAACTGAATATTACCTGTGGTTCAGCGATATTGAATACTTCTGTCATGGCTTTTTTCTCCTGAAGATTCTCATTTGATGATGCAGGATGAACTGTGCAGTCACAGTGTTTGCAGGGGAAAAATGTGTCTCAGAATCATAGGTGTAGAAGTTGGCCTTTTAGAGGCTTGTGCCAATGGCATCAGTTGAAACTGTGCATTTCTTATTAGCTTGTATATTGCCTTACCAAATTTACTGGGTTTTTTTGCATTCATTAATTTCTATTTCATAGTCTAGATAGAAATTTCATGCAATTTCTATTAGTTTCATCTATAAGCAATTTTAGATAAGGAACAGATCCATCCTCCTACTCTTATTTTTAACTCCTAAGTCAGCAAACACTAAATTTTAGACAGCTCTGTTAGCAATAGATTGTATCTCATTAAAAGATTGACACCATAAATATGTCCAACCTATTGATCTCAAATTCTCTGAATTAGTCCTATAATGAGTTTTTATCATTGTCACCTAGGTAGCCTTCTTGTTTACTGAATGTAGCAAGAACTTAGATTTCTGCTCTTCTGTGGGATTTTTGAGCATCTAGGATTTGCAAACTGTCATTTGTTGTTTGCTAAATTTAGATGTTTTTGAGTTAGAAACAGTGATCTGCTAGTTGTTCTGAATGTTGAACAAGTGATACGTAATAACTAATAGTTTGTAATAGCTAAAAAGACCTCTGTATTTTTTATAACTTGGAACTCATTCTTCCTTGTTTTTTGTGATGCTCTAAAATTAACCACTAGAAACTAGTTGTAGGTGATGCCTTAAAGAAATGATAGTGGTCAGTTTCTTAGACAATGACAAAGTTCACACTCAATTCAATGGAACAGCTGGGTTTTGTGTGTATTTAAATCATACAATTATCTTTCAGTTTATGTGCAGAAATAATTCTAAAATATTACTGGAAATTAAGTACCCATTATGTAACAGTGCAATTTTATAAACTTTATGGTGAAAATCAGACTGAGAAAGCATACTGTTGAAATGTTTATAAATCAAAAGGCAATGTTTGCTGTACTTACTGTATGAGTATTCTGCATGGTCACTGAAGGTGAACTGCAACTGTAAATAGCAGGTGAGTCTTTTAGAAAACTGAAACACGTATGCACATGTAACACCAATGTTATGCTACATCATTTTGTGCTTATAGCTGATTATCAGAACTCTGAAAACTGCCATTTTTTCCTTCCCTGCTTTAAAAAGTTTTTTCTTATGGATGGAACATATGTCATAGGATTTAGGTGACTAATCTCTCAAAGAAATAATTTTGAGGAGGTTTCTTCCTTAACCCTGTGACTTGACAATCCCAACCTTGAGAATAATTATATATTTAATTGAACAAACATAGCAGTAGCAGAAAGAATCCCATGCTGCAAATTCTGGTATGCTTTATCATGGAGTGGTGGTCACACATCTGAAACATTGGAAATGGCTAACAAAATAAATTCATCTTTGTTGTCTAACATCATTGCTAGAATTTCTCTTCCTTGCAGGAGAAGCAATTGGTGAGCACGTATGTCTGGCATATGTACTTACTTAACATCATCATCTTTGGCATGAGTATGTCTTCACGTTTGAGCATTTCTGAATCAGTGCTGAGGGATATGCATTGGGAGTATCTTCTGAAATACTTTCAAGCATGGTTGAATGATTAACTTAATGTGAACTGGGGTCAGAAGCAGAATTATTTCTAATGTCCAAATATGAAGTTAATTCTGCTAATACATTTTAAAAACAACAAAAAAGACTCCTTATATTACCTCATCTCTTATTACCTATGCCTACTCATTCTACATACTTATTTCCTAATAGGAAATTAGCTAGTCATTCTGTTAAGCAATATTGTATGTTGTAGATAGCTTAATTTTTCTTTACTAATAGGTTCTTCCCTTACGAAAGAAAAACGAAGACATCGATCTCACAAGTTTTTGTGTCTCAAGGTTGGAAAACCTATGAGAAAAACATTTGTCTCACAAGCAAGTGCATCAATGCAGCAGTATGCTCAGAGGGATAAAAAACATGAATACTGGTTTGCTGTTCCTCAAGAAAGGTAAGAAGGAAGTGGACTTCTAGGTCTTCCATGTCACTCCTCCCCCTGCTCTATTCAAAAGTCTTTACTGACTGTCCATAAAGAAACACAAAAGTCCCAACAGCCCAGGATATTCTATGATTCTGTAATACTGATTATTGGTTTGTACTGAATACCTCATTACCATATCAAAGCCTTGCATAGTTACTTGCAGGTTTGGTCAATACTCCCTGTAACAAGTAAATAATAAAAGAAAGATTAAATTAAGTGGGATCTTGTGCAGGAAGCAAGTTTTGCAGGGAATGCTTTGTCATTGTCTGTGCTTCATATTGCTTGGAAAAAATAGTTGTCTTGAGCTCTGAGTTAAAAACAAAAGTATCCCATCTAGTTCTTCTATACAAAGTGCAGCACAGTGGTGTTTTTGTTTTGTTCCCTTCTTCCCCATCCACCCTGAGAAGTAACTTAAACACATCTACAAAAAAAAATATTTAAATGAAATGGCTATGTTCCCTCACTGATAGTGTTGAATTTCTTGAATGATTTTTGGTAGTAAACTGACTTATTTTTCATCGTGAAAATGTGTGTTTTCCCCCTTCTCCCCCCTCCCAAGATATTGGAATTACTTTTAAACAAGGAGCTTAAAAACTAAAATGCAACCCAAACAAACAAAAAATAATCTATCAGATACAGTTTTGTATAAATAACTACACAAAATGATGAAGTCACTTTTCCATCTTTTCTTTTGAGCTCAATGGCATAGAATGTCCAGTTGGGGCACTGCAGTTGAGGACAGATATGGATCAATTGGAGAGAGTCCAGAGGAAAGCATCAAGACTAATTAGAAAGTGTAACATATAAGGAAAATTAGAAGTAAGTGGGGTTCCTTAATCTAAAGGAGAAAAGATTTGATTACAAACATAAAACTCATTTCATACATAAGTTGGCAACAAGAAAGGCAGTAGTCATCTCTGAATGGAGATGTATAACAGACTGAAATGCCATTTAAAAAAAAAAAATTGCATTTTCCAACAGTAGAAACTGAGTCTATGCAAATCACTAACCTGGTTTTAAGCATTAATCTTGTAACCCTTCAGCAGAGATTGTACAATTTCTTGACACAAATGCCAGTCCTATCAGTTCTGGTATAGCTCTTCTTGTCAGGGACACATGACCTCTTACAGTTACATCCAACTTTATTTTTCTTATTCTATTCATATTACACTTCATTTAAAGGCAGTCTTTTTATTTATGACAACGATATCTTGATCAACTGATAAAGACAATCTCTCAAGTTTATTTATTAGTATAGCAGTGCAAATGCTTACCTTCAGCATAAAGCAAAACTTACAGCATGTTTCAAAACTAGTTGTTCTTAGCTTACAGTTTATAGTCACTACCTGGGAGATCAGATAAATGATCTTTCTCTAACTTCTTGGCACATTACTAATCTGGTTATTTACTTTTAAATGTCCTTTGGCTTTACAGGTCACATTGTAGTGGGGTTGTTTTTGTAATATAGTGTTAAACTTGCTGAGTGCTGCACTGGATAGATCAAAATAATTAGTATCAACTCAATTTTCTTTCACCTAGTGATAAGAAAGAAAATAAGCTAATCAGAAAAGAGATGTCATAGTTCATAAATATAATTTTTATTTACTTTTTTTAGCTGCTGTAACGATTGGTTTTCAAGCTCTTTTGAATTAAATCTGATTTTTGATCTTTTAAAAACCTACAAGAACCTGGAAAATTAAATTAATACCTCTGTGCATGATGTACCTGAAGTTTCTTTTTCTGTTTTAGAAGTTACCAACCCTTATGCATCTGAAATGTTTTGTTCTTTCTCTGTTAGTTTACTTTTTCATTATTTTCCTTAGTTTTAAAGAGTGCTGACTTTGAATAACTCATCCTCCATTCTATGCCTTTTAGACAAATGCACAGGCAAACGATAGTTGCAGTTCTGTAAAACATTGCTGCACTGTATCTTTGGCTATTTTTTGAGCATTGTTTTACAAAGATTAAGTAAGGGGGGGGGGATGCAAGTATCGTTCTTCTTGCTAATGTGGAGATTGACTCTCTTTGAGAGATGCAGGAATATGCAAATTCTATAAATAACTTAGTCTATAAAATTCTACCTTTTGAAGCTGTCATTCCATGATGAAGAGATACTACTGGGTTCATTGTGCATCCTTTTCTGTTCACATACAGGAAATAAGCAGTATAGACAGACACCTGTTAGGGGTTGTAAATGACTTATGAGAATTTGGACATTTTGTTTTTGCTTTTCCAAACTGGAAAACAGTACCATTTGTGGCAGATAACTTATAAGAGGGTAATTTAAATGCTAAGTACTCACTGCAGTACTACAGATAAACTAAAACCTAGCCTATTGGCAAGTTATGTGTTTGCACATTTTTTTTAGTCTTATTACTTCAAAAATGTAGTGATTTTCATGGTCTGTATACTTGGATACCTGACTTGGGAGTGCTGAGCTATTTCTTAGGGACAGGGAAAACAGACATGCTGTAAAATAATTTTTTTAAATCCTAGTATTGTTTTTTATGTACTTAATTGTCCATGTACTTCTAAATTAAATTTTAAAATGTAATGCTCTGTTTTGGTTTTGGAAGTTGTTTCAATTGGAAACAGAATATTCCAGTGGTTGAAGGACTGTGCTTGTGTATGAGAACACAGCTAGTCATTGCCAGCTTGCTTCTTTTTTCCTCCAGTGTAATTTCATAAATTAAACACAAGCAAATAACAATAATCCACAATAGTATAATGGTTAGTTTTTTACAGATGTAATCTAGTAAAATTTAGTAAAACAAAATACCTCATGTTAAAATAAAAATAGAATTTTATAGTTGCGTAGCCCAGAAGTTTACCATGTTTTTTCTTTTGTGTCCTTACTTGATTTCTCTAGGACAGATCACCTGTATGTCTTCTTTATCCAATGGAGTCCAGAGCTGTATGCAGAAGATACTGGGGAATCTCTTCGAGAGCCTGGATTTATAGTCGTAAAAAAGAAGGAAGAACCTGAAACTAGTGAAGAATCTGCTACTGAAGATGCTGCTAAAGAGTGGGAGGTAAGAAAGAACAGTGTCAAAGACTCTTTAACAGTATTTTAATAATATTCTTATGAAAATAAACATTTTCCCAATAAGAAGTACAAAGTGATGTACTTCTGTCTGCTTACTGTAATCATTATTGCTTAATTTATACCATCCTGATGCTTTGCTCTAACATGAGGTCAGGCAACATTTCACAGTTACAAGTCCATTTTGTCTTAGGCAAATTAAGTTGAATTAAAATAAAAACCTCCCACTTCAATGTGATTACAGCAGAGAAGGTTTAACATTGATGAAGCAGACTTAATTTTCAGTCTAACTGACATGTTCTTATTATACACATTTCTTTATTATGCACTTGTCTAATAGTGATTGGTAGGCCTCAAAGCTTACTGAGAAAAATTAATCTGTTAATGAAATGCTTCTCCGATAACCCAGTAATGAACTTCTCAACTATTGTAACCTTTCAATACATAAAAATGTTGCATGGATTTTAGTAATATACTGTAACTGAAGCTATTTTCAATGAATACATCCCATGCGAATCTGTGTCCACTGTGTTTCTATGGACACATCTTTACATGTCTGTAGCTGTTTCTTAGTGTACGTACAGTAAAAACATATGTAGTCTTGTGCATTCAAGTGTCAGTCAGAAATTTTGATTCCTGTCAAATTGTTTAAGTATCCCATCAGGAGTGATTGCTTTGAGTCTCAGGACAGCAATTGCAGTCTCTGACTGTAAGCTTAATTTTTTTTTTTCCTGTTGGAGACTACTCAATTGAAGATCTCCATTCTTGTGTTCTATGTACTGTGAAGAAACTTTAAAAATTGCTGTAGCCTTTTTATAGGTAATAGTTTTCTTAGCCTCAGAAGTTAGAACGTTAGTAGAATTCTTAATTCAAATGTGTCACTTAGCTGAAGTATTAGGCTGGTGTTATAGCTGATGGACTACGTGAAGGATTTTGCTGAGATATTGACATAAATACTTTGCATGTGTATCTGCTGAATCTTGAGACTTTCAGTTTTTGTCTTGCTCAAGTATTGTTACTACTAATACATTTTTTTATATTAACTCTAGCTCAAAGCCCTTTTGATGCTTTAAAGCCTAGCTTTTTGGGACACAGGGATCGGACTGGCAACTGACCAATTTTATTAAGGCACAATCTCTCAATGAACTTTTTGATAACAGAATGTTAATAGAAATACAGAACCATTTTCAGAGAAAGTAGGGCAAGTTTTTCTTCAGGATTAAACTTATAATGTGTTAGGATTTATCTGTGAAGCTGCTGGAGGCTGTCTTTTCCCTAAGTGTGTTAGTTACCATAAAATGAGGTCATTCCTTCAGCTTTTATTTAGATCTCCTCTGGAAACAATTGTAGACAGCACTTAAAAATACTGTTATTTCTATCTGTGTTGCGTGGAGATTATCTGAAGCGTGGTTCACGTAATCTAATCCAGGAAACGATTGGGAAAAACAGTATTGAAATGTTTGACACTACCAGGTGATTCAACCTGTTACTTACAAATCCATTGCAATGCTTTTAAAGTGTGTGCTAGGAAGTACCAGCAGACAGAATAATTGTCAACAGACAAAATTGTGGCTGCTTTTATGCCCATTATTTCCACTGTTGGTTTGTTTGTTTGTTTTCAATTTCAGTGAGTGCATTTCCTTCCTATAACCTACCAAACTTGTTCTGTCAGCTCTCGATCCTGGTTTCATCCAAGGTAACAGGAAAACAGTATCATTGGTGCTTTATTAGAACTGAGTTGTTTTTTTGTGGACATGACTTGAAAAATAGATTGCCTTCTTCAGAACACATGGTAGGGAAGCTTGGGGTAGAAAGAAAATGGAAAATAAAAGCTTTATGTACAAATATGACAGAGCACTATTGATTTTTTTTTTTTTTTTTTTTCTGAAAGAGGAAGCTAGTGGAGTAGTTCTCTTTTTCTAAAGGTAATATCTCTGCTCTTGTTGCATTATGCTCCAAAAGTAGAGACAGAGTGAAGAGGATTAATGGTTAACCTAGATGTTTGTAGTGGTGCTTTGAGACAGTCATAATTGTTTGTCTGATAGTCCTGTATTGACACATCCAGGGGCAGCTTTTTTATTAAGAGACTTTAAGGAATTACTGCAATTTATTTTTGTTTGTTCAGTAGAAAAAGAATTAATGGAAAAAGGAAAGCAAAGACCAGTAACATAAATAGCATGTAGAAATGTGTGCTTTGTTCTGCAGTCTGTATGGTTTATTTGCCATGAAATAAGTTAGCAGGTACAATTTCTGCTGATGTGCCGGCAAGAGAATCAAGAGTCCTGCCATCACAAACACTATTTTCATCAAATATGAAATATTGAAAAGTTAAAAGTATTTCAGGAAAAAAAAAAGCCTATGCTCTTAAGTCTCAGGTTCTTTGGGGTATATCCTCACCTTACTTTTTTTGTATTCAGATGAATTTGCATAATTCAACAGGGAAGAGTTGGTTGTTCTGGTGAGTCTTGTTGCAATCTGTACTGAGTTGGCTGGGGTTGTAAGACTTTCCTGCATGAAGTGGCAGTATTTTGAAATTGACTGGAAGAAGGAAAAAATGGAAAACAAGTGTGTACACAGAGGTTTTCTTCTTTTTACCACATTAAGAGTGTAGTACAGAGATGTTTATGTTCTACTGAACCTGTGCACACACATGAAGATGCATCTTGCAAAACCTGCTAATGAATGTTTTTCTACAGAAGTTGAGCATGATTAGAGCTCTATCTGTTCAAACCTTTTCAAAGTCAATGGATCATATCTGGGGAGAATGGTCAACTGCAAAGAATATTCAAAGCTGCATATCTAGATCTGTACTCAGAAGTTGCTGTGTCCCAAGAAAACAGGGGAAGGGTGTTAGAGAGGAAGCAATGGAAATTACTGTATAAGAATGCATAATGGAGAAATGACATAATTTGTGCTTTCCTACATTTTTTTAATATAAATTTTTTGTATGTCCTATTTGTCTTACTGAAGTACTAATTGATCTCTTCAGAGAATATTAGATTTGATTCTAGAATAAATCAAAACTTTACTGAAATGAGGTACCATAATTAACTGTCTTTATTAAGTGAGATAACACTTCATTAAGTGTCATGCAGTGTTGGAAACATACGATTTTTCAGCATAAATCCTATATCTGGTCATCAGCTAGAATGCTGACATGAAAAATGGAATTACTCAGTATGGATGGAGCTAAACATTTCTGGCATCAAAGAGATTCTAAGCAGTTTTGATGAAATCAGTTAAAGAAATATGTTTCTTAAATATTTTAATAGAAGTAAAAAGAAGAATTACTTTGTATTGGAACAATTAATTGTATGAAGTACTGATTCCTCCATCCCCTTTGCACTTCCCCTTGTCATCAGATCTTATTCATTGCAGTTTTCCATGATTGAGTCATACTTCAGATCTACGTGAATCTTAAATATACTCATCCACAAGAATGGTGAAAACAGGAAGTTTCATTGTTTTAGGACCTGCAAGCTACTCTTAAAGTAGTTGGAAGCTGAACTGTTACAGTGGTATCCATTAGTGTATCTGTTGTTTGGGTAACACAGAAAACCAGATTGTTCTGAAGCTGTTTTGAAGTCTGCTTCCCAAGTGAAGCAAAGCTGATAGATGTTTGCAGCCAATTTTCCCAGTTTCCTGAATCATTAACAAAAGTGTTCAGAAATTCAGTTTGTTTTTATGAAAAAATGAATGTCACAAACAGGATAATGTCTCTAAGTGAAGTAAAAGCAGAAAGATTTTAAGGATTAGGATATTGGGTATAGATGTGAAGTTCTTTACTTGATCTGGATGGTAGCCTGTGACGCTACTATAGTAAAATGGGCCTATCAATGAACATTGCTGTCTCTCCTTACAAAAACTTAAGACGTATTTATACTTAATAGTATGTTTTTTATAAACTTATTTCCATTCTCTGCTCTGTATTTTCTAAACAGAGCACATGCTTGCCATGTCTTACAGCACAGTGACCACACGGCATTGTAAGATGTATGGCAGAGGAGATAATGCAGGATCGGTAGGAAGTAGGAAGTCTGGAAGGTGTAGACTTGTTGATATTAGAAATGTTGTATTTGTTAGTTGATTAAGAGACATGCAATACTGACTTTTTTATATTATGTGCTATATTGAAATCATTATGATCTCTTCATTAAATAACATATTTAATCGCTTCTCGGCCTTTTGGCTAAGATCAAGTGTAGTATCTGTGAATGGGCTTTGCTCTTGGTCTGGGCAGTGAGATTCTTATGAATTTCTGCGATTGAAGAGAAACTGGCAGCAGTTAACAAAGTGCAGTGCCTGTCATTAAAACTGGTCACTTGTTCTTTCTTTTGTATTTAACTCAAATAATGTAAAAGTCTGAACCTTGTGGTTAGGATATTTCTTGTTTGCTCAAGTTATTTTCTCTACTTAATCTGCTCTGAAACTATTGTTTATTTTTGAATGTGCATTCACTACATAGAGCTATTCTCCTGTACCTTGAATCATGAACATGGACTTGTAACTGATAGTTATTTTGTGCATTTAATGGAAAGAACTGAAATAGTCCCTTTGATAGGAATTGAAGCTGAATCATACGATTAAAAATCTTGTAGTATAGAGACTCCTAATGGCTTTCAGAGTGCCTCTGGCAATGCAGAGGAAACTTTTGTGGATAAGAAAATGCCTTTATTTTTTCCCAAACTGTTGAAACAAAGGGTAACTAAAATTAGATTTCCTTTCTTAAAGAAGTGTTATTGGCCAGCTAAGGCACTGTGCCAGTCAGTGCTGTACAGTGTACCCTAGAAGCTGACTGTGGTACTGCTGAGTGTGTTTCTTGCAGGCAAACCAGAGTTAATCATAGTCTCACTTCAGTCGTCAGCTTCTTAGTCTACATACCTGCAGAAGTTGTTGCGACAAAGGTATTTAAACATCCAGTTGTTCTGGAAGACAGAGTTGTTGTTTAGCTTAGGAGCCAATACCTGAAATTATTTTGTTTATAGGCTGTAACGTCATTATTTCTAAACTTGACACAGTTTCCAAATTTACGTGAAAGGCTTTTCATACAAAATAGTTTACTACTTATTGAGAGGTCTGATTTATCTTTTCATTTATCTGTCTTGTGTAAGTTTTCTAATAGCAAAATCTGGGACTGTGCCTTTGTTTTACTTGTCAGAATCTCTGCAGAGGAACTAGCAAGAGAGGTGTGCTTCCAATTTTATAGATCTTGACAACTTGTGTGTTTGCAGTTTTAATACACAGGATGTGCATCTCTCATCAGATTTGTCTTCCTAGGCAAAAAAAAAAAAAAAGCAGTATTGGTAATTCTAGTGTTGCTTTCAGTCAGATTATCCTGATGTATATGGAAGCTTTGCTGTTTTAACTGCTGCTTGATTTAGCTTTCAGTCCTTTTTCTTTTGGACTCTTTCATGACAGAAGTTATTACAGTCTGGGAAACATGTCTGTTAGATGTAATAAGTAGCAACCTCATCTCTTTAAGAATACGTTCAAATAAGTACATACATCACTGAATGTGAAACTAATGTGTTTATTCATGTTTGTTCCCAGAAAGACAATACAACAGTGTAAAAATGATTTTTCTTCTCATCTGGCAAAAATGCAGACAGCCAGCAAATTGCAGTGAGGGCACTCAAGCAATACGGTCTGGTTCCTGTGATTTGTTTTCCTCACCTTTTAGGATTGCTTCTGAAATTAGAGGATTAAATTTTAGAAACAGTCTACACTTGTAGCTTTTTGTCATGGAAACTGAGTACCTACAAAGCTGCATATACAAGAAGTTTTAAAACAGAGTAATTTCTCCCAAAAGCACATCTGTGCATCTCTGGACTGACTTCCCTCCTTTAAGAGGAAAAGAGCAGGAGAAATGATTTACTTAGTTACCAATGTAATGTTGTTCAAAAATGTATGCATATTACATATAAGGATTGTAGAATTCAACTTCTACCTCTTTGGCATCAGGATGTTGTGTTAGTTACTAAGTGAAACAGAATAATGCTATCTAACCAAATTGCAAAGATGTTTCATACCCTACATCCTGTTTTTAGTGTACTTGTTATCCTGTTTTTTGCTTGCAGTCTTGTAAGCTGATAACTTTGAATGTTGCATGGCCAATGTATAAACTAATCTGAGGGAAAATAAAACATTTCATGAATTGTGTTGGTTTGTACCTTATCTGTCTTTTTTAAAGACAGAAAAATTTATTAGAAAAATAATGTATAACAGTTGTTAAAAAGGCCTTGTGTGTTTCTGCTTTGAATGTTAATTGAGTAGAAATTTTGCTTACTTATAAACTAGTAATAGCACTAACAAATCTATTATTTAATACAAGTAGATGCATTTTGTTGTGTTCTGTTGTCTGGGTAGTAAATAGGTTGATGCTTCTAAGCATGTGCTGCAGATACATTAGATTTGAGCTGCTTTTCCTTATCTGTGGATTCTCTTTAATTATGAACTTCTGTGGCAAGGCATGTATCAACTAGCAGAAAGATGCAAGGTTCTGGTTCAATTTAACAGATTAGCAGTAAAACCCAGAAATACACCAAAGGATAAAAGAACAGTTTATTTTCTCTTTAATTAGAGAATGCTCCTGGGGTTGAGATTCTTAGATGAGCTCTTTTCCTCTATCTAATAGAAATTTATCTTCTAGCTGTATAGGAGGGGAAAAAAACATGTATGAAGGAGCAGAATGAAGGTCATTCACAAGACAAGGCTTTTTGTCACTTCTGTGACTGCGCTGCTTCACAGTGATGCCCAGGCTCTTGTAACCTGCTTTGTATGTGCCTTCCCCTTCCAACATACTCCCAGCTGCAGAGCAGCTATCAGCTGATGGCCAGAGCTGCTGGAAGACTGAACATCAAAACAAGGTCAGCCAGGCAGACTGATTTGAAAAAGACTCTGGTGCATTTACTCCTGTTAAACTTTGCAATTCTCACCTAAGTAGAAAGTAAGCTTTCAGATCTCACCAAGTAAATTCATTGCTCTTATTTTTATTCTGAGCAAGATGTAAAAATCCTTTTGAGAAGCTGTTTGGAGCTGCTTTCATTTCAAGAGAAACTAGAAACATTCAAACATACAATGTTTAAGTTAATTTAATTATTTAAGATTTAAAAAAAGGAAACTGGAAAAGTTCTAAAATCAAAACTACATGATGGCCTGGATTCATAGCCTCTTCCTCCAGTTTTGGAGAAGCAGTGTTAGCTAGTGTTTGGGAGGAATTTGTGTTGTTTTTGTAAAGGAAACAAAGCCGAGGGGGAGTTAGTTCTGAGATTAGCTTTCTCTTCTGGCTCAGATGCATTTCCACAGGTTGGAAAGAAAGGAATGGGCAGTATGCGGAAAATCTAAGCTTGGCCTACTGGATTTATTTCTTGCAGATTTTCTTACACGTATTGCAGTTTTTTTAACATGAAACAGTTATAATTCAGTCTGTACAGTGTGTGTGTTGCTTTATCCTTAGGCATTAGCTCTCTTAGTGATTTAAAAAATAGTGAATAGGGTTACAGTTTTATTTGAATCCTATACATACAGCCAAATACTGTATGAGTTCTTCTGTAATGGCAGGTTTGAATGTACTGGTGACTTTAAAAAAAAAAAAAAATCATAGCTCTCTAGTAATTTTCATAAGTTGGCACAAAGTCTCTAAAGAGTTACCAGCTCCTAAGAAACATTTTTTGAAAAAGAGAAACATCCATCTGAATTATATGGAGTTCCCTATTAATACAGTGAGTTATTTCAGAGTACGCTGTGCTGTATGGTTAAGTGTGAGTTCTGCTATTGTTTTCCTCTGCTTAGCCTTCTTCACTTTTAGATCAGATCAGCAGCACAAGTGATCGATTTATTAATGCTGTGCTGCTGTCTGTTGCTGCTTTTGCTTATTTATTATTTTCTCCCAGGACTAGGAGAGCTGGGTGTGGAGAAGAGGAATAAAGCCTGCAAGTGCTCCTACAAGGAAACTCTCAAAGGAATGCTTTTAGTGTTACAGCTGAACACACCTATTTAAATAAACATCCTTAAAGGAAAACAAAACACAATTCCAGAAAAAATAAGAATTTAGCATTCAGAATACTTTAAAATGTTCAGAAACTTATTACTTATTAAACTTTAACCTTGTGTTGGAACTCCAAAAGAAAACTGACCATTTATATGTACTTATGAACAATAGTAAGACAAACTTGTTTTAATACTGAATGCAAGTTTGTTGCTGGTAGAATTTGTTAATAATGAATGATAGTGTCGCAATTTCATAAGCAGCTCCTAATTTAGTATTTTTGAGTATTGTGTACAAAAAAATTAAGTTCTGTATCTTTAAATATTTTAGCCTTTCAACAAACTCGTTCTCTGCAACCACCCTTGAATACAGGAAACCTTTCTTTTTCTGTACCGTCATCATTTGGGATGCGACTCCCCTACGTACACTTGCTCATTTGTTCCCTGCCATGTCAGTCAAACCTGCATCTAGCAGCCTGTCGTGTCACCATTGTGGGGCTCTGTCTGTGCCTGGAACTGACTGCAGGTAGAGAGAATGCTTTCAAACATCCTCGAATGGTTCTTTTGTCTCTTTTTAGAAGGGAAATGTCTCATCTCTGGCAAGTAAAGAAGGGAAGAAAGCATCAGCTAGTCAATCATAAATATGTTCTGGTAATTTTCAGTGTAGTATGTTCGTTTGTTATTTCATTTTCATATTGTGATGGTGCATAGACAGTTTCTGAAAGTTTAAATTTAGAATGTGTAAACAGGATATGAAGTCAGATTTTCTCTGTTCTTAAGTGCATAATTTATCAGGTGTGTAGTTTAATTGCTGATATTCCACTGACACTATGAGCAATTACCTTGAAAGTTAGGGGACTGCAGCAGTTTTAATGTTGGTGGGTTTTGGTGTTTTTTCCCCACTTTTGGACTAATACATTTTATATCAGCAAAAGCTTGGTTTGTAGCTAAATATATTGATTTGTAGTTTACATTAGCATTTAAGAATAGAAGTGTAAATTCAAGCTGCTATTTCTGTATAGTTTCTCAGGAGTTATTCAGCTGTATGAATTTCTGCTAATGCTTTTGACTTCATGGTAACGTGTGCTGGCTGTACTCATATCTGTAGCAAAGGGATGGGGAAGGCAGAACACTGTTCTTATACTTCATTATATTTATGGTAGTAACCATATATTTTTCTGTATTGTTTTGCCGAGGAAGATTTAAATTTGCCATAGAATATTAAAAAAAAAAAAAACTGTCAGTGAGACTTGCAGAGCAGTAATGTTTGGGGAAAGAGAGGAAGCAATCTTGACAATTTACTTGTGCTTAGAGCTGGCAGACCTGGAAGAAAATCTTTTTTCTAATTATTTTTAATTCAGACTGACAGACTTTTTTGCCATCTTTATAAGAGTTGGAGATATCTGGTTTCTGTTGTGTGTATCCTCTAACTATAGAGATACAGATGCATCTTTATTTTTTTCTTTAAATACAGAGGTAGTATACCCTGTTGCAAGTATTTCCTTTGGGGACCAACACTTTGTGTTAGCCAAAGTCCACGTATGCTAACAAAAGCATAGCACATTCATGCAAAAGTGATTATCGGCTCCTCTGGAGAGTTTGATCACTGTGAGATTCTGACCTATAGGAAGGCTCAATTCTGAGAATCTTCTCTGCTGAGAGAGTTGTAGAGAGCAATTTTCTCATATACAAAACAAAGTTGGTAAGAAAAAAAGGATGTAGAAATAATTAGGGAGAAGAATATTCTAACGTTACTATGTTGACAAGAGATGCTGTATTTTTTGTTGTTGCTGTTTTCCTTCAGTGAAGTCATGATGCTAATATGTCAGTGTAACCTTACAGAAAAGCGAGGAAAATCGCAGCCATTGCTTGCATTATGCAAGACAGTGGAAAGCATATTAAACTGGCAGAAATATGAAGCTTTGTCTAAATGTTTCATCAATGTTCTTCTGAAGCTCAGAGGAAAGCTCAGCTGACATGAAATTAACATAGTTGCTGGACCAAATGTAATTACGTGCGTCATGCAAATACACTTTTATTAAGCATAAATCACTCTGGTATGTTTACCCAAGACACTTTTGCTATAGGTGGTAGAGTAAATGCTTTTTGATGCTTTCTCACGGAAATCCAAAAGTGAACAAAATCTCAGTGCTATCCAAGGCATTATGCTCCCACATCAAAATGCCAGTGATACATTTGCTTCCTAGCTTATCTGGTTTTCTTCATAAACCTATTTCATGTTGACTTTCTTTGTTCTGTAAAAGAAGGGATGCCTGTAAGTTTCTAAAATGTTCAAAATGCTGGCAATTGTTCTTTCTATCAAAGCACTTTCAGACGAAAGGCCCCAGACTAACCAGAGAACAAAAGATGGAATGCTGCCTTTCAAAGTGCTTGTTGTGACTGGAATGCTTCATGTAGCTTCTGTAGAGATTGTTAGCCAGAGGGGAAAATGCTAGTAAAACCTTATCTCATACTTTTGTATTCTGAAGATATTATGCAAACGGCATTAAAATGGTGTTGGTTTTAATGGTTTCCATTTCTTGATGCTTACATCAACTTGGAGATTCTTGAAATAGAATTTTCCTTGTGAAAGATGAAAATGTAATGCCAGAAGTGTAAGGCTGCTACCAAGAACTTTCAGAAGTCAGTTTTTCCGTGCTGAGTTTTGTTAGAGTTACAATAGTGAACTGATCTGAATATTCATTTTTTTAAGTAAAAAAACAACAGCGCCACAACCAAATGAACGAAAACAACAGTAATGATGCAGGGTGCAACCGAGTACTTTCTGTAGTGATTATTAAGTCTACAGCCTTGTACTAATGACAGATGTTTGCCATACCCAGGTTATTAAATACTGTATTATTAATAATTGTGAAATCTTAGGCCTCACAAGAAATACTATACAGTAGTAGATTAATATTTCAAAAGATTAGTTATAAGCTGAAAGAAAACAAGCAAGTAGCAGAGGTTCGTATTTTCTGTGCATTTTTAGTGGTTTGTGCGATCAGATTGTCTGCAACTGACATGGGATTCAATTGCCTGCTTGTAAGCATATGTGGCATCTGTATGGCACAGCACTTTGTCACACCTGAGGGGATATTTGCACGGCATGATCAGATTTGGTATTTTACTTGATCAGTCTGTCTTCAAGTGGCAGCCTGAGGTCAGGCACTGAGTGCTTTGAGGCAGTTTGACTTGTAGTTTATCTGCTAGTGCTGAAACTTACTTTATTCCATAAGATAAGTTCATTGACAACAGGAACCAAGTTGACATCTCTTTAAGAAAGGGATTTTCATAATTCTGATTGTTAGCTCTTTGCACAGACATCGTAAGCTTCGTTTAATATTAGTTACTGTTAAATAAACTTGTCTTCCTGTCATTCTCTGTCATATTAATGATTTCTAATATCTTGAAAAAATAGTTTGTTATGAAGGCTTCCAGACTTTGTGTAAACATTTTTGTATGCTTAAGGTTTTGACTGCTCTTTTAAAGTTCATTTATTAATAGTGATTATTGCAGAACTTTTAATTTTTCCTCAACATATATTAATTATGACTTTCTACAGTTGCTGTAAGCTCAGAGCACTTCAAGGTGGATAATTAACAGTTCTTCTGCAGTGCTGTGAAGACCCCTGATCACAGGGAGAACATCGTTGTCCTGTGACATACTGAGCTCACCACTCTGGAAGGTATCTTGGTGTGCAGAGCAGTTCTGAGACTACCAGTTTTAAAGAAGAACAGTAATGCCTGCCAGTTTAGTGGGCTCAGGTCCCTCTCCTTTGCCTAAAATGGCTAACTCTTGTACCTTCCCTTCCCTGTCACCAGTAGCATGACAGGAAGCTACTTTGGCTGAGAACCAAATTGCTTAGCTCTACTGCCACATCTGCTGTCTGAGCTGACTTGCATAAACTCCATTCCTGGCCATAGGCAGGGTCCAGAACCAAAGAAGGACCATGGTCCTGCTAAGCTGCATTGTAATCCTACCCTTTCAGTTAGTATTTTGGCTTGCTTGAAGAGCTGCCTGGTTGCTCACTTATCCATTTGTATTTCGCTCATTTCTTTGACTGTAAAACATTAAGAGCCTGCCTCTCTGGGTTTGGTTGGGATTTGTTTGTTGGGGTTGTTGAGTTTAAATTTTTTGAGATGCTACAGTTGTCTTTAAGTAAATAAATAAAAAACAATTTCAAAGCATTTCATAACCATATTCAGTTAATGAATTTTCACTGGAACCTGTTTACAGCCCTTAGAGAAGTTTTTATACTTTCTTGCCCTTTCTCAGTTACTGATAATATAGCAATAGATTGATGGCTTAAAGTAACTTGTAAATGACCTAATAAAATTACCCAGCTGATTTTGGTTTTTTAAATGAAATAATGTAGATCAAGATGTAGAACTTTGTGAGCACTTTCTCTAAACTCCAAAGGAGCTTTCAGTTCACCTGGTTTTGCACAGGTGTATTAAGAGTGAATAGAACTGTTTGACTTGCATTTTCCTCCTTCTGTATTTCTTCTGTTTCATATTCAGCTAAGCATGAGCATGTAGATAACTGATGTTGAAGAGAACTGTTACTCGTTCTCCATTCTTACCTTTCAGAAGCACTGTTCAGTTCTGATAAGATACTCCTCTCTCAAGGGACTTATTCAGCAGTTTAACTCTGAAAGTTTAGCTGTACAGAGTTTGAGGGCAGCAGTTGCATGTTTACTCATGCAGCTGTGTGTTAGGCACGTGTTGATCATTTTTTTACTTAATTAAACTGGCAGAGGTATGCCTTACTGACGTAAGCAGAGTGCGTGTTTACAGCAGTGTATAGCAGAGTGATATAACCAGTGGTTGAAAGGGTTGAAGTTCTACGTGTGGCATGCTCTCCTTTGTGGATATTCAAACAACTGTAAGTGCACATTTTCATCTGTATTGTTAATGGACAAGTTCCATATATAACTGTGATTTCTGTTTTTGTTTATTGGGTATGCTAACGTATCTTGCAAGAGGAGGAGGCCTTTTAACCTGTTTGCAGAAAAACAAAGTTTCAAAACAAGTTTCTGTAAAAGGAGAATCTTAAGTTAAACAATTAATATGTAAATTCTGTTTGGCTTAATTGCATTAAAAATTAAGACTTATGTTCTAAATAGTCAACTCAAATATAACCGATGCAAAATCAAGCTGAAAAGTATTCACACAGTCATGCGACTTACTGAATATTTTCTCAGCTGTATTGGTTTAGAATAGTATTATCTCTAATCCCATGCTATTTCAAACTTGACTAGCTCTTGAATTTTAGTTTGGTAGACTTTTTCAACTCCCTAAGCAGAATCATTTTTGTGCTGAAACACTAATCTCTGCATATGGCACTGCATATTCTTTGCTTCAGTCTCTACCAACCAGTGCCCAGTTTAACTGTAAGGGCTTCAGTTATTTTTGTTTCTGACTGTATTCTTCTTGAAGCAGGATTTAACTAGAGGGGCAGCAGAGGGTTCTTGAAGAATACTTTCTCACTACACAAAGTAGTTGCTTTCAGTATCCAGGAAATTGGATGCTGATATGCTGTTATGAGGAGAGGGTGCAGTAAATAAAGCGTACTGCAAACTAACATAGGTATGCCTACTTTAATCCTGAGCGGAATACCTAGATCACTACTGTTCAAGTATTCTGCAAACTTCTTTGTAGGGCTATCGTCTGTATTGGAATTTTTATGACCTTATCTTGCACCATAAGGACTTGAATGCAGGAGAATTAGTCCATCTTGTTGGTGGACCCTGCTCAGTCTTTGCCAGGAACAGAGATTCTGAAGCCTTTCCTGCAAGCCTGTTTTAGTCATTTGCCTCTACTCTGTGAAGAATTCCTCCTTTCATCTGCTAGGAATTCACCTTGCTGTGCCTCGTACCTGATATTTCCGTTTTTTTCCAAGCACAGTACAAAAATTGGGTTCTCCATTAGCATTTTTCTCCTCCAGGCTAAATAAAACTAGGTGTCTTAGTTAATTCTTGAGAATGGTGTTTCCATCCTGAAATGGATGACCTTCCACTGGGCTCTATCCAGTGTATCAGTCTTTAGCATGTTCTGAAGTTGACAAAAGTGGCCACAACACTACACACAGAGCTTCTCAACTTCTCCTGAGAAAGGAATATGAATTTTCCTTTGCAATTTAGCATTGCTCTTTCCTCTGTCACCTGGAATGTGATTAACCTTCTTTGTCACAAGTAGACTTTGTTAAACATGTCTGTCAGGACACTAGATCCAACCTCTTTCTGACCCTTAGTCCTTTTCTGCAAAACTACTCTCTAGCCAACTAAACCTCAGCCTGCACTGTTACATGGGACTACTCCATCCCACTTGGGTCTGTTATTTCATCTCGCCAGCTTCTTGATGTATCATTGATTAGCAGCCTTTGGCCTTCAGTGTATGGACTGCTTTCCCTAGGTTTTGGTCCCTTGCTGATGGTGTATTCTTTCTCACCATTCAGGGTACTAATAAGTAGATCAAGCAGTATAGAATCTAATAGTGACTCCTGAGGTTTATCCCTGGTTAAACTTCAGTCAGTATCATCAACCCTTTGAGCCCAGTAGTTCAGGCAGTTTTTCAGCCTTGTTCTCCATGCATTAAACTCATAACTGATTTGACTGCAAAATCTACTACAGGTTTATTTCAAAAGTCCATCCAATATGATGGCTATGAAAGTGCAGTTTCATATATGAAAGACCTTTTGGCATACTTGTAATAAATAGCATATGAAATACTAATGAAGTATGCTGAAGAAGAATGTAAGCTCAAAATAGAATGGTACAAAAAGCATCTTCTGGAATGATCAGGATAATAGACAGTCAGTGTAGAGAACAGAAGAAAATCATAGTCTTATTGAACTTTGTAAAATAGAATGGAGGATTAATTTGGTTACAAAGAAGGAACCTTGATGGAATAAGATATAATCAGAATATGAATGAAACCATCTCATAGAAACATAGTGACCTTCTAGTTAATGAAGTTAATACCATTTAATTAATACTGTTTCAAATAGCCATCTCAAAACTTGTAGGGACAAAATGGTAGCTGTTTCCACGCTACACCTCAGTTGGTTTGAGTGAAGTAGTAATTTTGTTCACTGTAAAGCAAAAATGAGTAGTGTTGACCTGAACTCTATTTGTTTTGTAAGAGGCCACGTACTGTAGGTGAACTGCTGAACTGTGAACTACCTTGATGTGCATATCCAAAGATTTCTTTCTATGAAAAGATGTAGTTATGAGTATGTAACCTTCAAACCATTTTGTCTTCTGGTTTACTCTTACATGGTTTACTCAGAATGCTAGCATGGATTCTGTACGTGAAATATATACTAGATTTGAGAGGAGGGATTGTTTTATTCTCAGCCTTTAATTTTCCTCTATTTAGCTTGACATTCTATGGCATGCTTTTTGTGATGCTTCTAGTTGCGTAGTTGCATACTGTTGACGTGCTGGATTTTTCCACAGGACAGATGTGGGAAATCCTAGTGTAATGTGGCTGTGTGCAGCAGGTTCAGGATATCATAGCAATATTACTGGATACTTGAATAAGTATCCTTGTTTCTCCCATGTCAGAATTTTTTGAGCATAACTTGTGCACACAGTTTTGAAAGCCCAAACTTTCCCATGTTACGTGACATGCCAGGCTTACTGGTCCTGTTTCTTAGTGATCTGAGAAGTTTACGGGTGCCGTTTGGTGATAGAGCATGCATTTGGCAGGCTAAAGGCAAGACAGCGTTGACTATAAAATTGTCAACATTTGAGTATGTGGAACAGCAACTATATAATGGTGTCAGGAATTCAGTTGGGTTTTTTGTTTTGTTTTGAAGGAGGGATGGAGGGGAAGAGTCTCCTGAAGCCATCATATACTTATGGCCCATTTTAAGTTACACCACTTATGTGACAGGGACTAAGCTTGAAGAAGCAATAAGTCTTAAGGGTCATTATTGTCATTCTGAAAAGCAAGAAGTTCACAAGTTGATGGGAGGAATGACGTGTATATATAATGAAGTGCTGTGGAAAATAAGTGATCAAACTATGCTATCATTTGTATGCTAGACAGGAATGCTACTAAAGCTTTGCATTTAACTACTTGACTCTGAAAATGCACAAGCCAATACAATTTACAGTATGTATTTTTTTAAGAAAACAGAAAATGATGAAATTAAAATGAGTACTAGTAGTTCAGATGATTTAGTAATAAATCTGGATGTCACAAATACTCCTTGCCTTTTTCCTTGCCTTACAGTTACATAGGTAGAGTGAAGCTTCACTGCTCAAGAGCCAGTCATGCATGACTGGACTCTGTTCTCAGGACAGTAGCAAGTATCTGGTGAAACTCCTTGTAGTAGGGGCAGGTAGATGAGGAGCTGCTGGACTTATCTTCCTTTGCACCATAGTAGGATCTCTGGAAGTTTTTAGTGAACTCTGACTACATGGGGCATCCATTTAATCAGTTCACCACCTGTTTTAAGATGCTTTCATACAAATGATGATTTTGAGTCTTTCTCAAAATCACATTGTCTGCTGCAGTTGCATAAAAATGACTGTTGTAGTCCTTTAGCCAGCTTGTTTGAGAGGGTGTTGGGATGAAGAGTTTTGGTTAAGGCATTAAACTATGACTAATGTGAGGGCTGCTCCAAAAGTGATGCCTCCTATTTTGTGATGCCAACCCACAACATCAGAGGCGGATGTTGATGGTATGGTAGTAGAGGTTGAACTTTCCCACCAGCATTCTATTACATGTTATTGTCATGTGACAAATGGTAACAGAGGGCAGTCTGACATGGTTTCTGACATGGAAGACAGATGAAGCAAAGGTGCGTCATTGAATGACTCCATGTGGAAAAAAATGATACTGACATTCATTGATGTTTGCTGAACTGAATGTTTATGGAGACCAAACAGTGGATGTGAGCACAGTGAGGTTGATAGGTGGTGCATTTCAGCACTGGTGTTAGTAGATCACCTATGCTGGTACACATTTTTACAAGCATGGCAAGCAGGCTTTTGTGCATGGCTGACAAAAATGCACACCTAATGGTGATGATGGTGACTATGTTGATAAATAGTGTTTTGCAGTTGAGAATTTTCTCTATCAAATACTGTTATTGTGTTCTTTGTTTTTTCTGTACTTTCTATGGAAGTAAATGTGCGGCATTACTTCTGAAGCAACCTACATAGTTTAGCATCCTGATACTAGAAACTTCGTGTGCTACTTTATCAGCTATACATTCATAATAAAGCAGTGAGATACATCAGACTGCTGGTGCCATTAGCGTTTGTTATTTTGCTGTGTCTCCTCACAAGTCTAAAATCATTTCTATGTCCACTGTCCTTGCAGAAACAAACATCTTTTATCACTTCTTGTCTATTTGTTATCAAAGCTCATTTTTCCTTCATTATTTTTCTCCTTTTTTTTTCTTACCTTTTTTACTTTTCTTCAACTGTCAGTGGAATTATTGTCTTCCTGTCTCCATATTCAGGTAGTATCAGTGGCTGAGTATCACCGCAGGATCGATGCTCTAAATAGTGAAGAACTGCGCACACTCTGCAGACGACTCCAGGTGCCCTCTTCAGTAGTTTAAAATCCATCTCCAGATAATTTTGTAGTGTCTTTGATCAGGGCAAGTCCCACTCTAAGGTGGGTTTGTCTTGTCTACAAACAACACTACAAGGATCCAGCAGAAAATTCCTCTGTTTTGGATGTATTTAACTGTGTAATGATATGATGGAATGCAGTAATTTTATGATGAAATTATTACTTTGACTCTCTCAAACAGGAATTTTCTGTCAGAATTCAAAAAAACTTGTTCTTAGTACTACTTGACTTGGTCTTTCAACTTCCACTTTGTACTGGTGTGTTGTGTTAGATAGTTTTCCTAAAAAGAATGCAAAACAGGTGAAGAATTCAAAAGTTTATTACCTGGTTGCGTGGGTGTTTAATATGGAAATTATTCATCAAGAATCTCACAGTGCTTGGCAAACACGAAGCTTCACAACTTCTCTGGAATAGGTAAGTAGGTAAGAAGGCTGTTCAAAGTGTCAAAAGCTGTACAAATGATGCTTGTAACGGAACTTTCTATTCCAGTAACAGTGTCTCAGTTCATATTTTTGGAGTCTTACTGAAATGGACTTTAACTGATTTTTGCATTCTCTTTAGGTAATCCTTTAGTTCTTTGATAGTTACAATTCTGAATTGATTTGTAAATCACATGTAACTTACTGATGGAAACATAACGTACAGCTCCTTAGAAGCGTGAAATATTTTGGTTTGTAATAATTGGCTGCTCAAAGTGTAGAAAGTTTCCTGCTTCTTTTTGTCTTTTATCTTGGGTTTTTTCACCCATTATGTAATTATATGTAAGAAAATCTTAGTCCTTTTGTTTCATTGTAGTTAGTTAAGTCTTTTATAAGCTGCTATGTTCTATCAATTGATAGTTAGCACAATTCCAGAAGTTGTTTCTATAGGAAAATCAAAAATTCTGCAGAGAATGTTTAATTCCCACTTTGGGGGGGGAGGAGGGAAGAACAGTTGTTTCTGGCAAATGTTAGTGGGCAATCCTTACAGTTATATCCTTGAAATGCAACAGTTCTTTCTGAATAATTTTTATCTGGGGTCTCCAATTCAAGATGTAAACTGACACAAAATCTGATGCAGTGACCTTCAGGAAGCTCTGCATGCTTCAAGCAGTCTGCTCTGAAGCCATTTGAGTCTTTATGTGGTATAGGCTGCCTGACAGTTACTAACCACAGCTGCTCCTGGAATGGCATTGTAGGTCAGTCTGCGTAGTGGAAGTTGAGGAGGAAATATGCTCCACATGTTTCAGAGCTGCACTTTGTTTTGTCACAGATCCTTTCTAACAGATACAGTTCTATGTGTACTTCTGTGCACGTGTTTTGCTTGGTGTACCTTAATCAGTATTAAAGAATAACATAGGGAGTAAACTTTCTCCCGTATTCCCGAACAATGTTGGAGACTTATAGAGTTGAAGTAGTGGTGTATGAGTGGCATGTAAGGTAGAAAACAATTGGGCTTTCAAATAATGTGTTCTATAGATAACACTCCAAAGCTGTATCTAGAATATCTCTTTGTATTTAATATGAATAATGTGTATAAATGCTTTTTCTAATGAGACAGAAATTAATATGGTTACTTTACCTAGAAATACTCAACTTTCTGTGGAAAATTGGAAGGCTTTGAATTTTTAGCTTGATTGATTCTTGCTTTCTTTAAGTGCACCATTTCTTGACTTAAGAGTAATACTGTAACCAAGTTATTTTATAGATATAGTTTATACATATGTATTTTTAAGTAACAGGAGTGTAATAGAACTTTTGTAATTCTTGAGGGAAAGAAAAAGGATAATTTGGGGTTGGACTCTTTTTCTGTGATTTTTCACCCTCTTCTCCATGTGGCTGTATTTAAGTATTCCTATCTGTATTGCAGCAGTATTTTTTTTCACTCTTTCCCTGTGTTAACTAAAAGTTCATTTATCAAAAAATTTGCAAAGTATATCATGGCGGTATGGTGTCACGGAGTTAACTAGATCAATCTATGCCTGTGATGGTGCCCTCTCCTCTCCCCCACCTTACCCTCACCTCCTCGGCCCCACAAAGTGGAAAGGAAAAGGGATAAGGAGATGGGAGCTGGGCTCAAGGGGAAAAAAAAAAAAAAGGCAGCAACGATCTATGGAGGTAAACTTATTTTACTAACTATGATATCAGAATGCAAGATAACACAATATAATTCAATCTAATTGAAACTGAGACTAATAAATCAAATAAAATAGGAGAGAGAGTTTCTGAGACCAGGTCAAACCTGAAAAGCTTGGAACAGCTAGGAAAGCACCCTTCAGCACCCACTGCCAGGCAGTAAGAGTCTGCCCAACCCAGATCCCATTACTCCCACAATGTACAGGTACCTGGAACTGGAGCATTAACACTTTAACTCCCAGTGTACTACATGATGTTATGATGTGGAATACCAAAAACTAAAAAACACAAAACCATGACATGTGAAATAGCATTGCTGTCCTGTATGTTTTCTAAGATGAGCTGTGTGGCAAACACTGGCTATTGCTTTGGAAGTTGCAAGTATTTCCTTGAAATTCAGGCTTCAAATAATTTAGTCTGACCTTCAGTGAAACTTGGTTCAGGTATTATAATTCTTGTTAAGGTGTTTTTTTTTTTTTTGTAACTTTGAGAGATTTAGCAGTAAGTCTTGCTGCAGTGGGTTAAGTTGCTAACTTCTTTATCTTCCTGCCCTATCCTGTTGTCAGACTTCGCTATCTCCAGAGTTTTAACCATCTCTGTAGCAAGACTTATAAAAGGAAAACTGTTTGATTCTTAGTTGGTCTTTTGCTTGATGCATGACATTTTAGCTTCAAAATATTAATGAATTAGAGCTGAGGTAAGAAGCTGCTGTGATCTGATGAGTTTTGTGGCCTTCTGCCACTTCCAGTCAATGGTAATCAACACATGAAAAGGGTAGATATATGGGACAGCTTTTTTAAACTACTACAAGAACATTAGATAATGTGTCTGTGCCAGATCTCCAAAGATCATGCAGCGTAAGTATTCCTGCTACTTTCTTCTCATCGCTCCTCTCTGAGTTTTCTTCTTTTTTCTATAAGTACTCCGGCAGATCACCTCGTAGCAGCAATCTTCCTAGGACTCAATTCAGATACTTTACTCAAGTTATCCAAGAGCAGTCTTTTAGATATGTGGTAGAAACTTTCACGAGTACGCTGGAAGTACTGATGCAGAACCTAAATGAGAAATGAGGTTGAAGTTTCAGTCCCTTTTCTATGTCTGAGTATTTTAAATTACACGTAAAGTGGATGATATGATGAAATTAAAATGCAAGCATGTATGTCTTTACTTTAGAAAAGCATCTGAAGTCCTTCAACTGTCTGAGTTTGTTTTTTTTTAGCATGAAACCATGGCTTTCTTCTTAGTGTCTGTAATTTAATGTTAATATATTGAATACTGACTTGCTACCGAAAGCAGCAAAAGTCTTCATCGGGCCAAAGTAATGGATTTCTTAACTTCCAAAGGACTTGCATAGTTGTAAGTTGGTAGCTGCATGATTTTAAACTTGCTGGGTGTATCCTCCCTCTAGTGGAATTGCAAATACTTACTTTGTTTTTTTGTTTGTTTTGTTTTTGTTTTTTTTTTTTTAGATAACAACAAGAGAAGATATCAATTCAAAACAGGCAACAAACATCAAAACAGACCTGGAGCCTGAAGCATTCCGGCCAAATCTTAGTGATCCCAGTGAATTACTTCAGCCAGAGCAAATAGAAAAGGTATTTACTTAGATATGTAGATATATATGTAAGCTTGGGTTTTTTTTTACTTGTTTCTTTAAGTATTGTGTACACTATCAGAAATGCTATGATGCAGTGTGAAACACACAAAGTAATTTAGGAATTTGTGATACAATTCATGCACAACACAATTCATGGATAAACCTTTGCCAACATCATGCCAGCACTAGTCTGTGTCTTTGTTCTTATTTCATTATGCTTTCACACCAGCTTGGTGATAACTGCAATTCTCACTATCCAGTTCAAAGTCATTCTGTTGGATATGTTTATTGAATGTTTAGATCAGGGCTTATGGTGTTCAAAGGTTTTAGAACAGGAGAGCAAGCATCCTTTATTCTGTATCTACTACCTATTGACTTCAGTGATCTAGTACCGCAGTGCTGACATGTTCTTGCATAATAATACAATTCTTTACTGTCTTTAGATAACTATAGGACCTTACCAAGCGTGTTCTTTGTTTGGTTAATCATTCTTCACTTGTGGATCACTGGTGGAGGTAGAGAAATGCACATGTGAAATTTTAGGGTTTGTTTGATATTTTAAACTGTTAAGGCTGCTTGCAGTAGCTCAGAAGAATGTAATCAGCCTCCATTTACATATTGCATGTTCTTACAAATGGTAAAAATGAGTAAAAGGATTGTTAATATCTTGTTAACAGCTCACAAAGTCTCTTCCACCACGTACCATTGGATATCCATGGACTCTTGCTTACAGTACTGCAAAGCATGGCATGAGTTTGAAGACTCTGTATCGAACTATGCTGGGATTAGATACACCTGTGTTGTTGGTTATCAAGGACAGTGATGGACAGGTAGGAAAATGTTTGCGTGGAAGCTGGGACCTGTGCAGAAAACTGAGAAGTATAAAGGAAAGGAGGAAGAAGTGTGTGTGAGATGCCTTCCTTCCTAGTAGTTATTATGAGGCTTTTAAAAATATGACTAGCTAAGAAACGAGTTCTTTGACATACATCTTTTATAGGAAGTAACTTTAATGCTACTAGTTCACTATCAAACTGTGTGAGTCTTACAATGTTACTGAGCTTACTCTTAACATTTTCTTTATAACATACTTAAAACATTAGAAATAGTCTCCAAAAACTTCTGATGCCAGAAGTTGAGTAGGAATATCTTTGCCATCTACTGCTAGTACTGCCTCGTACATTCTGTGTCTGCAGAATCTCTCTCCCATATAAGGGCTGCAAGATCTTTGCTGCATAATGTTATATTCCTTGATTCTCTGGCTATGGTGTAAATTTGAAAAAGTGGATTACATCTCACAGCAGACATCCTCTTCTGAGGATTCTATTAAAATATGAACATTACAGGCAGCCTGACTTTGCCTCTCTGAATGTCTGCTGCTCTCTTATGGAAATGACAGAGCCACTCTAAAATCTAACATTTCCTTTACTTATCTATCCCGCTTTGGTAACCACTGTTTTTATTTTCAGGAAGCATGGGCTCATATCACCTCATATCATTCAGGGGGGCTGAAAACTGTAAATAAAGGGTATGTTTTCTAATCTGAGTCCCAACTCACGTATTTTTTCCCTTCCATTTTCTGCTTCATGGATCCCATTCTTGATAAAAATAAAAACGATAAAAACTCCTAAATCTCTGCTAATGTCAAATCTTTTTCAGCTCAAGTTCTTTAAAAGGGAATTTCTTACTACTTTTAATTCTGAAGGTAAAGACTGTTCAATAGGACTTCTAAGTATCTCAGCAGACCTGTAAGCACTTCTTTTTTGGTTACTTCTCTTCTTGTTCCCTTGTTAGCTTCTCAAGATTAATTTGTGAATTCTGCAAGCTGTCTAATTCCAAGTACTCATTTGGCCCAGAAAGAAAGTGTCCCTTTCCTGATAAATGTCATGTCACCAGAATGTAGTATTGCCCCTATTGTTGAAACTATTCAGATGACCTTCCATGTATGAATATCTCAACTTGAATGTTGAAGATGTTAAGATCCAGAAACTGTGATAGTTTGAAGCTGCATATAAAATAAGAAATAACTGGAATGTTCAATCTCTTCCTGTTACTGTGAAGCTGCTGGAAAAATTTTCATGTACCAGTTATTCAGATACGGACTTCTCTTTATTTCAGCAACCTATTTTTGTTCTCTTCGTGAATCAGTCTTCATTTGAATTGAATGTGGATCTTCAATGTAAAAGATAATTTGAGTTTAATTACCTGCATACAGTAAATGCACCCTGAGGTCACAAAGTCTTTGACGGAGAAATTACACTCAGATTTCTGAAGCTCCAATCTACCATCCCATACACTTGAAAACAATAAGGAAATCTCTTATATTTTGCTTTTTAGAAACAATCTCTTAAAATCAGTCAATTTCTAGACTTTCTAGTGATTACATATAGAAAGGTAAACTTGGGTTAGACTTCTTAAAATACGGAGTAGTTGTTCCTACTGAACTCCAGCAATAGATAGAACACACTACAGCCAAACCAAATTTAAAAAAAAAAAAAAGCACTTCTGGAAAACAGTGGGGAAATTATTTAAAGGATTCATTCCTTTTGGTCTAATTTGGTTGATTTTTCTTTACCTTATTAGGGAAAAATTGTGGGGAAAAAATGCAGAATTTGTCAAAACATTTTTTCTACTCTATGTTCAGTGAAATAAATATGTATACCAAAGAACTATCAAGCTAGTCCTTCCATGAGCTTGCATTGAAACATCTTCTACGTTCTTGCACTGCAAAAAAAAAAAAAAAAAATTACTTCAGAGTTACAGAAATGTAGTTTGTACAGAAATGTAGTAGTTTGTACTACTTTCCATGGAACTTCAGGGTTTCTGGCTGAGTTTAACAGTGCATTTGAAACTGCTATGTCTTTGAAAAGTGAGTACACTTAGCTGATTAATACTTCATTTCATCTGCTGGTCAAGTAAGTTTAAAACTGTTTGCATTCCTGCAAAGACTCATTTTTAGCGTGTAAGTATTGTTCACAAGTATTCTCCAAGGTAAGGAATCTATTCAATATAGCAATATTCTTGAAAATAATTAAAAAAAAAAAAATAATGAGGCTTCTTTAGGTGCTATTTCATTAAGGAAGTTCAGCATGTAAATACTATCTCTTCTGCTCCATAATAGTGGGATGTCTACATTGATTGCAGGAGATTAGTGTATGAATTCATCAAAAAGGATTCAGAAAATGTCATGATTGCTCTCAGTCAGACTTAGGGCACAGTCTGTGCATTAGCAGGACCTTTCAAAGAAAACTATCTCTGAATCTTTGATTGTCTTCTAAAGAATAGGAAATGTTTTCTCATAAATGGCCATTGGAAGACTATTGAGCGGAGGACGATGTTTTGTTTCTTAATGAACACATTATTGCTTTAGGCTTTCTATTATTTCAACTGGAATTACAAAGGTTCTGAACAGAAGTTTTCCTGGACAATGTGAAATTGCTGAGAAATAAATGAAGTTTATAACAGCAGTTGTTCGGAACTGATAATATAAAATCAAGCCAACTTTAAAGCAGCCTTAATTAGATGCTTGTTAGCTGTATGGAATCCTTGAGTTCCTGCTCATATTGTTTCATATCTGTTAATGACTACTGTAGAGTTCAGTGAGGAATGAAATGCTTGGAAAACCTATCTGTGGCTATGCAGCTTCTTAGGATGGGTGGAAGAAAACAGTTTGTTTTACATCCTGAACATAAGATAGATGTTCAGGACATGAGTTTCAGTGCCTCACTCTCATCAGTGCTTTGCTTCTCTAAGGCTGGCTATGTAACGTGAATAAAAAACACAGAAACTTTATTTTTTCATTTCCTGTTATATAAACAAATGAGAGTGGTATTGGACTGCATTGGTGTTTGCTTCTATTCTGCTCTCGTAGATGTTGAAACAAGTTTCCTGCTAGCAACAGAAACATTAATTTGGTGCTTTGTGAAGTGCATTTGATATTTGCCTAATTATGTCAGGGGTTTTTCCAGTTATTCCTGAGAAAACAATAGTATTTGAATTTTAAAATCCAATGATCAGTCCTCAGACGTTCTTTTGACTACTGTTGGAATGCTCTTATTGCTAAATATTATCATGTTCTTTAACTATCTAAAAAGGCTTAAGCTTAAGTCAGTTTCTGCTGTAAGACAGGGTAACTGTTGCTTGCTTCTTATTTGGCTTAGAAGGAGTAAGTTGCACAAAGAATAACATCTCAGATACAGCTGTGAAGTTGCTGAAAGTATCACAGCTGAAGTGAAAGAGGAAATATATAAGAAGTAACAGAACATCTTAAGTTTTTAAATATGTACATTCTTTCTTAGAATTTCCAAATTTAGTTTTTATCTTTGATTTTTATGTTCACTTCTTAGTGAGTGGAAGTCCTCTTATCTTCCATTTGCACTGCTATGTACCACAATGTAAATCAATGCACTCAGAAGCATGATAATATATAAGCTTTATATTCCTGTATTAAGTTAAAAATCTGGTAACATTTACAATCTGACTGATCTGTTAATATCAATCATTACAGATTCTCAGATGCTCTGTAGTCTTTAAATACTTTCTTTCATGTTTTCATACAGATTTTTGGTGCACTAGCATCTGAACCATTTAAAGTGAGTGATGGATTTTATGGCACTGGGGAGACCTTTCTGTTCACTTTTTCACCAGATTTTGAGGTAAGAAGCTATAACTTGGTATGCATTGATCTTCCTCCTTCCCAACCTCTGATATGCGTCATCTCTTAAGATACTATCTGAATAAGTTTGAGTAAATAATTAGAAAAATTCTAGGAGTTGGTGTAGGAAATACCATCGTATGAGCTTTTTCACAGAATCAGTGTTCAATAAATGTAGTGTGCGCATAGTGAAATTGACTGCTATTCTGGATATTTTTCTAGCATTTAAAATTATGCCAGATCTGTCTGGTAAGTTGAAAATGACTTCATTTTAAAGGTTTTATCTGAAGTGTATTTTTTTTTAATTTTCACTGTGCAGAAGCATTAGTGTTCAAGGAGGAGTTACTTTAGAGTGGTGTTATTTTAAATAGAATAAAACCTAGAGAAAATTTAGTACTACTTCTGTGTCTGAGTATGCCTGTTTCCAGAACTTCTCTGTATACACTTTATAACTTCATTAAATTACCATCTAACATCTATATTGGTGTTTGGTTATCCTTATGCTTAAACGAAAAGTTTACATATTGTAATATTACAATATTACATATTTTTGGTCTGTTTTTTCATTAGGTTTTCAAATGGACAGGAGACAACATGTTCTTCATTAAAGGCGACATGGATTCCCTTGCTTTTGGTGGAGGAGGGTGGGTTATAATTTGTCATTAGGAAGAATCTCTACTGTTTGTGTGCGTCTTTGCACCTTTAAAAAGAAATCAGAATTTTTATTTCAGTTTGATATCTCATTGCTCAAAAGTTACCATTTGAGAATGATCTAGTATGTCTTATGCTTAACTTCTAATGTTTAGTAGACTTAGGAAGGACTTCTGTCATCAGTGTAGTTTACACCAAGTTTCAACCACACAAGCTGTCATACCTTTGATGCTCTAACTACATGTGTCCTGGTATATTCCAGATGGACACAAGTTACTTAAGTTTCTGATGGCATATGAATGTGAAAATACCTACAACCAGAAGGGGCTTGAATTTAAATTTTACTATCACAAGACATGTCAGCATCTTCAGAAATTGATGATGTCTCATCCCTTTTTTCAGTATTTTTCTTGCCAGTTTCTTAATACAAAATGAAGGGGATGAAAGCTGCAGTATTCTGGTTAACTTTTCATTCTGGTATATGCAGAAAAAAGTATTCTTAAAATAAGGAAGAAAAATCTTTGCAGCTTTAAATTTATTAACAGCTAGGAAGTACTTGTGTTGATTTCTATTCTATGATTTTTTTGTTTCTAAATTATGGATGAAAAAATGCATTCAAAAGTTTGATGTTAACTCCCTCAATCTTTTGCTTTAATATGTTGTATGTCTTGCAGTGGGGAATTTGCTCTTTGGCTCGATGGGGATCTCTACCATGGAAGAAGTCATTCATGCAAAACATTTGGGAATCATACACTTTCTAAGAGAGAAGACTTCATTATTCAAGACATAGAAATTTGGGCTTTTGAATGAGTTGTAAATGAGTACTATTTCTACAGGGTATTGTCCCAAACCTGAAATTAATCAATGCAGCTTGAAATCCCTATGAGCAATATAATGCATCAGTTTACCTTTCTTTTTTTTGTAGTTTTCAGCATGGCCATTTAGTTATTTTGCAATAGCGGACCTCTTTCATGCTTCTTTATCTGTAATGCACTGTCTTACGTTTTCTAAGCTGTAGAAACTCAAAAACAAACAAACAAAAAAAACAGACTGTGGACTGAAAAAAGAACATCAGTTACTTTGATCCTTGCAGTCTATAAAACTTTATCATCCTTTTTACAGTTGCCTCCCATGTTTCCCACACACATCTTTCTGTAAATCCTACTGGGGGCTGCTTCATTGAATATAGGTTATTTTTGTATGTAAATTTTTTCTGAGAATGAAGTTGCCCTCTATGATCCTACGTAAGTAGAAAGCTGCGTGTAGGTACTTGGAAGTAGTACTGCAGTGATTGGTCTGGACCAACAATGGGTATATTGTTATGGTGCCACAGATGAGAAGCCTAGCATTCCTTCTTTGACACACGCTAGTTACACTTATGGTTGAGTTAAAAGATATCCAAAGTCAGCAGTGCCACTTGTCTTGATTTTTTTTTTTTTTTTTTCATGTTAAGAAAGTGAGTTAAACAATGTGCTCTAGCTTGCATGATGGCTGTATTAGTTGTTTTGCACATGCTTTTAGTGATCTACAGGTTTGGGACAATAACTGACAATATTGAGCTACATGGCAAAGACTTTAAAAAATAATAATAATAACAAGGGAATGCAAGAATGTAATAGTTCCAGGAAACTAAAAGGCTAAGGCAAGTAAAACTCAAGACAATTTGTAGCTATTGTAAGGCATTAAAAGTACAAAGATTATGAAACAAATGCATCTTTCAACATAGTGTCAGATATATACTGTTATACTCTTGTAGCCGTGTAGCACATCAACTCCAAGAATATAGCTTATTCCTGTCCAAAGAAAAAATAATTGTGATGTTTTTTTGAGTGGGTCTATGTTGTAAATTTACAGTTAGCACCAGCTCTGATTAAAATGAGACAATGTACTATAAGTAGACAATATTGTAATTCAGTAGACTTGTGGAATATGCAAACTTACTGTCATGTGACCTCAAAAAATGACAGACTAGTACACAGTTCCAGTAGCTCTTGTCCACTTTTGTAGGAAAGTTGATAAGCCATTGTGGCAATAACAGCTCAACAAAATTGTTTGTTTCAAAGCTTTTAATCTATGTTCTGCAAAAAAGAAAAAAAAAGAAAAAAATTGCTGTTAAGTGTGACAGTGACTGACTTTGTGCTGAAATTTCAGCTATTTCAGATAAACATTGTATATTATCTTGTAAATTAATGTTTAAAGTAGTTTTGTTATTATAGAAAAGTGTTGATTGACGGGTTGCTTATAGCACTTTAAATTATTCTAGAAATGGAATAAAGGCCAAATGAGTTGGCTTAAGTAGATGTAGTTGTATATTTCAAAATATTTAGATATTGGAAAGTTTTAAAAACTTATTTGAAGACAGTTTACTGCTATGGTAATGAGAAAGGGCAGATGGTTCATCTTATAATATGCTAATGCTCTATATGAATAGAAATACAGGGCTTTGTTTCCTGTCTCTGTGTATAGCTCTTTATCCTTATTAGAACTTAGTATACAATGTGTAGACTAAATGTTTACAAAATAAGAAAGTGTAAATAAACTAAAATGGCTTTTCTCCCTTTGGTCTTCCACAGCAGTATTATTGTCTTTGTGGAGTTAAGACTGATTATTGCAAAAAGAGAATCCTGTAATGGATTTTAAATACTCTAAGGTCACAGTGATGTATAGCAAATAAATCTAAATATATGTAAAAATAAACTTGAGTTGGGGTTTATTTAGATGTTGAAGTGCGCTTAGGAGGACAAATGCAGGTTATTGTTGTTACTTGCATAGCTTCACAGAATATATAGAATTCAATTGCTCACCCTTAAGCACTAATGATCATTTCTTGCTCTTTTGATGTGCAGTAAGCATTTAGAAAATGTCTGGCCAAATGCTGCAAGAGTGTGGAAGAGGAGGAGCAAAAATATAAGTGCAGCTGGTTTTGTTTTATCAGGAATCTGTGCCTTTGTTCATGTCCTCTTTCTTTCTAGTAACATCAAAAGATAAATGGCTATTAGTAGTATCAGATAGAATTGTAGGGGCTAGAAGGGGCCACTGGAGTTCTTAGCTTTGCAATTAACTCAGCTAAGTAATATCGTCAACACAATTTCAGACTACATTTCTGTAATGCCCTGGGAAGCAATATTGATTCATAAGGCAGTATTGGTTGAACAGGTCCCTCTTTCCATGCCTGAACTGCTGCTTGCTCATCTGCTGCATGCATAAGATTGCATAGAACACATCTGAAATATTAGGGAAAATACAGACTTTCAAGGTTGTCCCCCTTCAACCTTCATTTTTGATAGCCAAATGGAAGTGATGAGATTGAAATATGCTTATCAGCCATTTTCAAGAAAACTATGATGAGCCTAATGTCTGTTGTGTTGAATTATAGTAGGATGTGATTCAATTAACACTTCACAGAATTATAGCACAGGTGAGGTTGATGGGCCCAGGCCCATGCGCGCATCACTTCTGAAGGTCTCCAAGGAGGAGACCCCTGAGCCTCAGGGCAACCTGTTCTTCCTTGGGGATTCTTTGTACAGGTATCTAATATTCCAACTGTTTCATTTTCATGTTCCTTGAAATCATCTGATGCTTCTGGCAGAGAAAGCTCCATAGGAAAGCTCCTGTGAACAGGAGAAGGTACTCATACTTCAACATAACCTATTGCTCTTTTACTTCTTGGAAGGTGGCCATGTATTTATTTTCTAGTGTTTGGGAGAAGAAACCAAAGAAATCAATATTTTATTTATTATTCATATATTCCTTTGACAAGCAGACTTTCTCAAAACAACTTAGAAAGCTGTAAGGATAAGGTAAGAATATGCCAATATCTAAATATTACATTTTGAAGTCAGTTTTGCAGATCTATTTGAGTAGTCTGAGAGATCTCAATATAAATGCTAAAGAAATGCTATTGAATTCTTCTAGTAAAATGTTTTTTCTTCCTTATATTCACAATAAGTAACTGTGCCTCAAATAATGTTTTATGCTGACATAATAAACACATAGTAACCAGTTCTTTTATCACTTGCTGTTAAAAATATATAACTCATATGTTCATTGGAGGTTCAAACTGGAATATCTGTAGTCTCATGATATGTTAGCAGTGTTTGTTTTATGACAGTCAGGATTTCATTCAACCTTCTGTAAGAAAATACTTGCTCTTTCAGTGTGAATATTCAGTCTTCTGAGGGGGGGGAGGAGGGAGTTGGGGGTGAACTTTTCTCATTATGCAAATTACTTGTCCAGGTTTCTTGTTGTGTAAGAAATGCTTTGCATAGAAAGTGTTTTTAACAGCATAGGATTTGTTTATTTGTTTGCTCTTTTTAGTTTTTCCACATTAGTCTGGTGACATTGTGATCCATCTAAACCAATAAGCAGTATAAATCTTACAGAGTTCTCGGATTTGACTAAAAGGCAAAGACAGTTTTTAGACATTAGAATATTCATCCATTGGGATGTATTTCTCTTCAGCATCCCACAGAATCTCAGAATGGCCAGGGTTGGAAGGGACCTCAAGGATCATGACACTCCAACCCCCCTGCCACAAGCAGGGCCACCAGCCTCCTCATTTAATACTAGACCAGGCTGCCCACGGCCCCATCTGTTCTGGCCTTGAACACCTCCAGGGACGGGGCATCCACAACCTCTCTGGGCAGCCTGTTCCAGCACCTCACCACTCTCTCTGTAAAGAACTTCCCCCTGACATCCAACCTAAATCTCCTCCCCCTCAACTTAAAACCATTTCCCCTCATCCTACAGTTATCTACCCTTTCAAAGAGTTGATTCCCCTCCTATTTGTAGGCTCCCTTTAGGTACTGAAAGGCTGCAATGAGGTCACCCCGCAGCCGCCTTTTCTCCAGGCTGAACAAGCCCAGCTCCCTCAGCTTGTCTTCATAGGGGAGGTGCTCCAGTCCCCTGATCATCTTCATGACCCTCCTCTGGACCCTCTCCAACAGCTCCCTGTCTTTTTTGTACTGGGGGCTCCTCACTTGGACACAGTACTCCAGATGGGGCCTCACAAGAGCAGAGTAGAGGGGAACAATCACCTCCCTGTCCCTGCTGGCCACCCCCTCTTTTGATGGAGCCCAGGATACCATTTGCCTTCTGAGCAGTGTGCCCTTGCGGCTGTAGAATTAGGCTGGTGTTTTTGGGTACTGCACAACACCACTTCGCCTGAAGTCAGTTGTTTTCGGGACTGGAGAACACTGCTTCTGTATCTTTTTCCATAGAAGTACATTTCAGTAGAAGATGTAATCACTTGTTCACTGTAAACATCAGTACAATTACATGACTATTCCTTTTACGTTATGTGTTATTTCCCCCCGTATATACAAGAAAGATATTTACATAATTATTCATGTTTCATATTTTCTACATTATTCTAAACATTTTGTGCTTCACAGCTGATTACCAGAAGCCACAAAATAGGCTATAACTAAAAATTAAAACATTTAATAAATTATATAAATTATTAAATAAAAAAGTCTTGCTTATAAAAGATTTGTCTTAGTTCCTATGAGATCTAAGAGAAAGTTGGCGGTAGCTGTCACTGCAGTAGTATTTGCTTGTATTATTTATAAAAGAAACAAATTTGGTATCCTTGGTTCTATACAAATAAACCTTTTTTACATGCATTTAAATAGATTAGTTAGAAAATATGCACATAAGATCAAAAATTTGGTCTGAGTTTAGAACATCATTCTGCTTCTGACCTGTTGTGGTTTATATTCCCTGTTTAAATAGTTGAGAGGAACTTGAATGTAAGAATAAGCTAAAAAAAAAAAAATGGAATTCATTTATAGCCATTTGTGTTACTACGAGTTTCTATATTCATCTGCTTATGGTTTTTTTTCTTTTTTTCTTATTTGCTTTGTGTATAGAAATTAACTGAAGTGTCCTGACAAGCTCTCCTGGTATAGAAAAAATTCCATTTGGATGCTTACATTTATCATGCGACAGTTATAAAGCTTGTATTTAAAAAAATGCTCAATGTCTTTCCTGTCCAGGGGCTGGAAAAAAATCTTATTTCAAATGTGCAAAAGCTAATAGCAAGGAAAAAATGAGGTTTTGCAAGGCACGTTGCTCTTGGAGCATGCTTATTTTAATAAAGTAATTATGACATTGTCATCCCTTCCTTGCCATAACATTTCTCCCTCGAAGTCCACCAGCCCATGTTTCCTGGCTCTCATGAGAATCCCAACAACCTTATCTGAAATACGAACGTATCTCTCAAAGAGTTCCCCAAAAGTGACTTGGATCTTGCCGTCACGCCGTGGCTTAGCCATGGTTTTAATGATGAAACACAGATCTCTAATCTCCCTGTGAATGTGAGCCTCTGCTCTCTTGGCTCTTTCAGCGGTTTTGGTGCCTTCCTTTGGCCGGCCGTAGCCTTCGTCTCCTTTGTGCAGGCGTGTGGACATGGCCAGCTTGTGGTCAAACTCTTCACTGAAGGGATTCAGCTTCTGTGTTAGGATGTGCTGGTCTGCCCATTCCTGCCATCTGTTCTTCAGGCTGCTAACAGGACTGTACTTCCTATGAGCTTTGATGCTTTTTTCTTCACTGCACCTGCTCGTGCTGAAAGAGACAAAAAAGGCATTTCAGCTTTGCATTTCATAATTTAATTATGATTCTGGTGCTAATCTTTATTAATGTACAAATGTATATCATTTTCTAGAGCAGATGGTAACCACCAGGTGGCATATTTTCCTCAGTTCTAAACTAGTTCTTTTAGAATCTTAGTCAAGATTTCAGTTGGCCCTGAAAAGCAAATTCGCTGATAGCTTGATTTCATCTTTGGTACCACTTTCTAGTCTGGATTCGAGTCCAGAGTTCATATTCTCACTGGTAAGGATACAAGGCTGGAAGAAACTTGAGGCTACTAATCTTCAGAGATCTTAACTGATTTTGTATTTGTATGGGTGCGTGTGTAGCAATATTGCTGAATGGCTGCAGGCAGATTGGTTGTTGATGTTCTTTCCTCGTGTGGCCAGTATCATGTTGTGAGAGATAGTCTGAGCTAATCTTTGTGCTGTCTGCATCCTGTCACTGTGTTGGTACAGAGCTCGCCTTGAGAGTATATTGTGCTGTGGCTGTACCAAAGTAATTTGTTCTCTAATATTTTTAGTCCCCAGAAGGCTGCACTGAAGCCACCCCAGTAATATCTTATTATTATTAATAACACAACAAAACTACAGTTATCAAAATACTGTGAACTTGCTGCATGTTTTGTTTTCTGCTAAACTTGTTGAAAGAGATGAGAGAGAATGGCACGGAGGTCCCCTGTTCAGGTCTGTGCACCAGAAAGTTGCCGGTACTGGGCAGTGCTGGTTCAAGAAGGGCAGACACCTCATGCCTAGGATAGAAGAATATGTAGGAGAACTGAACCTTTCTTTTCAGTTCTGGAGTTGCCACTCGCTTCGCTTAGCTGTATTGAGAAATTCTACTGAAAAGCTCCAAAAATACTCTTCACAGTCAACATGATAAAAAGTACAAGAAGAATCGGGCTGCTCCGCCGTCTTTCCAGGGACCATGACCTCTGAGAAAGTCCTGAATCCGCAGTTCCCCACGTAGAGAGGAGAATCTGGCAGTGAGTGAGATGGCTGAGCTCTGTAAAAGCTTTTTAATGTCATTTTATTTAAATTGTCTAGTATTCTCACCTTTTCTTGCTGAAGCCTTTATTTCTCTTTTTAGGCCTTCTCAGTGGCTGAGAAAAACACCACCATATTGATTACTTTGCTTTTATCATGCTCTGTGTGGCTTTGGAAGATCAATATTGTTAATATTTTAATGTATTTGCTAGTTATGATTGCTAAAGTGCAATTTTCCTCATTGCTTAAGTTGTTGATGAGTTAATGCTATCATAGACCTGGAATCATTTTTTTCATGTCTGTGCAGCACATAACAATGGATTGGGGATCCAAATTGAAGATTGTGAGCTTTAACCTACTGTTGTAAGTCCACTATGAGTAACGAGTAACCTGCGTTAACAGGCTGCTGTTCTGCTAAATGATAACACTGATTGCATCCTGAACTTGCAGGAGGATGGCATCCATGTCCTGCATTCCCTACTATCCTGTTTGCAGGGAAAGAGCGTGAATCCCTTTTTAGTTCTGAATTTCATCTCTGCTGAATCCGTTTGACTCCTAAACAGAAATTAAGTAGTACTTCTTAAGCCTGCAGAAGTTAACATTCACTCAATGAAGAAAGCAGCCTGATTGCAGTAAACATTTCAGTTGGAAGTCATGAAGATGCAGTGTGAAGGGGAAAAATACCGCCACCAATGTTTTGGTTTTTTTGTCTTTTTTTTTTCCTGGGATATAGTATGGAAAATAGGAGTTGTGCTTTAACAATCATATACTTTTGGACTTTCTGAAGAAGATTAAGTCCAACTGAGAGGTTCTTAAAAGTTGCGGACTGAAATTATCTATTCTGAGGCTATTAAAAAAAAAAAAAAAAAAACATTAAAAAATAGTAGTTTAAAAAAAAAGAAAAATCCAGTCCTGCTAGTGGCATAGTAAATGAAGAAAATGACTCTTGCAGATTTCAGTGGAAGGGATAGCAGTAAGTGTGATAGGATATTATTTCTGTCATTTTCATTTCAGTGCTCTTCTATTTTCCCCCAGGTAACAGACATATGGAGAAAACATATGTAAGTTTTAAAAGAAAGATAGCTGATTTGCCCCTACTGTAACATTTTTAGCAAGCAATTTGTTTTAATTTGTGTTATTTACAGGTAATATGCTGCAAACTTATCCCCTTTCTCTGTGTGAAATCTTTGTTTTTGTGCTCATTTCTGTAAAAGGACTGCACAGGCTTTCCCAGCAGTAGGGACCACAGACTTTAAAGCTGTGGGTTACTGGAGAGCTTTTCCAGTTAGACTCTTAGCCATTTGTTCCTTCTGAGAGATGACTGGTCAGTTACACAGCAGAACGTTAGGAAGTGGTATCCTGGTGCCAACCCCTGCCCTCCTTGCAGGCTCATTAGGACAGGCCCTGGCCCAGCTGCACTTAGGCCTCGGCAAAGACTTAGCACACCCTGGCCTCAGAGGCTGTGCCCGCCTTCATCACACATTTAAAGTTAGTTAATGTTAGAGGTCGTACACCAAAACAGTTCAGGCTTGATCATTCATTCATGCCTTCTATCTATGCTCTGCGACATGCATTTTGTGAAGCAGAGCAGTGGGGCAAATCGTGCCATATCTAATGGCTGCCTACAGCTTCCCCTTGTGAGGTGTTGGACATGTGGACCTTTTCATCTTTTGCTGAGAAGAGTGTGATGAATTAGTTTGGCAGCTACCCTCTGGCAAGTCTGTCTCCAGCACAGCTGTTTGTAGCTGTCTTCTGGAAAGGTTGTTCTGCCAGAGCTCTCTGGGAAAGCAAACAAGAATTTCTACCAGCTTCTGCTGTTCCTCGGCTGTCTTGCGACACTCCCAAGGTTACGGCTGAACCTTATTTGTTCATTGCCTGGTTCCAAACGAAGCTGCTGTTATGTACTAATCTTCAAACACATTCTCTTATTGAAAGAAGTTTTACCCAAAATTGTCTGTTGCTATGATTTTGATTGCTACTTAATTCAAAATTCTCAGTGGAACTAGAAATAACTACTTCTGTAAGTAATAGATTCTGCTTATTGCTTTTTGTTAGCACTAGTCAGAAAGTTTGTATGTCAGAAACTTCCACAATGTTTGATGAAAATTCTTTTTTTTCTATTGATACTGTAGAGAGACTTTGAATTTGAAGAATCTATCAGTGATTCAAAAGTTCTTTTTGTCAAATGATTTATAACATGATTTATAAATTATTTATAACACAGCATGATTCAAATCAATACTTTGGTAATAAGAGGCAGGCTGGATGCTTTCTGATACATATTTGGGGTCTCAGCTCCTGTGATAGCTCCCATCCTTTGAGCTGGTGAATTCCAGTTTCCAAAGCTTCCAAGGAGAAGCAGTGAACCCAGCTTTGGTTAAGATTTACTTAGAAGTAATTCCAGCAGTATCTCTTTTTGGACATCCTGTGCAAATTATGCTTAAGAATGTTCATAGTTTAAGTATTTGGAAATATTTGCTCAAGAGCATTTCTTTAGACTTGGTGTTTGCAGAAATAGATGAATAGCTTTGGGTTCTTGTTGTGGAACAAAATGTTAATCTGAAATACAGACTAAAACATTAAGAAATAAGTAGTGGCTTAGATGAACCAATAAATCTAGTGTCAAATTTAACGACACTTCCTAAATATAACTTCCCACTTCTCTAATGTGTATAGTCCATGAAACCCGAGTCTATAGTCAGATGTTACCAAGGATTAAGCCACTTAAACATAGGTATGTGAATGGCTTTCTGGATAGGTTGTTTTTTGTTGGTTGATTGTTTTGCTTCACTCTCTCTTTCATTCAAGAGAATGCTTTCTCTTTGACCATGTCCTGTGAATTATTCTTTGTCCTGGTCTCGTTTTTCTTCTCTCTCAAGGAATTTTGGTCCTGCATCATGGCATTCAGATCTGACTATTCCTGATACTGTAACAAAGGTGTTTTACTTACGGAGATGGTTGTTTAATCTTCACAGGAATCACCTCTTGGCTGTTGTCCTCTGGCTCAAGTCTGTCTTCTGCTTCCCCATAGCCACTGTCTTCTGCATCCATGCTGTCATCCTGGCACTTCCACAGCAGTTCTTCCCTAGTTCCTAATTTGTCCTCCTCTTCAAAGCCCTGAATCAGGTCTGATACTCTGTTTAAACATTTTCTCCTTATAGTGGGAGATAACTTCCCATTAAGAATATTGTCAATACCATTTGATTCTTCTTTGAACTCAATCGTCTCTGAGCTGCCGTGGTTGTTCTCGTATCTGCCACTGAGGAGGTTAACATCACTTGCTCGTTCATAGGCTTTACTTACAACAGTTTTCAGCACCTCTTTGCTTTTAATGTTGAACTTTTTAAGGGCTTCATCAGATTCTCTTGATTTTTTTTCAGCATCTGTTGTCACCAGTTCATTTGCTGAGGATTTTTCATCATCCCTCTTGGTAGATGGGACTGGCCATTTTTCGAAGTGTCTTTCTTGCACTGACTGAGCTGATGCGTCTCCTGCAGTGGGGACCCACCCAGGGGGTTCTTTGGCTTGCTTTACATTGTGGTCACTTGCCCACTGCTGCCATCCTCGGGCCAAGCTGAAGACAAGGCTGGCAGTTCGGATCTTGTGGACAGCTCTTTTCACAGGAGTTGTGCTCGGCTTCTCCTCGGGAGCCACGTTGCTGTCTGCAGCCATTCTGCTGATTAGCTTTCTGCTAAGCACCTCGCAGAAGAACTTTCTGAAGCAAGTAATGTCCAGCAAAGAGAGCTGCAGAGGTTTAAATAGAAGCGGGAGCAGTTTGTGCCCATGGAAAATATGTGAAACGCTTCTCACAAAGATACAGTATCCTCACTATGACGGTGTTCTTTTTTTAAAACAGGATCACGTTTCATCACAGCAGATGAATGATGCATAGTGTAGACAGGGTGACACAGGCCTGCGCAAGAACAGTGAGAAATTCACAGCTTCTTTGGGCTTTCTTCCCTGGGACTGTTCAATTCCCAGTTTGCTGGTGAGTGACTTGGTCTTCTGGAAGTGCATAACTTGCGTTTAAGATACTGAACAAGGAGTCTGAAATGACTACATGTTAGATGCTGTCAGTTGCTGACAACTTTGGCCAGAGCAGAGACCACTGGGCATCACAAGTGCAAGGTTCCCTCACAGTGTCAGCAGTCTATGAATGAGACATCTTCAGATGCATTTTCTAAAATGATACTAGGTGATTTCATTCTATTGCTCATATATCCAAGAAAAATAAGTTGTTGTTGTTTTTTTTTTTTTACAAGATATTTACGTGCTCTATTTTTTTCTTATGATCTACTTATGTCTGCCTAGAAGAAGGGCTGTAAAGATGATAAAGGTGTCTACAGGGGAAGATGAGAGGGGCGCTGAGGTCTCTTGTTTTCAGCCCAGAGCAGAGGAGCTGAAGGGAGGCCTGATGGCGGCTGCAGCTCCTCACAGGAGCGGAGGGGCAGCGCTGAGCTCTGCTCTGTGTGACAGCGACAGGGCTGAGGGAACGGCATGGAGCTGCGTCAGGGGAGGGGCGGGTGGGGGTCAGGGACAGGGGCTGCACCACAGGGCGGTGGGCACGGAACGGGCTGCACAGGGCAGTGGGCACGGCCCCAAGCTGCTGAAGCTCAAGAAGCATCTGGACAGCGCTCTCAGACATATGGTCTGATTTTTGGGTGGTCCTCTGGGAGCCAGGAGTTGAACTCAGTGATCCTTATGTATCCCTTCCATCTTGGGATATTTTATGATTCTGTGATTTACAATGTACCTCTAGGGGGTCTAGGAACGCTGTCGTGTTTGATGTCAGCACTAGGAGTTAGTGAATCACTGTCTCTAGTCTGAAGATGAATATAAGAAGTCTGACTTGATTGGATGGATGAATGACCTAATTTTTATTTCACGTGTTGGGAGAAAAAGAAAAAAGCATAACCTGTTTCATTTCTGGCTTTTTTCAAGGATGTCGTGTACAAAAATTATAAAAAATAATATTTAGTTGTATCTTATTTACACCAAAATTATTATTAGTACTTACAATATAGGGAAAAATTGTTTCTTTTTCATTCCAGAGGACTTCCTGGAGAGCAGTCATATTTGGATTTATAAGATTATTTGTTTGTTTGGTGAATTGATACATCAACTGTTACATAATAATAAACAATTTCTGAGTTAGTCCTATGGTATCTTATTTCCTAGTATAATGTTTCCTAAATGGGAAATGAAAATGGCATTGCTTTTTCCATTCATCATACCTTGCAACACAGTGACTGACTTACCATGTGGCAGTCAGGCAGACTGAACTTGAAGGAATTCCGTTGGCTTCACCAGTGACATATCAGAGATAAATATGGACTCCTACTGCTCTGCTTCTTTCTCTTCTCTCTATTAAAGGCTGCGCTGTTGGAAGTAGGTTAGATCATATTTAGTTTCTGTTTAATAATAAAAGGCTTAATCATACCTTTGACTTCTAGGCAGAATTCCTCATTAATCTCTTGGGTCATTTCCTCTTCAAAACTGATGACATAATGTAGGTTAGTGTTGCTATTTGATATTTACTCATACTTTTTTTTTTAGAAAGAAATGTATGACCTCAGTATACTGTACAATCTTAGCTATTACCAGCTGCATCGTAATTCTGATATGGCATTGTGAGGTGTACTGGGACAACCTGATTAAGAAGTGTGTTATTGAGTTGCTAAAGGCTAGTCAGGAATTGGAGCTGCTTGTGTTTAAAAGCACACTGGTGCATGCATGCATACATACAGGGTGATGCATGTTCCTTAATTGCTGCAGAAGATTAAGTTGAAAGAAGAGTATAATGTGTGTGCCTGTAGGGTATAAAGAGCACAAGCTCATTATGTCATTTCCTCTGATTCTTTGAGGATAGAAGTGGCCAGGGCTTTAAGAATGCATTGTTACAAAATTGCACTCTTTTGTTCTAATTCTTTTTTTATATTTGGCATGATGAATCTGATTTTTAATGCTTGCTCCAGTGTTCTTGCAACTTCAGTCACAGAGGCACAGAATGTGTTGGAAGGGCATAACAGTCATCTACTTCTAACCCCTGTAATTCATAAGCATATTCTTTGTTCCATTTTTGGAATGAACAAAAATAACAGGTAAGTTTAAAGGAAACAGTGAGCACATCCAGTTTGTTGGAGAGTTATTGTTATTCGTTTTCATGTGGTTTCCCAGTTAATTTTGTACAATTCCAATGAATTTTGTAGATGTGACAAAAATGAAACCAACGTTGCATTTGCTGCACTTGCCTATCCATAAAAGATGGCTATTTTTTGCTATAAAAAATAATTAAAATCTGTTTAATGTGGTTTTTCAAGTCAAAATTGATTGTACCTCTCCTTGCTGAAGGGCTCTGCTGGATTTGTTACTGTAATTATTGTGGAGGTTCTTGAACTTCTTTACTCTCATGCCATCTTTGCAAGTTGTTGTCTTGAAAGTCATAGTAATAAAAAAAGCATTCCACTCCTTAGGAAAGTTTGGAATTAGAACCCATTTCTAAGGATTTAGGAATAAAGAGAATTTATGTTTTTCTAATGGGCTTTGATGTTCTAATCATTGTCTCACAGACTTAGTGCTTACAAAGTTCAGATAAATGGCAGCAAAAAGTCAGAGACTATTGAAATTGAACACCAAGATTACAGTTGCAGACTACTATTAAATCCATGTTGCATGATAGAATGTTAAACATATGTTTAGTTTAAATTTGCCACTATTTTAAGCTGAAGTTTTAACATCAGCTGAGGCCAGTGAAACTTTGAACTGATTATTCCATGACAACTAAATTTATTATATTTAATTTTAGAGTGTATAATCATGACTTGAAAGTATTTAATGGTACCTTTTTTATATGATGACATTTCCAGTGAGAAGCCAATCATGAGAAAAGTCTAAGTAAAGTCTGAGTGATCCAGTCAGATTCATACTTTGTGGGTTGATTGCTTATGTTTCACTTCGCTAAGAGTCAATTTTTTTGAACATATATATATATATACAGTTTTTTATTCTTAGTGGCCAATGCTACATCTGAATGTCTGTGCCTAACATCCCTACTGGCACTTGTAAAAGCCAGCTACTAGGGTGTACCTCATGTTCTAATGCACAGCAATTGCATCCTGGTGGTGACTGCATCCTGGACTTGAGGTGCAATTGATTACAAAAGGTGTATGGGAGGAATCACGTCTGGAGCAGGTAAATGAGTGAGTAGGCTTGACATCCTGTTTTGGGATTCAATCTCTTTGACATCTTGGGACATGTCTCCTCAAGTTCCTAGGTCCTCATTGCTCCTTTTGAATTGCTGCAGTGCAATCTGATTTCCTGAATCAGTACTCAAGAAGGACCAGCTGAGAGCTTGCTACTGTTAGTAGTAGAAATTGAGGGGTTTTATTTGTTATGAAGCTGTTGGTCTTTTCCCTGTACATTAGTTGTTGTCTGTTAGTTACGTGTTTTTAAAAGCCGTAGTGTAGAATATTAACAGTCTCTGAGGGGCTGGTTTGTTGTTCTTTTTTTTTTTTTTAAGGATACTTAATTTTAGAAAAAAGACGATATCCTTCATTCATCATTTTACCTTATCAGACATTGTACGTTAATCAGACACTGTAAGTTACTCTATGTTATGACATATTCTATGTCAAAACAAGGAATTTCATTTTCAAACAGTTGTAAGTATATGAAGGATGCTCTCTTCCTCCCCAGAGTTAGTGGTGAAGAACAAGATCAGTCTGTGTTTCATAACTAAATATAACCAACTGCCACTTTCAATAAGGAATTTCAAAACAGAATTTTCTTTTCCTCATGACACTGGTAGAGCATGCTGTGTCACAACATCGTATATTGTTAGTGATTACAGAAAACCTGGGTAATGTGTTAGAGTTCTGGATTTATTTTTAGAGCTTGAGTTGAACGTATCACTTCTAACAATAGTAATGAGCAACTGTGCTTCATTCAGCGTGCAGTCTTCTCTATAGTGTCAGTGTCTGAGCTCTAAGGAATGGACCATTTTTATGCCTTTAAACTGAATCCTCTCTCTTTCTTTTCTGTTCTTTTTTTCTTTCTTTTTAATGAAAACAGTCTACACGGTTTTTGATGCAGTATTTTACACTGACATCCTTTTATGTTTGCGTTTAACCTCTTTTTTTTTTTTTTTGGCTGAGATTCTGTTGTACTGAGTCATCTATTCCTCTGTAATTAACAGGGATTCTTGGATCTGCATTTCATTATGTGTAATTTCAGGATTCAACTGTATGAGAGTCTAGAGTTAATCCATGATCTATCATGACAGACCTCGTTTGTGAAGAAAATGCACCCAGCAAAGTACCAAGAAAACTGTGTCCAGAACCAGACCTGAAGGACTTCATTGTGGAAGAAGGGGCTGGGAGTGAGAGGAAAAAGCCACCATCTAATAGTGGAACTAGAGTTAATGAATTGTAGAGTACAGCCCCAAAACTTATCTCATTCTGGGTGAGACAGACCTAGATGAGAGTAAGATGAATGACAGAAAGCAGCCCTGTGCAATGTGACCTGACTAAAGATGAGCATTCAGCATGTTTTTTTGCTGTAGTCTGGTAGAGAGATCTGGGTGTTACAGTGAGAGAAACCCAACTCAGGACACAGAGCTGTCTCCATATATCTTCAAGCTCCCATACGTGTCCTCCTACTGAGGAGATCAGCCTTTGTGGTCTTTAATATATTCTTCCTCTAAAGTTGCCTTCAATTTACAGAGAAGGAAAAATAATGCTGTAAAGCAATTTGACACTCTTCCTACTTTAGCAGATAGTGCCCTTTGCTTTCCATGGGAATTGCATGTCCACATATCCACTATTTAATCAAATCTATACAGGAAAAGAAAGAGGCTGTAGGCTCAGATTCTTCTAATATCATTGTGCCTTCAAGCACAAACACATTTTTGTCTGACTATCTGAAGGGAGAGAACAGAAAAAAAGGAGCAAACAGTAATGAAGAAAATTCATTTAAAGGGAAAATAAATATTTGCAGGAAAGCATTTGCGTTAGGCATCTCAAACTGTTTGCAGTTTGAAACACTTTCTAAAGATTGTGAAAACAGAACAACCTTTATGGGATACCTGAAAATATGCTGCTATTCAGAAGTATGTTGATCATATCTCTTTGTCTGTGAATGATCATCTTTGATCATCTTTTTTTTTTTTTTTTTGTAGTAATTACTTTTATGGCTTTGAGAGTATGAAATTATTGGCTGCTAATGAAACGTGTCCCTGAACACAACATTAGATACGAGGAATTTAAAGTCTTCACATAAATTAGCAATATGAGATGGATGGGAGCCATACCAGAATAGAACTTGAAAACAAACACCTAGATGTAATATGCTGGATAATAAATGTGTTTTAAACATCTGCAAGAAAGAAATAACAAGCTAAAAAATATGTAATACTGCTATCTCCAAAGACAAAAGGTGTTACAATTCTGGAGATGAGATTTAATCTGTCAACTATTACTAAGTCAGTATGCCCATGCATTATGATTTGTAAGGTTTTTTTTTCTGTTCAAATTAACTGCAGGTTTCTGTTTATTGATGTTTCACAGATTTCAAGGTGACAAATGTCAGTGGCAAAAGGAGTTTTCAGTTTTTCAGAAAGTTTCCCTTCAGTCTTTTGTTTAGACAAGTTTGCTTTAGAGCAGGACTAAATTAGTATTTTCCTTTACTTTTGTCATCAGTCTATTTAAAGAGTACTTATTTCCAGTTATTAACTAGATATGAATGTTTGTTTTCCTGTATTATCTTCGTAGTATATCAGCTGTGTTCAATAACTGATAATACAGAGTAGAAAATGAACACAAAAACAAAATAAATGTGTCTTTTCCATGTTACATCCAGTGATTCACGTAGTCAAGAACAGGCTTCTGGAGAATTCTTGAAACTCAAATTTAACCTAAAGGTTTCTAATTATTTAATTATTGTCTTTATATGACAAGTGTTGTTTGTTTGTTTGTTTTTTAGAACTTAGTTTTGAAATCATGCTTTGAGGAAAACAAACTGAAGGAGTTAGGAGACGTTCTGAGCTCCTCAAATGCAGAGAAGCTCACACAGAGCAGGAAATAAAGGTCACAGAAGCATATCTTTTTATATATAAAATCCAATACTTCACAATTTTCTTTAAAATGTTTGAATTCAGAACCAGACTCGTAAGTAAAGAAACAAGTCATCTCTATATTAATTTTCAGGACTTTTTTTGTGTGTGTTTTTTTGTCTTGTTTCTTTGTTGTTGTTTTTTAAATAATATCTGAAGGAAATCGCTTGTATTAGGGAAAAAAAAAAAAACAAAAAACTGCAGTTTTGTTTTATTCTAGCAATTAAATAAAGCAGTTAGCATATTTCCAGTGCTTCCATCAGAATTAAACTATTCTTTTGATTCCATACCCTGAGTAGTCTTGAAACAAAGCGTCTATTCCCTGTGAAAAGAGAATTCTAGGAATGTTTTTGTTTGTGTATTTTCAGGCATGAATCTGTGTACGCAGCAATGTGACTCTTGTTAAAGAAGTTGTAAAATGGGAACTGAATTGTGGTGCCTTCTATCAGGGAAAAGCCATTCTCTGCATATGGCTAAAATCCGTTCAGCCAAGCAGGGAAAAGTCATTGCCCTTTCACCCAGCCTGGTGACTTGAGATATTGTTCCCCCAGATCTGGAGATATCGGTGGTAGAAAGCAGAAATCTTCCTGACAAGTACATGACGAAGATTCCAATAGCACAGGGGATCTCATTTACAAAGCAAAGCCAGCACACTTGAGCTTTAAGCGGAGGATGCAGTCCTTGACCTTTGGGTAACAAAAACATAATCTCTTGAGCGCTTTTGGCTGTGTCCACTCCCCCACTATCACGTTCCACTGCACCAGGCAGGACACACTATTATTTATTATTTCTTACTTAACCACCAACTGCTTTAACAGCATGCAGCTGTGTTATTGTTAGTAGAGATAGACCTCTAACTTTACATGCCTTTAGCTAGGCAAAAGTCCTGTGGCCAGTATGTGACAGGAGTGCTGCTCCGGGAAGCTTCTTGCATGAGCCCAGCTGACATTTGGTGTCAAGAAGTGAGTGATTGAAATTCCCAGGAGGCCAGCTGGTATTTGCACTGCTGCCTGGGTATTTCCATGGCTTGCGACTGGACTTTGGCTGCCAGGGAAGTTAGAGCAGATATTCCCAAGGCTCTCTGGGTTTGGTTTTGATCAAAAAGATCAAGAACAAGTTATATTAAGTTACATGGCTGCATCCTTCTTAAGGAGTCTGTCTTATTTGTTATATATGAGAAATTTAGAGGACTGTGCTTTAGTCATGCAACTCTTTGCAAGAAAGAAAGGAATATGATCTTGAGGACTGTCCCTCATGGATGTTATTTAAAACTGTCCATCATTTGACTGCATAAAGGGAGCAACTTCTGCTTTCCTCTGGAATTCAAAGATAGGTAATTGCTGATAACAGCGTACAAGCTGGGATGAACAGTTCTATGAGAGGATCATAAGTATTTCAACTAAATTTTCTCTTCAGCTTGCACACAAGTATACTGATTAATCTTTTGTTTGATTTGGTGATTTTAAATATAGATCAGTGTATTAATATACAGAAAGAGAAGGAAAAATTGGCACTCCAGTCCTTTTTCTTGACTGAATCAGCATTTTATGCATTGCCTTCACGAGTAGCTTAGGCCTGCTTAGCATAATAGAAGATTTGAGGATATGGTGAATTTTCAGGAGTTGCCTGAAGAAGGTGTATGACTGGTTGGCTTGAGATGCTTTGCTTCTTGGAGAGGTAAACTCTTCACAGTTCTCACTGGGCTGAACTTTTCTACCTCCTTCCTGGCATCACTACTCATTGCTGACTTAGTCCAGTGTTGTATACCTCAGGAGATGATTAGAGATGAATGTGTAATGGGATTAAACTGAGCAACAACAAACTTAGCATTTTTAACAGCCCCAGAATACTGCCTCAGCATTTCTAGCTCTTTTCTTAAAATAATGAAAACCACAATGAGATTTTTACATAAAGAGAAAATAAAGAGTAAGAAGTAGCACATGTTTATGTTTGAAGAGTGTTATGTTTCTCATATCATTTGACTGGATATGGAAATTTTGGAGCTACTGCATTCATCTTTTTTTCTCTATGGAGAATGTTCAAGTTTGTGGCAGAAGCCATTAAGTCTGTCCCTGGGGGCTTAAGTGGGACAATAACAATAGCTGAAACTTAAATCAGAACTGATCTGTTTTTGCTCTTTCTTAGGCAGATGATGCCAATAAATATTTTTTGCTGAAATTGCTGCACTATGTCAATATTAGCCTTTATTTTTCTCCTGGTATTTCTCTTCACATGTGATTTATAAAGTTTGAAATTTACTCAGGAAAGAAAAAGAAAGTGACTGGGAGATATTGAATGGTAGGAGAGAAGTAATAATGATAAAAGACTTGACATATATCTTGAAAACCTCTGGGAATCACATAAGAAGCATTTCAGTGACTGGAATTCATAGGCAAAGTTTGGCACAGGAAAAAAAAAAAAAATTGACCCAGCATCTCCACTCTCAGACTCACTTTTAAGGTCTCTTCTATTTTGGGAGTTGAATAATCACAAAGGCAAAGTTGAGTTGAGCCCCAGGGCTACAATATTCCACACATTTGACAGCTTAGGAGAAATTCACAGGAAATAGGTCCGCTGTGTACATTAAAAGCACAATAAAAATAGTTGAATGTAGAAAGAAAATTTCTCATTGTCATTGTTTTGGACATGTTGATTATGAGCCTTTGAGGTTATGTTCTCATGAATTTAATCTGCTAGCATTTGTGAGAATCACAATGGAGAGACATCAGGAGAGGTTATGTGCGATAACGAATGCTTGGCGCAGGCTCTGTTCCTCCACTGCCGTTGTTTGTTCTCCTTAGCACCAAAGGTCTTTTAAGAGTGTCATGGGATGCAGACGTTCACAGAAACATATCAACCAATCACTTAAAGAGATAAAAGGGAGGAAGACCTTCTGTTGGTTATTAATAACAAATTTGGATTCTAAGTTATTCTTATTCCTATTACTAGGAATAATACTTAATGGTTAAGGAAGTTACCAATATGTAAAAACCTCTAAGGAAAGATTTGACTTCTATGCCTGAATTTATTTGGTCATAGTGTCTCTTAAAACTACCAATATCAACTGTCTTATGCAGAAAGATTTGTCTGGGTTGTGAACTGTAGTTCTGCGCAAGATTTCATAATTACTTGTTACTCTTACGTTTTCCCCTTGTGAAATAAAAGCATGCTAATGATTCTTAGTCTGTCTCTTCTGTTTTTCTATGTCCTCAAGCTCCTATGAGCTTTAAATACTCGTTATTTATGTCTTCATATTCTATTCTATTGTTTCCACGGAGACTATCTGGTAAATAAGTGAGAAGATTGCTTTCTGCTTTTTCTTCTTTTGTTCCTAGGGTCTCAGAAACCATCTGTTTTTCCCCTCTCTTTTGTATAAGAAGCAAAAGTTGTCTCCTCTCCTTTAGGAAGCCTGCCTTTGTTGGTTAACACCTTAGAGGAAGAAGAAGCTGAGGAAGACAGTTACTTGGGTATCCCATTTTGCCAGTGCAACTGCTGCATTCCTTGTTTCTTATTGGATTGTGCCAGTGGTCCTCCACCTCCGGTCTTTAAAACACATCTGCAGAGAGCATGAGCTGTGTTCAATATGGGCCATGTTCCAGCAGATCAGTATCAAAGGTGCTCCTCACTAACTTAGTAATGCTGAATTAGATTTCCCATTGACTTTTTCAGAGTTTTGATGCACTCCTCAAGCTGAAGTTCAAACAAACATTTGTGGCTTGCCAGGAGAGAGCTAAGTCATCCAAAGGCTAGATGTAGGGAATGAATTTTCACATCTCTCACCTCCTGGCAAAGCTCTAACCCAAACCACCCAGCATTCAAGAGGGAGAGAGCAAAAAATAATAAAAAAAATTAAAAAAAAACAACCTCAAAACCCATGTGAGAACACTTAACTAGGGTAAGTAATTCTGGGTTTTCACTTCATGTCCAATATTACTTGTACATTTTATCCAACCACTCATCAATGTAGTGTCCAAACTAAATTTTGTCTGTAAGAACTTGCTTTGCCTTCCATCAGCTTGAACAGGCACAACCAAAGCTGGAAAGTGCTAACCAGAATTTTGAGGGAATGTTGCCACACTGGCAAAATATAATCTATTCACAACTCTTTCTTCCATAGCCTATTTTCCTTATGGGGAGTCTACCATTCATTTAAAAAGTAGTAACTTGCGATTCTGAAAGTTTATTGATTAGTTCTGTATGTTTGGATGTGAATTTCGTAAGCAGATCTGGTATTTGCTAAAGATTTCTGAACATGATTTTATCTGTTCTTTAGTCAAAGATTATTTTGAGCCATTGTGCCTCCTATTTTGGGTTATTGCTTCTAGTTTGAGATGATTTTCATGGTCCAGCTGCGAAGTAGTGCTTTTAGGAAATGTCAGTGATAGGCACAATTCAAAATGCTGTAGCTCTCAAAGAAAACTAGTTCTGTCTACATGCAAACAACCTCAGATGTCTTTTTTTTTGTTACTAGTGAGCATACTGACAAGATAAGTAATTATAATATGATACAATGAAGAGTGGTTGTCCTCTGGAAGAAAAAAGAAAAAAACGTTTTTTATTTTAGTTGAACAAATCAGTGGTAATGGTATAGACAATAGAGACAACTACGTACCAGCCCACTTTATTGAGACTAGCAGATATGGACAGACAGTGGCACACAGGATAATGGGCATGGGATGGAACTCATCACTCTGAAAGGTTTGGCCCAGAACAGTCTAGAGGTGCAGAGCTAAGTGGTAGTTGCCTATGCCACATGCAAACAAATGGAGGAATAAACAATTCACATCTGAGTATATAATAACTGTTTGGTTCCAAATTTTCTCTGTAACAGACCTTACTATCTCAGTTTTAGGAAAGTACTCTTTGAGTTCATGTAGAAACTGCTATCTTAAAAATGTTTAAGAATAATGATACCAAAAGTTTTAAAGTACCTTTTTGGCACGGAAAATCAGAGGAGCATTGATGTATTGTGAATTATTTTTGAAGATATCTTTGGAGGTTATGAGAGTTAGCTCCTGCCCACTCTGCCCACTCCATTTTCACAAAAACTGAATCTGTCAATTCTTTTCTGCCATGAAGTAATCTACACACTACCCCAAGCATTTGCCACAGTACAGCTAAATACTTGCCTAACTCTAGGGGGAATTCAGTCTTCACTTAAAATGAAGCAAGTGCAGTAGCTTCATTTGGACAAAATTTGTAAGAAGCATGTGAGGATTTGAAACAATAGCCAGCATACTTCTCTGCCAAATGCGTCCTGATTTACTTTTTGGAATTGTATCTTCTGTGACTCTAGGATAAAGGAAGCAGCAGGGGTTCTTGTGCATGCTTTTCTTAAACCATAACATATGTTTGCAGAAGGCAAATCCAGAACTGTACAAAACCAGGTAGGAATGTCCAGCCATGCATGATCAGTATAGATAGCATCTGTCCAGGCACTGAACTATCTCCACCCTCTTTCCACAGTGGTTTATTATTGCCTGCTCATTCTTGGGCTCGGTATGTTCCCAGTACAGCTTAGCTCTTTTCTAAATTTCACCTGCCTTCTTGAAGAAAAGAATTTCATAGATGTGTCAGGACTAGCTCATAGAACTGCATGTAATTGTTACTTTCAACACTTTTAATCCTGTTCTGATTTCTTGCACAAATTAATTCACAGGTTAGATTGCCTTGTGTAATGCTAACTGTCTTTTCTATATCTTAACAATATTTTTATTTTAGACCTCAAAAGAAAATCTCCCTATTAAGTGTGACTGTCTTTAAAAAAAAAAAAAAATTCTGACCTTCATGTCTGAGTAAATAGATCATTTATGGGAATATATAAATTACTGCTGAAGTCTGGCTTCTCCCATATTCTTCTGTGAGAAGAGAGCTGGATTTAATTGTGATATAAAGAGTCATAAGGTTAATGAAGTCACACTGCTAAGATCTACTCTGGGTTTCCTATAACATGAAAGACTCCGCTCTGATCCTGACTGGAACATTCAGTTTGGGTCTGGTATTGCTGCTATCTGTTCAGAAACCTGAAACCACCTTCAGTGAGCCATCATTTTGCTGTGTGATGCCATCAGAAGAATATATTCCTCTGCATGTTAAATCGCTTAGACCCCCTCCCTCCTGTTGGTTGTAAACATGTCTATTAAGGACTCGCTAATGGAGGTTCTCCTTTTTCAAATGCGGAGGGTCTGAAGAGTCCATCCAAAAAGATTATCAGAGTTGTGGCAAAAGATGTTGGGAAACTATCTACCAAGCTGTCAATCAGCTCTATTTGAACTATGTAAAATGCCACATATTAAATTGCAAATTAAAATGCTTTTAGAATCAATAGCTCATGTCTGAAGAATGGAAATCACGAATCTACTGCTGCTGAAGGTTTTATAGGGACTGACTCATGTTGGTAGATAGCTGCCATGAATATTTTCTCAATTATGATGTTCTCAGGACAGTATGTCATAATGAAACAGATAATACAAACACAGTACAGTGGCTTGTTTCTGTGCTCTTTGTGCCCTGTGTATTGAATGAGAATAGGTTTCTGATGGAGGTAAAAGTGGACAAAGTGTTTGAGCTCAGATATATGCCTGGGAGAGAGAAGAGTGGAGTGGCAGAAGCAGAGACTCCTTTAATGTGGAGTAATACTCCTGATATTACATGACTACACTAGTTCAACAAAAACAGTTATTTGCTTGTCACACAACATTTTTTTTGAATTCTCTAGGAAATTTTCCAAGGATCACTTTCTCTATTAGGACTCAAAATCAATAGTTTCTTGTAAAGAGCTCAGCTGCAAAAAATTTCTGACAGAACAACAGCAATTTTCAAAACTACATCTTTTGGTGCCACATTAGAAAGAACCTGCCTTCATCTGCCCCCTGAAGCACACCTTGTGTTTAGTGTTATAATAATGTTAATTTAGATATTACAAAGTGCTATGGTCAAGATTTCTGTTGATTTTCAATTGTTTTATTGAACCTTGATGGCTCCCTCCTTCTCTGTTGGCTCATCCATTTGATATAGCGTTTCTTTGGGTTGCTCTGCATTAAATCTTAGAACAACCAATAGCTATTTGTAATATTTGAGAATCAGCATCGTAAGAGTTTTATTTTGTTTTGTTTAAATAGAGCTTTCAGATTTAAATTTCTAATCAAATACTTCAAATTAGATGCAAATGTTAAGCATCAGTACATTTCTTAATTGTATTTTACACCAAAAGGTAATTGGTCCTAAAGTCTTCTGAATGTGCAAAGCATTTTTAAAAAAGCAAACACTGTATGTAATGTGTTTAAAGGCAATTTTAGTGGTACCTTGACCCAATTTTCTGTTCCGTGATCTTTCAGCTAATGTAAGAACCATGGAGAACTGCTGTCACACTTCATTAAAATGATCCTGACACCATTCAGGGAGCACTCTCCTGTTCCTGTTGCTTATACATTATAGCAGAACCAAGACTGTAGAAATGCTACCTAGCATAGCACTACGTTGGAGTCCCAAATCCTCCATTCCCCAGCAATCATAGAGAAAATGCTAAAATCATTTACAAGTTTCTCTAATTGAAGGTGATGCTTTAGATCAGTCACAACATGGTTTCCAGCCACGATAGGAATGGAAATGATTTTAGAGTCAGTGATGGATGGTCCCCTGTTGGTAATAGATGCTGGGCAGGAACTGATCCTTGTTTTTTAGAGCTTTTTGCAAGCCACAGAAAAACAGTAAGACCTTGAGAAGTGTACTAAAGTCTGATAGATTCTTCTTGGAGGTCCCCAAAAGGTTAAGAAAGGAATGTCTGCCATTACCCTGTCTTTTTCCTATTGCCATATTCAGTGAGTCTTTTTTTTTTTCTCCCAAAGCCTATCACAATCTGTTTGAATTTGTGAGGGGAATAGATAAGGGCTGTGGCTGGCTGTTGGCAGCTGAAGGCTGTGAAAGGGCAAAGGATAAACCTTGTCACCTTCCTCCCAAATTATTTCATGTATTGCTGTTCCATATACAGCTCCTGCTCACCTAAAGTGCTTCACTGAGCAATCCAGAGCAGCCCTCAAAGTTTAAAAAGCACAAGTTGTGAAAGAATGATTGGTTGGGTGGAACTGTCTCAGCCAACAGTTAAGGGCAGAATTGGTCAACTAATCATAACCCAGAGCTGTTAAAAGAAAACTGTTCCATCTCCTTCCTAGGAGATGGCACCAGTGGTTGTTTTGCTGCAGGCACAGGATGACTTCAGCTCCTCTGATGACTGTGAAATTGGACCCCTTGGGCAGCTGTGGCCATGGCCATGCTGCCTTGTGGTACTTGTTGCTGTTGTCAGCAGCTGAAGCTTGTGGCTGGAACCAGCTGCTGCTCCTTCTCCACCAGTGGTGCATAACTCAGCTTTGAGAGCACCAGCTGCAGCCTATTCTTTCTATTTCTAGTATCTTGAAATCATATTAAGTCTGAATAATTGAGGACTGAGGCAGTTTGACATCAACAGCAAGGTCAAACCCTCAGTTAGGGTCACCTGTCTTAGTGGCTCCCTCAGCTGCAAACTGATCCTTAGGACTGTTCTTTTCCAACTTTTGAAGACCATTTTTTACTAGTGTTTTTTTTTTTTTTTTTTTCCATAGCAAGGGCTCTGATATTTCTTTTCAGGCATCAGATTTGATCTCCTTTGTCTAATTTTCACAGAGGGTGGGCCTGTGCTGTGAGCAACAAGAACTTCTCTTGGAAGAAGCTTCTAACTGATCGGTGAGGATCCCACAGCTTGTGCAGTGCTGATTTCTTTGTATAGGACACTACTGAACATAACTCAAAAGAGCTTTAAAAAGTGTCACAGCTGTAGACAGTTGCACAGGAGGTATTAGCTGCTTCAACGTAGTTAATAGCACTGGACTTCTGATGTGAAAATACAGCTATGGCTGTTGTTGCTTTCCTGCTTTTTATGTAGTGGCTACCAACTCTGGAGTAGGTATTTCAGCAGACGCTGACCACTGATGTTGTCAGCCCTCTTGTCAGTATGGTGGCTGGGGATGTCCTGCAGATGGAGGGAGCCCCTGCAGCTGGTTGAGCTGGTGCTGACATGATCCAGTTGCTCTGAGGGAAGGGGCAGTAATATGCCACATCACCTTAAAATCACTCTTTATGCGAAGTAAGGCTAGAAAAGTTGTTTAATTTATAAAATATGAAATGGAACTTATAAAGCAGTGGAGATAAGTAGGCTACAAACACATTAAATGTCTCAATAAATACTTGATACTTGGTCATAAATTTAGATTCTTCTTTTGTGTTTTATTTGGCTGGAGGATCTGGGCACTGAGGCTGATGGACAAATAATCTCAGGTGGTCTCTGACTCTTTAAGTCCCATTCTACCAGCATTGTCTTCCCAGACAATAATTATAGGCAGAGGTGGGACTTGAGGTGTTTTACCACTGCTCTCCAATAATATTATGCATATTATAAGAATCATAGAATTGATTAGGTTGGAGGGGATCTTAAAGATCACCTGGTTCCAAACCCCCTACTGTGGGCAGGGCTGCCACCCACCAGCTCAGGCTGCCCCGGGCCCCATCCAACCTGGCCTTGAACACCTCCAGGGATGGGGCACCCACAGCTCTCTGGGCAGTCTGTGCCAAGGCCACATCGCCCTTTGAGTAAACAATTTCTTTCTAATATCTAACCTAAATCTCCTCTCCTTTAGTTTAAAGCCATTACCCATTGTCTTATCACTATCAGACCATGCAAAAAGTTGGCCCCCATCCTGCTTATAAGCTCTCTTTAAGTACTGGAAAGCCGTAATGAGGTCTTCCTGGAGTTTTCTCCAAGCTGAACAAGCCCAATTCCCTCAGCCTTTCTTCGTAAGAGAGGTGTTCCAGTCTTCTGATCATCGTCGTGGCCTCCTCTGGACCTGCTCCAACAGCTCCACATCCTTCCAGTACTGAGGGCCTGGACAGTGTACTCAGTTTTGATACAGCTCAGATGGGAGAGGAAAATCTCATGGTTTGTTTAATAAGAAACAACTCTGTCAAAAGAACTCACTCCTGTCACCCAAGCTGGGAAAAGGCTGGGTCCTCCCCATTTCCTATTGAAGTTGCTTGTTCTGGGAAAATCACAGTAATTTTGGAAAGCTCTTAATCAATTGATGTTCCGTGACTTTCTGGAAATATTTCAGCTATCAAACTATGCTAGTCCTACAAGAAGAATTCTGGTTGAAGGGGAATGCTAATAAATGTGGGCCTAAATTTATAAGGAATGAAAAACTGCTAGCAGTGCCTCTCTGCACAAGTTGTGCTGCCAAGCTATTCCTCCTGCTGTGCGGTGCCCAGCAAGGGCTTATGAAGTGTTGTGCTGCAGCAAGGACAGCTTCTGGTTAGAGCCAGGGTTTGTGCTGGTGGCATGGATGGCAGTCACACTGCTGGGCAGAGGACACAATTCACCTTCCTGCCCTGTGTGTGTCAGAAGGACATGCTGAGAACGGTGGGAGCTGGAAGCCCCTCACCGTGTTCTCTGCTCATTCATTTTGGTGTCCCACAAGTGGCTGCCCGAGGTGCTTCAAGCAGATTAGGTGCTGCAAGTAGATTGTGTGTTTTCAGTGCACAATGACAGTCACCAGTGGGCACTTCTGAGGATGGTTGCCTGGCACAGCTCTGCAGTGCTGCATTGGTTAGCGGGGTGTAACAAGGAAGGATGCAGTCTTCAGTCCCTTTCGTCTTTTGGAAGCATCCAAAACAGTTTTTTGGAACATATCACTAAATGTAGCAAACAAATCAACTGGATGATAAAAGTAATAGCAGTGAGTATCCACTTCAGCTTTTGGTTTCCTGCATGACTTAGAATGATGGGATATTTGATCTTTAAGGTTATTGATGTGTAACTGTTTGCCTATTCTGATTTTTCCTTCTCTCTGCAAAACCTCCTAACTTTCTGGAGTAATTTTCCATTCCCATTTATTTTCTTTCCTGGCCACATAGCACAGTTTAATGTCCTCAGCTGTTGCCTGGGAAACAGGATTTAGAACCTGGCTTGTCATGTAAATGAAGGAGCAATTTTTTTTGAAGTATTTCTATAAATTTGGATCACAGATGATCACATATTTTTGTAGGTAGTGTTAGTGGCACTCTTTTTTGTGACTACTCAACACTCCCAGTGGCAACCTCCAATCAGTATGACATTTAGGTGCCTCATTTGGAAAGTCCCAGCAAGCCTGATTCAGCTCTTTCTGAAGAAAGAGAGAAAAAAAATATTTTAGATGTTAAACTAACTCTTACAGCCATCTGTATCAACCACTCTGGTGCAACCAATGTGAAATTTTCCAGGGATGAATCACACTGGTGGTAGAGGCTTGGAGTGAGGAGGGACAGTGTCCTCTCGTGTTTGGGTTAGCAGATGAAGATGCAGATGTCCCTTTCGGAGGTGTTTTCCTTTCTGTGGTCAGCAGAAGTGAGCGTGGAAGTGAGGACAGCCATCAGTCTCTGCTTATACCATGTGAGGAATGTCCAATGGGAGATGTGCTGCATGGACAGCTTGGAGTCCTCTTCTTTGTCTACTGATGCCCAGATGAGTACACAACATCTCAGCCTGGTGTGGAAGGCCTTTGCTATGCAGCTTGTTTCTTTGATAGCTTTCTGTAAAGGCTGGTAGAGGGACCAGGGAAGGTTCTTGGATGGCTAGCAGCAGATCTCATCTCCTTGTTCACATTTGGCTCTTTTCCATATTTAGAGGCTCAATAGCTGAGGCAGATGGGAAGAAAAGCCTCAGAGTAGCGAAGACAACTACAGAGAGAGCTTTGTTGGAGGCAGAACCCCCAGAGACCCAGAAAGTGGAATCGGGCACTCCAAGATGTTTGAAAATCCTTACAGAATACATCTCGCATGCCATCCTGCCACACACAGTGAAAGAATGTGTATTTTTTCTTTGGGGCCTCTTTCCAAGGGAAAGAAAAGCTGGGTGGCAGGGCCACATCATCTTGGCATCCAGGAAGACTCAAAAGCAGCAGATGCAAGAGTGAAACAGAGGTGTGAGCATGTTGAGGTGTTGCTGAGGTGAGCAGCGTCCTGTGCAGCATCTTGGGCTCTCTTAGAGAATGGGCAACTCATCAGCTCAGGGGTATTTTCAGCTTCTGGTTGAGTGCCTGCACTTTCCTGTACTGACTGCATAACCTTGTTCCAAAAGCAGCAGGTCATGTTTCCAATTTGCTATTTTGCTATCTACAGAGTCTTCAGTTCTAGCATTAAAACAAATAATAGTAATAATATCAATATTATCTTAAACTTCATATAGCCATCCCAGGGAAAGTATCGCAACACAGACCTTTAAATTAAAAGAGCCTGCACTGTTTTTACAAGAAGCATCTTATACTTTATTTATATTAAATCCACAGGGATATTTTTTTTCACTTACTACTGTTTGTCATTGAAAACCATTAGGCACTAAGAACTTCATCTTAGTAGTGGTTACTAAATTTTGTAGGGATTGGATTTTTAATGCTTAGTAATGAAAAAATATTTCTGTAAAACTGAGAATAAAAGTAATAAATATATCCAAAGACTATCAGTAACTTATGATTTAATTAAGGTAGTTGATATAAGCAAACTCTTTTCCAATGCAATCTCACAGGTTGTGGTACAGTGTTTCCCAAGCCCTGGCTGCAGGACACCCATCGAGTCAGACTGACTCACCAACATCCTGGGAATCCTCATGAGAAGTGATGTGACACCACTTGCACTCTACTCCTACATAGTTTTCCAAAAGAGCTGCTGGAAAATCTCATTATACCTACCCTTTTCTAACATGAAAATTTGATCCAAAAATGTCAGCTCAGAACAATTCAGGAAAAACATTTTTATTTTTGTGTTCACAATTTTTGTTGCTGAAACAATTTTTTCATTCTTTTGTTTTTCCCACCTTTTTCTCAAGATATAATTTTGGACCTGTTTGCATGCTTACACTGACAAGTGTTTTGAGTGATTAAGATACAACTTAATAGCAGTCCTTTTTATTATTACTTGAAGTGATCATATTGCTGCCTTGCTCTTTTTCTAAGTAGAAGAAACAACAACAACAACAAAAGAAAATAAATCAAAATTAATTCATGATCAAAAGGCCCAATTTCATTTAGAATAAGTATTTTGGGAAATACTGAGATAGATTTTCACTTGACGTTCAGCTAATACTCTGTAATTGCAGGTGGGCAGCATCAGTGCTTCGTAGTACTGAGGTATCCCTAGAACCTTTCCTTAGTGTGGAACAGACCTGTCCCTTTTTGTTACTTATTGGTTTCTGTTTCTGAAAGTCTGAGTACGTAGAACATTCTGTGGATGTTTGGACTGCATGATTTTCCTGAAAATATCTGAAACTGAGTCCTTTCTGTTTATTCTCCTCTTGTGAGAATTAAATAGCTTCAGTGTTGGTTTTGTTTTGAAGTGTTCTTTGTTCTGTTGCTTACAGAAGTGAGACCAATGTAGAGGACTGATGATGGACAGCAAAGGTAGAAGTGCAGTAACTGCTGAGTTTTCCCAGCCAATCTTGTCAGAGCTTCCTTTTGGAAGGTGGAAATATAAAGAAAGACTTTGATACCCAAAGAAGTTAGCAAAGGACATGTTGCCACACATTAGGTCCTCTATTGAAACTGTGCTTTTTCCATCTCTCAAGCACTCTTTAAAAGATTAAAAATAAGTTAATTTCCACCTTAACTGAAAAGTAAGCACTTCCAGTTAATTGGCTCATATTTACCATAAGGCATAAACTGACTACAGAGGTAAAGAGAAAAGTTAGGTAGAATAGCACAAGCTTGTTTCTCTGGTGCCTTTTCCCTTCCAGCACCTCTTCACTTACGCTGTGACTGGATCTGGTCCTGGGTTCAAAGTATGCCTACAGGTGATCCATGACCTACAGCACTCAATTGCTCTGCCAAAAACAACACAAAGCCACCCAGATCAACCCACCTGTCCTTATGAGGCAAGGGAAAATAGAAGGGCCTTTCAGACACTCCAACCCCATGAGTAGACCTGAGTAGAAACACAGGGCTGATTTCATCCCTTACTCAACTTTTTTCTGAAGCCAGGTGAAGGAAAGAACTCATTAAGCCTTTTAACTTTCTACTCAAATAGTTTTTTAGCCACCTGCAAGTGGATTTTGCCTCCTGTCTCGAGGCTGAGGAAGCCTTCTATTCTCAAGTACTTGCTGACACCTGCTGGCCTCCTGCTCTCACAAAACTCAGGATGTTGAGGGAAACTTGGGTTGCGGGAGTGGTTTAGCCCTGTTGTTATTTCACTGCTGCTTTTTGGCCTCTGTGTTGTTGAACCTCTAGAGGAAATGAATAACTTTGAACAAATATTGCTTGGGCCAAGTTTACACTGTGCAAAGTACAGGCTGTCCCACCTCAGTACCTGTGAGCAACTATAAGTGTGGTCCCTGGGTGCTTCAGTTCCTTTGGAGCTCATAGAGAGGGCCAAGCTGTGCTGGTGAAGAGGAGCAGTGATCTTGAACTCTGTGGATAGGGCTGGTTGCTGTAGGTTGGTGTATCCCACAGTCTGTGTGCCAAGAACATCAGCAATGCAGAAGCTGGGCAATTTAAATTTGTTCATCACTTTCTTTTGATATGAAGCTATTACTAGTACTGACAATCTGCTATCCTTAGTGGCAGGTAACTGTTGTTAGACCCACTTGATAATTTCTGACTGTACAGAAACACTCGGTACAGTGCTGGAATCAGGAAGATGTTAAGCTTGATAAAATTCAGTATTTGTTCTCCACCAAGCCTGAGTTGTGCAGAGGTCAAGCTCTCTGATGCTTTGCCTGAAATACGTTCTTTTATTTAGCATGCTAAAATAAATACAGTATGCAAATAACATTGCACTTCTCTAAATGACAGTTCAGCCAGGGTGGAAGGAGATGCAGTCCAGAAGTTTCACTGCAATGTGTCCTTATGTGCATGTGAATATTCTGTAAACTGGAATGAAACAGGAGTATTTGTGTTCTTCCTTTTACATCGTGGGTTCAAACCTCTGAAATGCGGTACAAACCAGTTACAAACTTGTTGGAATCAGAAAAGAAATGAAGCTGAACATTGCATGACAAACTGCTCTGTAGAGTCTGAAATGCTGTTTTTGAAATGCTGTTTTGGCAGTGACCTACATTTAGAATCACAGTCCTGGTCCTAGTTTGGTTGTATTTGCATTGCTGCAGCACCAGTGGTATCAAGGTAAAAGAGAAATGCTTTCTGTGAGCTAAGGAACATATAAGCAGGAAGAAAGAAGAGCTGCCATCTTGTGTAGAAAACTGAGACTGCACTAAAAAAGACAATATGAAGTTCAAGTAGTGTATTTTCAGAAACTCTTTGGTGAAAAGGATTTCCTTTGTAATAACTAATTTCATCATTTCTTCTTATGTATGGCATCTTTTTTTAATCAATACACATGAGTTACCTTGTTCACAAGATCTGTTTTCCTATCTTTGGCTGTGCTGCAAGATTGTTGAGAGGACGTGAAGGCAGTGGCAGCTGTGACCCATTCTTTGTCTCTGTAGCTGGACTGGCTGAGCAGGAGCAGGATGACTTGCAGTCACAACAGTCCTGCACACAGAAAATATCTGTAGGCAACTCCTATATAAAATACAATGTGCAAAAACAAAGTTATGATCTGCTGCATCATGCTGATGGCAGGAAGAGCCTTCCTTTCAGGACTCATGGTAGGTTTCTTTGTAGGGTCTAGACTCTGGAGAGGTGGCCTTACTTTAGCTGCTGGCTAAATCCAAACAGTAAGTTGGACTTCTAAATCAGCTACCGCTTGTGGAATCTCACTGCTTTTTCTAGTTTGAAATTTAAGAGCAATACTTATGGTGGTCTTTGTCTTTAATCAGCTGTCTGAGGCAAGTTAACACTTTTTGTTAATGCAACTAAATAAACAGTATTGCCTCTAATTCTTGGGTTTGTGGAGACAATTCCAACTGTCTGCTGCTAAACTGGTGCTGGGAAGGAAACCCTGCTGAGCTAGGGACTTAAGGTGACTCTTATTCCTTGTTAAAACTGATTTTTCTGAAGGCCTTGCCCTGAATAATAAGAGTGAACCTAGGACTTACTCAGTCATTTCAACTCACAGCTTTTCTTTTTAGACTCCTAAAACCAAGGAGGAACCACTGACACTACTCGTCTAGTCTTAATTTCATCAGTGACAATTCAGCTATTCTCTCTTTCCTTTCTAGTAAATGATAAGTAGAAGAGAGAATTAAATTTCCTACCTCTGCCTTTTCCTGTAATTCTCTGAAGCCACACCACCATTTCAAACAAATATTTATCTCCAGAAAACCTTACATGCATGAATGAGAACTGTGGACATCAGGCACTTCTCCCATGTAAATTATGATCTGATGTGATAACTTTTTACAAATTAACTTTTTTTCTTTCTTTTTTTTTTTTTCCCCCTAAACAGACAATGGTTCATTGAAAAGGACCCAGCTTCTTTGTGTCTTACAAAGAGGCTCTATTCAGCCCCAGGGGTTGAAGGTACTCATACCTCCTGTCAGACACAGCTGCCCCGAGCTCTCCCTTCATCTTGCTACCTTATGAGATGGTATTAATGCACCCTCTGTTGCAAATAGTTGCCTACAATCTATATTGTAAGTTCACATTTGGAGTATAATGGAGTTTGAGAATACATAGTCATTTTGTGATTGTCTGACTGTCTCACTGCATTTCATTCCACACTTTGAAATTAGTTATACCCACAAATTCTTACTAGACTTTATGCACATGACCATGCACTTGGAATTTCCTCCTGCTTGCAGTCCTGTTCCTCACAACCTTACAATGCTAGTGGTTGCCTGTTCTTATATGATATTTTGATCTCCATGTTGCATGATGTTGCTTTCCAACCACGTATCACTGACAAATCTTATAAGCATGCCTCTTTTTGTGCCAAAATCCTTTATAAAACTTCTCCCAGAACCAAGCTGTGCAGAGCTGCATTTGAGCCCCTTTCCTTCTCCATGCCTGATACTTCCCCTTTCAACACTACCCACAGCTGTTTTCAGTCTTTCATAACTCTTTTATTAGTTTCCATTTTTTATCAATTGTCTTTTAATGTCTCAGGTAATACTATATCACATTCACTGAAGTCCTGGTAGATCAGGTCTTTGCATTTTCTTTGCCAAGAAATTCAGCAAAGAAAGATATACGTTCAGTGTGGTACTATCTGGCCTCGATGAACTCATACATGTTAACCCCTTTGTTTCTTTTATTATTTATTCCTTCACATTTTAGGGTGATAAGGGAATACATTCAGACATGAATACTTTTGGGGATGATAAAATGAGACCTTTGTGTTGCTTTCTTTTCTTTCTTTTTTTTTTTTTTTAACACATTTAAGATTTTCTTTTCTGTATCATATTTAGGTAATAAGATATATTAATATATCAAAACATAACAAGAATTCTTGTCAGATTCTGATTCCATGTTTCCATTTCTTCAGTGTTGTGAGACTGAAACCGACATCTCTATTTCTGAATTTCAGCATAGGAGACAATGTCACTCTTAGTGTGGGTATTAAATATTCAGATTTGAACTAAAAGTCATGTCTGCTCTGGCATTAAGAAACTTTCTTCATTAGGAAACTCTGCTCAGTCTGGTCTGTTCTTGAAACCATAGAGAAGGTCTTGACATGCAAACACAAATCTGCTGTATGTGTGCATGTTATCCCAATTTCTCATATACTTCTTACACACATGAATCAAGGAATGCTCTGTTTGCAATCCTAACTCCATACCAGAAACTTTTATGCTTTTAAATGTACAGTTTTTGTAATTAGGCTTAAGCTGTTTAAATTCAGCTCTAGAAGCAGATGTGGCCAGTCTATCTGAGTTTATGGAATTTTATTAACCAGTTGAGATAAGTTCACTTGCATGTCTGGAAAAGAATTAAGGAAATTTTATTTTGATTCACCTAATTGTATCCTTTTGTGAAGTTCCCACCACGGATCAGAGAACCTTAGCCAGGAGTAGCAGCCTATTTTTATATACGCTAGCTAAAACTTCACGTTGCTGTGACCTGTGATAAGTTTTCAGGTGCTCTGTTTTCATATTATCAGTCTTCTATTTGAAAAAAGAGAGATGATAGGATAGAAAGAAAAACAAAAAAACTCTAAAGCTTCTTTTACTGAAGAAAACAATATGAATGGAAATGCACATAAATGTAACATCATTTCAAAACCTGAATGAATTAAATCTACTGTAACAAGTAAAGTAGAAAATATTACAAAAAAATGTAAAAATATGGAAAGATCTAGCAATGTCTGCCAGATTCCTGCAGAGTACTATTAGCTGGGATTGTAATTTTTGACTCAATCGTTCAGAATAGTGATGACCTTGCAATTTCCTCTCTTCCTGATAACAGAAAGATTACAGTTTCCACTCCTCCCTCACAATTTTTATTCTTCCCTTCCTAGAGCTAAGACCTCAATGTACTTTAAAAAGCACTTGCATAAAGCATGAGTTGAGAAAAGTGGCAGGTGGCCCAGCGGGACAATTCTACCACTGTTAGAAATTACCTGAGTTCCCAGCATTAAAGGAACAGCCCCTCATGTAATTCTCTTCCCTAAAATAAATTATTGTATCCGTATTAAATAGTGACTTAGGATTTACCTCACTGGGAAAATGAATCCTTCATACTTCACTTTATGTTTTCTTAAATATGGTAGCGCTAATTGTACTATATCTTGCTGCGTATCAGGATATTCCTCACGTAGCATGGTAAGAAACTTAATTAAAAAAAAAAAAAAACACAAACATTAATAAATAAAAGTAAAGTTTCCTTATGGTGACATTCAGAATTCTGCTCTCAAATATAGTTCTAAATGAAATATATGGGTTTTTCAACAAATATTAAGGCCACTAAATCATGAAGGTCTTATTTTCATGGAGCTCAGTGGGTAGCTACTCGGTACTTTGAGTCTCCTTTCTCTGACATGCTCTACTACAATGGAGCAAATTGCTATGTGATCACTTACTCTAGGGAAGAGTAAGTGTGAACTTCACATTTTTGGGTAGAGGTAGTGATGTTCAAGCTCTAAGTTGGTGGTGAGATAAATTGGGAAGATGGAGGTTCCTAACATATTTCTGCTTGTTTCAGTACTGCCTTTATACACAGTTTAGACTGATGTTATTCAGGGATCTCTGGAAAGGCTTACCACACTTTCTTCAAAACGATTAATGCTACCTTCATCAACTCCTAACATTTCTGTGGCATGAGTTAAGATTATTCATCCTACACCTGGATCATGTTATCAAACTCCTACCAAGCCTGGATTTGGATGTGTGTCCTTGTTTGTCAGCAAATAGTTCTCCTCTTAGGCTATAAAGCTGGCTCTCAGTGAACATAGTTTTGAAAATGGAAATGCACTGGACCATGTTTCCCATAGGATTAAAATAGCACGCAATCCTAATTTATTGCATTCAGTGATTAAACATATAAATTCTTCCTTATGTATTCAAATTGACATCCATCAGCACTTTGAAGATTGAATCAGTAGAGCCCCTCTAGTAATCTGGAGAAATATCTTTCATTAATTATCACACATGGTGTTACTACTACCTGTACTCAGCTGGCTGCAAAAAATAATGATTTTTATTTTCTTAGTTCTAACTTATTGTTTCTGTCTTGACAGCAAATGTAGTCATTGTTCCTCCAGCCTTATGAGGGTAACCAGCACTGCCACCATGTGCAGAGCTCTGTACACACCCCAGACTTGTTTGGAGATAAACGCTACCTTAAGAGTAGCATTTATTTCATTTGTGAGAAAAGCAGATGTCATACTATGTAACAAGGAGAATAAGTAATATTTTCCTTTGAAGTTGAGGCTGCACTGCAGACTGAAGCTGGGTGCTAGAGAGACTGGGATCAATCTGTTTAGATTCCAATCACAGCTACAGCGGAGAGTTATCAATTTCTTACTGCCCTGTTAACTGCAATGTATTCTGTGGCCACATCCATCTAGGTATTTACAGTATGTATCTTTATTTTTTGCCTGCAGATATTATTTGGCTTGATCTTAGAAAACTGATTTTAAATTCTTTGTTTTAGCTGCTTTCATCCTTTTTTTTTTTTTTTTTTTTTAAGGTTCTTGCACTTTGCTGGTAATGAATGTATCTATCCTTCTCTGGCCAGCTCCAGTAATTTCCTAACCAGAAACATTCATTCATTTAATATGCTAAGTTCTCAAACTATTTGCTAAACTAGTCTTAATTATGATATAGCTGGAGCTAGAATATTTTTAGTTCTTCCAGTTCATTATGAAATGCTTGCAAAATGCTCAGTGCAAAGCATTTCCCCACTCTTCTGAATTGGTGTATTATTCTTCTTGGCTACAGACTATTTCATTGCATTTTTCAGAGACTTCCCTACAGTTGTTTGTAGAAGGAATTTCATACAATAGCTTTTTATTGATGGGAGTGCAGTGCAGATACACTGCTGGAAGTTGACTAAAAACTTCTGTTTTCTTTCAAGAATCACACCTACAGGATAGCAGGACATGTCTAGAATAAGGAGAACAGAACTTCATCCTGCTTTAAATTCAGACCCCAGTGTCAACTGCTATTGTCAGTGGACTTGACTGTCTAGAAATTTCTACTATGTGATGTATGTTTTTTCCAGGTTTTGTTATAAGCTTAGTTATTTCTGATTTTCACTTTTAGTCTATCCCCATCTCTCTCTGTATCTTATTCAATAAAAAGGCATATCTAGCATAATTTGCCTCTTTAATGATAGCATGGAAAGGTTAAAAAGTATTATTGAATACTACTCATAAGGACTGCAGAACAATGAGAAATTTTTAAAATTAACCACGTGGGCCAAAGCTTTGTTTGCTGGCAGAAAAATTGAAGTGAAATGGTTATTTTGTAAGGTAGGATAATACAAGGAGCTCAGTGCTGCTCCTTGCCCAAAAAATAATAAACAAATGTATGATAATTGCATAATTTTCATGGGGAAACACTTTGGGACAAAAGGATTATCTTTCAAGAGATCTACCATTTCAGATGTGTAGGTTATTAAAAGGAAAAAGAAGGTGTTGAGTAGAACTCTAGACTTTCCAACAGACTTCTCTGGGATTGCCGGAGGTATAAGAGAGTTGGATTTGGCTGAGCTTCTCTAGGTTATTTGTGGGTTGGCAGATATGAGAGCTTCTGGAAAAGGCAACTTTTGTTTCTTAGAACCTGAGGCCACTGAGATTATTTACATAGACCTGTAAGTATATTTTGAAGAAAGGATGTGCTAAAAGTAGAAGTTGAAAAGGAACTCTTCCTTACTTCTTTCTTCAAATACGTATGAGATAGGACCTTTTAAGCTAGGTATTGGTGGCATATACTTGTCTATCTTGTTATTCCAAGTGTGCCCTGAGGGGAGATGCCTTTGCCTTCCAGGCTGAAAGCTCGTGGCTCTCCTACACTTACACTAGGGGAAGGCTACGGTACTTTTGCATTTGACCAATGTTCATCCAGAAGGCTAGCCAGGTTATTCTTGCTCCTGTAAGGGCATTTATTGCTTTGGGACTGTGAGAAGCTACTTCAAATAAAGAGCTTTTTACACAACATAAAATGACAAAGTATGTTTTTAAAACTAAAATTATAAATGAGAACATGAATACCCACTGATTGGAGCTTTTCACTTCTGTGGGCCGTATGCCAGTTTGTTGCAGTCATTTCTGTTGCTTACACTGCATCTTTATAGCTAACCAAAGACTTTTATTTCCATTTCTTGGCTGAGCCATATGAACTAGTTCAAAAACACTCAGAAAGCATAAACAAAAGTACTGACATTAAATGCACCAGTTTGACATTTTGGCTAAGAACCTATTATCTGACTGTTGCCTTTTTCACTATTCTTGCTTTCATTTTCTTCCAGTTCTGCTATTGAGTTAATGTTGCCCAGGCCTATAGTAAACATCCTAACAGGCAGATCATGGCATTCTGATGAATTATTATGGGGAAAGTGAAATCTGTCACGGAGGAGGTGAACTGGAACTGATTTTAGGTTCCCACTCAATTTCACAAGAATGTAAGAATAGAAAAGGAAGGAGGGGGGGATGGTAAAAGCAGAAAGACTTTAAATAGTATTCCTGACATTTTGAAATAATGATCATTGGCACTAATGCTGAGAAGTTTATAAACTACTGCCTTATGTGGATTAGAGAAGTAAAAAGGCCAGCTCCCTGTTAAGCAGAGTACTTTGTAGTACTATCTCAATTTTGGGGATTAAGATGGGTTTCAACAGGCTTGCATTTCCTGCCCAGCCTATGACTATCAAGGCCTCTTGTAGCTCTCTCAGCACAAATCCAGACCACCTGCAAGAGAGAAGAACCTTGTATTGCTGCTGTATACAGTGTGTTTCCTGGGCTGTTATCTACATATATCCTGTATAATGTGAAATAATGTGGATTATAACATAACTGGAGAGTAATGGCAACACTGACAGGTTAGTCTGGAGCTCTTGGCAATGCAGAAGAATACAGATATGAACAATTTTTTTCCTTTCTGAGGCATTGGCACAGGTGGCCCAGAGAAGTGGATGCTCCATTCCTGGAAGCTCTCAAGGCCAGGTTCAACTGGGCTCTGAGCAACGTGGTCTGGTGGGAAATGTTCCTGCCTGTATCTAGGGGTTTGGAACCTGATATTGTTAAGGTCCCTTACAACTCTAATCTATGATTCTAGAATTCCTTCGGTTATTTTTTCCTCTGCTCCAATCTTCAAATTTCTATGCTACAAAATGCCCCTGCTTTCTGTGTTTCGTTTTGTTCTGTTTCCAAACAGCTTTCAATAACTTTTGAATTACTGAGAAATTACACCTCTTTCAGGATTAAATTATTCTGGCAGTTTCAGTGTGCTTGCAGAGACAGTCAGGCTGTCTTCTCTCCCAGGATCCTGACTATGAAGGCACTAGTGGGAGTGCAGTCAGCTGGTGGCACTGGAAGGACAGGAAGCCCTGTTACAACTAAGTATTTCTTACCAAGTGTAGGAGGGCTGTACATACATAGGAACCAACCTGAAGGGAGAGACAGACATCTGTGCATAAATATTCTGTGACAGAATTTGATCTGCCTGCACGAAATTATAAATCCTGCTGGGGACTGAGTTCTGAATTTGCCGTTATCCCCAAAGAGCTCACAAGGATGCTTGGAAGGTTGCAGTCATGACCAGGTGAGTGCCCTGCTGTGTCCTCAAAGCTCTGGGGCCAGGGCTGTGCTCCCAGGGGCTGCAAGCAAACCTCGTTCTGAAGGGGTTGGGGTCATCCAGTGCTGTCAGCTCACCCCAGGTACAGCCCTACCTCCTTCCTGAACACCTAGAGTTGGATAGAGAGGAGCCAGGGTAGAGAGTGCTGCACAGAATGAAGTTTGGTGGTTCACAGGCCTTAAGAGAGACACTGTCTTAGGAAATCTCTTCCTTCTGTCTCCTTGCTCCCTTCCTCAGACTCTAATTCCCATTCTGCATCACAGCATGCTCTTCCATCAGCTGTATTACAAAAATTGCTGTTGAACAAGCTGTAAACATGACCTCTATATCAGGATGCCTTTTAAAGTTTTCCCATTGGCTTTTCCACTGCCAAAAGCACTCACAGGCAGTTTGCACAAGCTAATTCAGTAAAGAAAAATACCTAATCTATGTTATTTTCATCCTCAGGGATTAGTTCTGTACCTGCCTGAGCTTCCTGCTTCTCCTGTTGGACCTGCTATTAAAAACATGACTACATGACTAATTCTACCAATCTGGATCATTAAATCTTAAAAAAAAAAAATGATAGACTCTTCTGGCATGATAGAAGTGGAATAGCAGGAATGAGCACTAGGAGATGTTTTGGAGACTGGAATGATTAAATCTGGCTGCAAGAGCTATTGCATTGGGTACATAGTCTAAGAAGCAAGGTAGTTCCACTTGAATCTCTTCAGAAATGCAGTCATTTTTTGGAAAGACTGTTTTACAGATGATACCAAAAGAAGGTAGCTGGTGTAGCAGAGACAGTTCCTCCCTCTGTGAACAATACGTAAAATAGTACTACACACTTTTCAATCTCCTTCTCTATTAAAGGGAAGTGAAACCAGTGAGTTTGTCCAACAATCTGAAGTAGAATAGTATTGTCCAGCAGGATATTGGACTGCAGTGTAATGTATAACTAATGTTAGGAGAAGAAAGTTTCATTTCATATTTTTTGAAAGCGTCTTTTGAGATGCTTCTTTTAACAGTGCCCTCTGGGCATTTTTTTAACAAAATTTTGCTTTTTTGAAAGAATTCAAACTGATTTTTTTTTTTTTTCCTGAAGTCCCCTAAAACACTGAGATTCCTGTCTCAGAAATAGACCTGAATAAATTTGATGCTAAGAATTTGAAGATTTCTTTAGGACTTTTGACTTGAAGCACTAGAAAAAAGAGATAATGCTTCTGTCATTGCCTAAGAGTTTGGCATGAGTTGACTTGAGTTCAGATACTTAAGGCTGTCATACATAATGTCTATCTGGTCATAAATGAATGAGATCTCTTTGCTAGAAAGAGCTTTTTCCTTAAGGGGAAGCAATCAAAGGATTAAGTGCAGTACATATGGGTTCACATTCTGCAACTGAAGTCCAGACCAATCTTTTAAAAGATAACAATATTTTTCACTCTTCTGTGAAAAACATTTGCAACTACAGAATAATTTGCAGAGTAGTGATGTCCGTTTTTAAAATGTAAGGATTTTTTTTTTTTCAAACATGCAGTGTAGTTTTTTTGCTCTGAGATTTTTAACAGAATATACCAAGTCTTAATCAAGCAAGGCTATCAGAAATGGCTATCAGATATGGATGAAATTGTGACCTAGGACTGAAAAATAGCAAATTTCCAGGCATCAGTGGATATCTGTCTTAAGTGAAAGATGGGACGTCCATCAGTAACTTAACAGTGAGTTATGAAATATTGCATTTTCTCACCAGAAATCCATGATAGATTTGGACCAAAAAGTTTGGCTTTCAAAAGCAGATCTATCTTGAAAAAATAGATATAGAAGGACTAAAATACTACTCTCAGGTAAATAACTTGATCCTTCTTCTCTTTGAGTTGGCTTTGATTAATATTGCCATAGTAGTATCTGATGTTCAAGATGTTTCTCACTGGCCATGACCATTATGATGCTTTGATTTTACATACAGTTTTTAACAAAACCCATGCTGATAAGCTCTTTTGTGTCACTGATAACTGTAAGTAATTTAAATTTTATCTTTTTTCTTTGCAAGTTTAAAAGTTTTTACAACCCATATCTGTACTGTGCAGACAGATAGACCATGGCTGAAACCTAATGATGAATCCAGAAATGCATCTTACGGCAGCTTCTTCTTCATATATTGTGATTTGTCTGCTGTGTTTTCATAACAGAAATTCCTAGATGGACAGCTGAGGAAGTAGTTGTAGAAGCAACTGTGTTCTAATGATAGATGCACCATACCCTGTCTGAGAAAGTGCACCCTGATCGTGTTACCCAGGAAGAAATCCTTAAGGGAAGCATCTGTGTTTGTATAATCAGTGATTATGCCTCAGCATTTAGATATGAAAGCATAATTAAATTGTTACGCTACTGAGGGTATCATTGGAAGTCTCACTTTTAACAAACATCCGCACAATACAAGTCTCCTGACCCAAAAGAACAGTTAAACGTACACATCCTTTAGACTTGGTGGCTCTGCTTGGGTCCTGGAAATAGACTGAATGCCCTGTGGCGCAGCTTTCATGGGGAGGAGCAACTGTATCTCTTCTCCTGACATGGGGTTAGAGGATGAGTTCAGCTGAGGAGGTTGGGCAATCACCCAAATCAGAGCAAAGAAATAAATATTAGCAGAGCGTTCTCATGGGAGGTCCATAGTGCTTAAAATTGGCTTCTTTGATTGGTCTCAAAGTTTGGCAGATCCATGTATTTTCTCAAGCATTAAGTGAACACAGCTTGGATTATTTCCTTAAATGTTTTCTTTCTTTTTGGTGAAGTATAAAAACTGTGGAATGAGTTAAAAAAAGGAAGAAGAAAGAAAGTGAAAATTTTGTGTTCTGAGTCTGTATTTATCATAGAAGAAAGGACTATGAAAGATCTCAGAAGGTCACCTTCTCTATTTTCCTATTCCAAGGAGGGATTAATGATACATGAAGTAGAGTTCCCACGCTATGGTATACTGGTGATGCATGAACCCCTTTAAAGTGAATGCAGAGAGTTACAGCATTCTGGGGCAAATCTTCAGCGCACAGGAAATACTATTTCCAGAAGATCATTTGGGATAGGCTTGTCGACGCTGCTACAAAGGAGGGAGGCCTGTAACTAATTCAGGGTGTTCAGCTTTGGAGAAAAGTGAGAGCAGCTGAGAGTGCTGGATGCAGTGGGATGTGTCCCTGCCTCCCATTGCTCAGCTGGGCTTTCTGCCTGGGACAGATTTCCTGGCTTACTTCCCCCAGCTTGTGCCATAGCTACAGTCCATGGGTTTCTCAGACAGTCTCACTAAATCAGCAAAGCGAAGTAAATGTGTCCATGTCCATTTTCTAGTGCTGTAAATGCTTGGAAAGGAACAGTTCTTGTCCTCATTATTACACTCTCCACTCCCCAAACAAGGTGGCTGCTTGCAGGGCAGCTGTGTATTGCAATTGACCATGGCCATGTGGGTTCCCAGGCTGTGAATGGGAGTCAGAAAAGCACATTCTTCGGGAGGCTGAAAAAGAACCAAGAACTATTCTAATAATTTTACACAAAAGGTCCCCGTGCCTGGGAACATTCGCTGTTGCAACTAAATTTATTTTGATATAGATCCAATCCCTGCAAGTGCATCCACTCCCCCTCTTGCAGACTTTCTTTGTGCATGATCTTTGTGAAATTATTTTATCATCTTCATCTACTTGGGACTTTTTATTTAAGGAGTAGGCTTTTCTCTTGCAGCTTTCTACATAGTCTGGTCTGTGGCTTCCTCCTACATTCAGGACTCTCTCCCAAAGCTGGGATGTCCTGTACTATGGGACAATGCAGACAATCATGATGCTTCTCAGTACTGTTCACTTGTCTGTTGATACTTGCTGCTGTGATCTGTTCAGCTCATAGTGCCTGCTTTGGGGACCCTGCTTCTAGTCCTATGATCCATATTTCCCTCAGGGGTACAGGGCAGGGATAATGCAGAGGTGAAAAATCACAGATTTTGGGAAATTAGGGTTGCTTTTGCTAATCAAGGGAAGAGGACATGGTAAAAGGTTGCAAAAGGTGGGAATTTTTTGGAGGAGGATATGGAGTGAGGAAAGGATGTAGGAAGTGATGAGGTAACAGAAAGTCTAGTGGTTGAACACTGTTCATAACATTCACAGTCACAGTTAGACATAACTAATCTTAGGACCCAGAAAGCTTCAGGTTAACAGCTTCTGGAATAAGATTATTATCGTGACATTCATTCCATAGTGTATTTCACCTCTATTGCAATAGAGGACAGAGCTACACTGAGGTCTCTTGTTGCTCAAAAGTATATTTCTTCTGAGAAGCAGAGCTAACAGAAGCAGAGTTGACTTTGGCTAGAATTTGACCAACCCTACAATGATGTCCTTCAGCTTGACATAGACTTCCTTTCACTTGTCCTTTCCCTAGTGGCATATTGTCATTTGACAGAACATTTTGGCAACCTGATCTCTCAGATTGTTTAACATCATGATGTTCAGAAGACAAGTGATCCTCTGAGAAGTGCAGTTTTTGTGCTATTAGGAGACACTTTAATTACTGGCTGCTGAAATGTTAAGACTGAAATGTAATATATAATAATTCCCTATCCTGACTTTATGAACCACAAGATATTGCATCATGATTTATGATGTGCTCAAGGTATTAAATTATTTACAGACATTCTCTCCTAAGCCCCATAAGGGAAAATGTAGAGAAAAAATATCTACCTTTTAAATTATAATATTTGAATATTAAGGTAGAGCATCTACCAGCTTGCTTGTGAGCAGTTCTGACACTGCCATCAAATGCCAGGAAATCCAGCTGTTCAGAAACAGGATCATAGTTCTTGTACTGGCTGTCTTCCTGCTTTGTCCTCTTATATATTTTTGTAGGACTGTTCAGGTTGTCACTTTCTAGACTCTTATCCAAATGAGTATGACTTCATTTACCAATTGAGATCTTTACATCTATAAAAGTTCGTTATTTTTCAGTAACTTCAGAAAAGAACTGTGTGCTGGCTGAAAACCTTGAGACTGAGGAATAACTTTATTATGTTTGTGGTTGTAACCTAAGTCTTTAACACAGATAAATAGTTTTAACATAGACATTGCTGTTATATAAAATACTGACCACACTTTTGTGATGTTATTATAATTTGCCTTCTACAAGTCATTGTTAGGGAAGAAAGAATTGCATGTTTAGGTTGAATTTCATTATTAGAACAACTTTCTGAAGTTTGGTGTAAGACTGTGAATTATATTTTTGGAAAACCAAAGAACTCACCACTAAAACCATTTATCAAACTGCACACAAGAAAAAATTTCTTTGATCATTTTGTCTTTAAAATAGATTTGTTGAATTTCAACAACTACTGTTAGGAAAACAAATTGAAAGTCTAAGTAATCCAGAGAGGAATGTGAATAATTATGAGAAGAAAGTGAACAAATAACTAAGTTACGGTTGGAAACCTCTATGATGAGTGTTGCATCAAATATAAGAACAACTTTGTCTTCTGAAAAAATGTTCTAAGTGCTTCTGAGAAAACTGCTAAATACAGTGTCTTTTTCTAGTTGGCTAGAGTCATTAACTACACACTGAAATTTAACTTGTATTTCTTAGTATTTTTTTTTCCAGGCTTAGTATAGATTCAGATGGGAATATGGCTTGCATAAATTGTAACTGTTTAACAACCTTCTGTTGCCCCAAAGTTTTTAAGAACTTTTTTTTTCTTCTTCAGGGTTTTTTTTTTCTTCCCCGGTCTTTTTCCCTTCTCAACTCCTTTGGCCACTTTTTAGCAGAGTTCAGTCTTTGTAACGATTGGATATAAGGAAACCACTTGCCATTAGCCAAAAATTAAAAAAATGCCTTCATAGAAAGAAGATATCTGTATCCCACAGAGGGCTTCCATCTTAAAACCCAAATCCTTCAGCCTGATGTGGAGAAACCATGTCACCTGTATGGAGACACCTGAATGCAAAGGACGTTTGAAGAAAAATTATTAAATGATCTGGAAAATATTATCTAAGATGGAAAATGTGTAATGATGTTCTGGCAATAACTCTACTGTGTAAGCACGAGGAACATCACTATGAACATCCGTTGAAAGCACACAAACCTTGCTTATGCTAGTTATTTGGCACCCATGTGACTGATGTTCTGCTAAAATTGGGGTGTGAGATGCCAAAAGAGAAAATAAGACAGATCTGCTAGTTTTTATAAATGCAACATTGTTTTTTTTTAATGGTTTCTAGCCTTTAGAATGCCATCGAATATCTAGAGATACTTAAACAGTCATGCTGGTACATCACACCATTATATGAAAAATGTTTAGTGCTCTGAGATCAAATGATTTCCAAAATTGCATCTGTTTTAATGGTAATAAGCAGTTAAGCATAAGCATAAGCATATAAGCCATGCAGAATCAATGCTTTTTTGTATTTATTTTTGGAGTGAGGATATGATTTTTTTGAGATTGACCATGAGAGAGAAAAAAGGAAGATAATCTAGGTGTGACTGAGATGTTCTTGACTTGCCTTCCAGTTCATTTCCATTAATTTCTGTGGCAGGAATCAGCCTGCAGATGTCTCCCAACACATGCTGTGCTATGTCCAGTAGTTCAGTGCTGTTGAAAGCAGCTATCACATTTATAAATTACCAACAGCTGAAGTGAAAGAGACAAAGAGATGAAAAGCTGCCCAGGAATGGCCATTCTGTGGGAAGACAGTGAAGGTAATGACAGAATGAAGAGCATCTCAGACCAAGAGAAACATGAGCTAAACAAGGGCTGATAAGAGAAACAGAAATAAGAGTTATACAGAAGGCTGAAGACAACAGAATAAGGGAGCCAAAAAATGACACACTTCATTGTGGCTCGTAGATATAGAAATGATAGATTTTCCTTTGGCTTAGTGAACCAGAATTGACCTTAGCACTGTAATGCATGATGAAGAGTACGCTGCACTTCCATAAACTGACAAGTTTGTGAGTACATATAGCTTCTCTGACAAAACCAAAAGGTTAGTGGGAGAAAATATATCTCAGCCCTTAATCATCCTAATAAGATTATGTATATTGTATATTGACCTTTACCTGTGTTTTACTAATATAATTCAGTTCTGATCAGTGTCGGTACCAGCAGAGAACTGCCTGCATGTCTTTTGGCAGAGATGGTTGAATAATCCTGAATATAATTCAGAAGCATGAGTGGAATCCCAAATAGTTATTTGCTTCACCTATTTCACAATCTATTCTTTTCCAATAAACAGTCTGGTGCCTTTTCATGTAAAAGTTTGATAAATGACTTCTATTTATATCAGTACACACATTCATATGCGAACAAGCGCATTTGTCAAAGGGAAAGGATATTCACTGGTCACAATATACTTTTTGCTCTGTTATTTGTCAGCTTGATCATTATTCTTCTGCTTTCAAAACTATCCACTGAGGACTTGGAAGAATACAGAGCAAGCTTTCTCAATAAGCTAATGATGGGTCAAAGAAAATGGTAATGAGTGACCTTGAGATAAAAACTTCTAATTCTGTATACAATTTAATATTTCAGAGCATTTATGTATGTGCTACCCTACTGCTCTTCAATCACAGATCACAACATAGTAAATAGAAAGTGGGCTGCAGCACTCATTTTACAGGTGCGGAGTATAGTACCTCAAAGTCTAGAGCAAACCTCATTATCATGAGAGATACAACTCTACCCATGTCACTGCTGACAGATAATAAGTAGCCCTTAAAGCCTATAGTAGTGGGGTCTCCCTAGCCTCCCTCCAGGCAAACTACGATGATATTTCACTACTGTTAGCTTTAGAAAAAAACTAAATTTCTTTGATTTTCTTTTCTTCACTCTACTTTCTGGTCCATTGTGGCCCAAACTGATGACAAAACTCAATAAAATAACTGTTTCTCTTCTAATGATCACAAAATCACAGAGGTTGGCAGTGACCTCTGCAGATCATCAAGTCCAACCCCCTGCTAAAGCAGGTTCCCTACAGTAGGTTGCACAGGAAAGTGTCCAGTTGGGTTTTGATGAAGACCAGTATACTGGAAGCCTGAGATGTTTCATTCTTTCCTTCCTTAGGCTGAGCAATCCTGTTTCTTTCAGCTTTCCCTCAGTAAAAATTTTTGCAAGATTCTGATTATCTCTTACTTGATCTCTGTTGAATCAATGTGATCCTCCTCTGTAGAGGTGGAAAATAGCTTAACAGTTACAAAATATAAGTAGGCATTAAGATATCTTTATTTTAGTAGGATTTTGGACATTGTTAGTGAGGGATTCTTGCTGTCTGTTACTCAACAGTTACTCATCTGTTATGAATCCCTTTCCCGAAATCACACATAAAGCATTTTGATGTAACTAACACAGTACATAAACTGAGATCACATTCTGATCAAATCATAAACTAATAGTGAAACATAATTAAATTCTGAAAACACTCAAAAGTCATTAAAAGTGTTGTTTACTTATGTATTTCTAGAACTATATTTTCATAGATCAACTACAGTAAGTTATTCTTTTTACTTTGTGTGTGTGTGTGTGTGTGTGAAAGGCACCACTTTAATGCTTCCAGAAAACTAAGTTCTTGTAATTTATAGAGGAATTTGTTAAAAAAAACTCTATAGAAAGAAATGTGTATCAGACAGCACTGACATATTGCATGCCAATGGTTTGTTATACAGGTTCTTCTACAAGTTTTTCTCAATCTGAGGATAAACTAAGATGTATAAATTTCTGCAGGCCTATTGTTTCTGACCTGTGAGAGGAAGTGTAAGTGAGCTCTTGTAGATTGAACCCCACTCTGAAGGAATGTAAAAAATTGCAGCTGAGCTTTCAAGAAACAAGTTACGCACAGGGGACTTACCCTGAAAGAGCTGTTGAAATGTAAGGTGCTAAGACTTTTATAACAAGGTAACCACATACGTGGAGCCTTCAGTATGATTGATTGTGTTTTTGTGGGCTTTTTTGGTGTTTTTCTCTTTTTCTTAGCAGTGGTGATGTATTGCATGTTGCTTTGTTTTCTGAGACTAACCTGTCACTGGATTGTAGGAGGCAGGAAAAAAGAGACAGCTTGAACTGCTGACTGCTTCAGTGAGTCTGAGGGTGAAAGGGACATCTCATTTTTCATCTGCCCTCCAAAATCTACTTAGGAGATTGAGGAAAGCAAGAATCTGGTTTGGCTGAGCAGTCCACTCTGATTAGTTAGTGAAAATTAGAGATAAGTGCTAACATTTATTTCTGGACTGCTACCCTGTCAAACATTTCTCTCAAAGTTGGAGCAGGTGTGTGAGAGTTTTATTTGATAAGGATTGATTCTATGCAGTTAACCCAGACCACTGAAAAGAAGTTTCACTTCAGGCTGATGTACCCAAGCAAGTCAGCCTAATTGGCTGAGGTGCAGTAAGAAAAGCTGGGAAATTTTCCCGAGTTTCAGCTTTTTGCTGATTTTTTGTGCTCCTGTCTGGCAACCTTTGGCAAAACGCTCTTAGAATAGCTTTTCTCAGCAGCACAGTCAAGGATACGTCCATAAATTAAACAAATCCACTTCATCTGTTGCCACTATGAAATTCACACATTTCTTTCTCCTAAGCAGGTGGAATTCACACTATCAATCAGTCAGCTACTCGCTGCTTCCACTTGTTCTTGTGTTTCTCAGAGTGAGGGGAAGTTGATCTCAGCACTGAAATTTTTCCTCTCCTGTTGCATCAGAATTCAGAAGGTCATTTCTTTCACTGACTCTACCACAAATACAAACCACTGGAGTTTCAGTGTTCTGAGACAAGACACCAAGGGAGCTGGGGATATATGCCATATCCATATCGCTTTCCTTCTTCTGACTTAGTCTCAGTACAGGCCTGTTCTCTGTTCTTTTCCTTCCCAATTTAATGAATGTATATTGACCTGGTTATTACGACATCAGAATTAATTATCTGGCTATACAGCAGATATACAAGAAATTCACATATTATTGAGAGCTTTCTTAACAACAACTAATATTCTATTTGGAGGGAAAATTGGCTAGTTTGCTAATTACAATTAATAAGACAATATTTGGCAATGGCTACTATGAAAAGTAAAATAATAAAATAATATATAGAGAAAAAAATGGAGAAAGAGAGACAGGCAGGAAGATATACAAACACAGCAAAGCAGTTCACCACTCCTCAATCTCGTGATGTCTTGGAGTCAGGTGCTGATCCTCCGTAGTGGCTGATCATCCAAGGTTGTGTTTGTCAGTTGATGACTAACAATGACAATACAAATTCTTATAGTCCAAAGTGGTCAAGCTTACTCTTTTGGAGTGACAGCTTCTGGCTTTGGGATCTCAGCAGGACCTCCTTTGTTCACATCTTCCAGGCTTAAATGAACAGATAAAAGGAAGCAAGGAGATGCCACCTTCTGTCTTGCCTTCACATGCAATTTCCAATATCAGACTGGAATCATTTGCTCCCAGGCCAAGTTTTCAGCCAATGAATACTCCTGAACCCTTCCATTTGAAGGCAAATAACTCCAGAAGAATGCTTTCAAATGTACCACAGAATGATGTTGACTGCCTCCTGTTGATTTGAGACATTTTTTACCACCCTTAGCCAACTGTTCTGGTTGATATGTTACCAGGATCTCCTGCACTCATAATGAAGGCCAAGGGGAAATTGGTGCGGTTATCTTCTGCCAAGAAGAAAATGCCGTGGTTATTATCTACCTATGTACTTTAGTTTTCATCTGAAGGAACTGGAGATGTGGACTGACAGGAATTTGGGCTTGGGTGTGGTATGCACTCAACCTGTATCACCATCATAGCCAGAGTATCTCTGTGAGACCTCTTCACTACGTGGAAACAGCACCAATATCACCAGCAAGGGAAGACCTTGGCAGTGTCTGCAGGGAAATCAGCTGTCTGTGCAATGCAAAAGTGGCAGAGCAAAGCATCACATGTCCTCACAGGAGACTGTGTGCAGCCCTGGAGCACTTCTCTCACTACTACCACAGTGAACACTCTCTCCTATCTGGATAACTTACTTCTGATCAGAAAGAATTCTTCCTATGAGATTGTATTATGTCCTACTGCACCCTCTAGCAAGAGTAGGGCTAATAAGACCTAGAAAGTAGCCTTGCTTCAATTCAATTTTTAAACAAGATCTTAGCTGTTATAAATGCAATATACATTGTTTTTAAACTTGATCATTTATAAAACCTGGAATTTCTACTGTATTATATGAAATATCTACAAAAATGTAGGACAGAAACTGAAAGAATAAAAAGCCACAACTTGTGATTACACAAGTGCTCTTTTTTCCCCAGTTTTCATAATGATGATATGACAGAAATTTTTAGTAATTAATTAAAATGGTTTTGTTCATGATAAAGAAATTATACAACTTTGTTGGCCACTTACTGTAAACATAACACTACAGATTCTGAGGGGAAGTTGAAATGTAAACAGCGCTATTTTACGTAAACACTCAGCAAGAGTCTTGCTCTTTTTTCATGAAGACTTTATACCAACACTTGACTGAGAACCTAAATTAAATTGTTTGAAGACTGGGTTTAAATTTTTTGGTACAGATAAACAGTGTACTTCAAAGTAAGCACTTTCATGTGGCATTTGCAACCTTAGGAATATACCATTTTAATTGTTACTTCTGATACTATTTGTTTATCCTTGGCACAACATCATTAGTGAAATTGAAGTGAGATTACCTTTGATTTTACTAAAGTGAATGGATAAATTAAGATTTTTAATTTGTAATATTTAAATAACTAAGTTTTCCGTGACTCTTATGAGGATAGGAGGTATTATTAACTGTCAATATTAGGTTCATGTGGATGATGAACAAAGCAGAGGCCTGGGGCTGTTTTATGTGCTAAGGGAGAAGGTGGTCTGAAACTCACTTGCTGATATGTTTAATTTCTTGTGTGTGTTGCTATATTTTTCTTCTATCTGTAGGTTTCTGTGACTGCTTGCTTTCTGCAACCATGGTATAGCCTCAAGGCAATAATTCTACAAAAACATGTAAAGGAGCGCCCATTTTGTCCTGGTCAACCCTCTTGTACACCCAGTTAATATCTGCTTTTTTTGCTGGAATGTAGAACAAAGCCTGAGACGATGCATCCACATTTTTCCTTACAAAATATCTTTCCATTTAGTTATGCCTTAATGTTATTTTGACTGAAAAGATATCTGTATATTCCTCACGTCTGGAGGAGCGCAGCACTCTTGTAATGTAAATGACTGTCACTCTTATATCTGGAAGAAGCAGTATCACATCATGTTGTGTCTTGAGTCTCTGTCCTCCCACTCAGCTCTCCTAAAGTGGCTTTTTATGACAAGTGTTGCAAAACAGAAGCCAGTGTGAAACATGCTTCTGAGAAGAGTAACTGTGAAACTGAAAGTTAGAACCAGAGAGAATGAAAGGTTAGTTTTCCTGTAGGAAAGATAACAGCTTGAATCTCTCTCCCTCTTCTCTTTCCACATTAGAAGAGGCTACACTAGAGAGGTTAGGTCAGCACACACATGTTTTAAATTAGTGGTTTCTAAACAAGGAAGTGACAATTATTTGTTATGATTATTTGTCAAATAATCACATCTGTACTTAATTACCACATATGCACCAGTATCTGCATTTCTCAGTAGGCTGAAATGAAAGAGTATAGCTCTAGATAGTAAACTGTGGGACCTCAATTTAGTGGGCACAAAAAATTACCACAGAATTCCTTGTGTTAAAAGTTATAAAAAAAAAAAAGCCATATAGTGACATAGGTTCTGTGATGTGGGCTTCCCTCATTCTCAAAGCCTTTTTTACCAGGTAAATATTAGCCTTGTTATTTTATTACCAAAGAGTGCTCTCTCTTTGTTAATGTATTCATAGCTCTGCAATATGCGGGTCGTGCAACTGTTTTCTATATTCTTTTTTTTAATACATTTCTTTTTCCTATCATTACATGTAGTCCATTCCTTTGCTAACACAAGTTTTCTCTAATGTTTTACTTTCCAATGACAGCTGTAGTCTTAACATTATAAATGTCACAAGCTGAGCATATGAATATCAAAGATTTTTTAATGCTCATTTAAAGAAAAATAGATTTTTTCACATTGATCACCATATCCTTTGGAAATTCTTATCTCAGATTCCATCCAAAAGTATATTTGGAGAAAGTGAAATTTTTAGTATGCATTTATATGAGTGTTTGTTTGCCCCAGAAGTGTTTGTGCTGTCATTTCTTTAAGTGTTTGAATTTAAGAGTCACTTGGGGTCCAGGAAAACATAACACACACTTTAATTATGGCAGAGCTTTTGAATGAATCCTTGGAGTATGTGCAATATTGTCTTCCCTGGACTGAAAGAATGCTTTCCCAGCTGTGCTGGGGGTTTTAACACTCAATTATGTCATTCCTCTATGTCTTACAGGGAGGCAGAAGGAGATGTGTATCACAGTCTTGTTTGTGGTCATAAGGCGTGTCTGTGACGGATGCAAATGGGGGAACTTGATGGGAGTCCTTGGCTGGAGGAATGCCTCCATGTTTCAAGCTTGTCTTGAAGTGTCATCTTTCCATGGGGATCATGCTTTGGCAGTGTCACACTACCTTCCACAGTGGGAAGTCTGAGGCCTTGCTGACCAGTCACATCCATATAATTTTGGTCTCTTTATTGTCTTTAAATGAACTTCAAGGGATAACTTTTTGGCTTCATTTTCTCAGACCCCCACTGGGATTCTAGTCCTAGGATGCAAGCTACAGTCAAGAGAGCAATAATGTGATACAACAGCTATAAAAAAAATTTAACTGCAATGCAACGTGTCTATGGAATTAGTAACCAACCACTGATATTCATAATCTACAATGAAATTACATCACATTCATCACACATTCCACATTCTCTTCCAGATAAACTGAGGCCTGTCCATTTCCACCTTGCTCTTTGTTAAAGTGTAGGATTCAAACTACCTACATCTAAGGAGAATATAAAATCCTATTTTTCAATTTTCTGAGCAAATGCTCTCATGAGGATGTCACTGCTCCTAGGTAAATGTCTCTCTTTACGTTCCTCTGTGTGCCATTACATCATCTAAGTAAGTGAGCTTTGCATTGGACTCAGTCTGTCCAAGAGAGCTAGGATTTTCAGTGTACTCACTGGATTGTTATCCAGTGGGAATTTAGATAAAATTCAACCATCTTTCACCAGCAGTTAGACATGCTCCCTAGTGCAAAGCACTTCATGATCTTCTTTAAGATACTCTTATGTTATGGCCCCAAAAGTCATTACTTCATAATTTTAAGTCCTTGAGAACAGATGATCTGAATCAGGAAACTTATGTCTGAATTCACTATGTTTGAGTTGTGACAAAATTTATGTGGTCTGAATTCATTCACAGCTCAACAGAAACAAGATCTGCTTTTCCAGAGGGAACAAGTTGATACATAAGACAGAAAAACATTATGCTGACAGCAGAATGGGAGGGTGAAATTTGTCTTGCAGTTGTAATCAGATTTCATGAGAAGCCTTGTGTGACAAAACTATTAAAAACCACAATCTATTAGGGGACAATAAGAGACATACTGTCTACTTCTTCCACTTCACTGACTACTAAGGATGAACGTTTCAACAGATAGCACAGAACATGGTCATTTAGGTGGCAGATTGTGCTATTTGGCAAAGTATGTGTGAAGACACAGCTATGTACTGAATGGAATGCCTATGTACATTACCATAGTGGAATTCAACTTGAGTAGATACTTGTGTTGTCTTGTTGGCTATACTAGAACTTCACAATTTCTGGAAATGATAAATGGCTTTCTTTTTTAAAATGAAAAATTTGCAGCTTTTATGGGAAATTCTAGGATTTCCCATATTGTCAGGAAAGTATCAGAATCAAAATTAAAATCTAGTAGATACACAGATTGTAAATATTGTAAGTATTGAAGCAAATGACCTCATACAAATAAATATGTAATGTCTTAAGGGACTTTAATTTCACAAAGCTGAAATTAATTATGAGTCAAATCATCCAAAAGAAAATTTAAACAGAAAACTATGATTCATAACTGAAAATGCTATAAAAAATCTTTAGTGAAGTCCTCAAAAACCACAACAGGGAAAAAAATAGACTAAGTTGATATAATGACCTGGTACAGAGAAAAAAAAAAACAATTACCTAAGTTGAGTTTGAAAGCAATAGTTAAAAGTAGTTAAAAGTGAAGTATCAGGATAGGGAGAAAATTGCTGCTTTTTTTTTGTGTGTGTGTGTGATGAAGTATATACTTGGAATGAAAAATATAGGCTATTATTGAAACAAACAAGCAAAGAAAAAAAAAAAAAGGAAGGTATTTTTCCAACAAAGTAAAGTAGAATTTAAAGCATTTTTCATACGGTATGTCAGAAACAAGGAAAAATGGAATTAAAATACTGAATGGAATAATAATACAGAGAATTTTTAAGTGTTAGTTCCATTTTTATTTATTTTATCTTTGCCATAAAGGGATGGGATTGTATAATGGCATGTATGTACTTTATTTTCCATCTGTCATAAGGTAATTAATGAGTGTAGAATACTTTTAAAATAGTAACTCAAATACATTCTGTCCAAAAAATTTAAAAGTTATGAGCTGTCTTATGTATTTTCAGTGAACCAGGGAACACTGAGCAAAGTAAGCTCATATCAAGTCAAAATTGGGATATGGAAAAATTTGAATAATCCATAGATCTTTCATTATAACTATGATTGTATGATAGTCAGTTGTTAAAGAATTAGAGGTATTAGTGGTGATAGTGAGAAAAAAAATTATAGTTAAGATTGGCTTGTGAAAGTAGATCTAATCATATTAATACTATATAATCACTTTGGTCAATAGATATAATATTAATGATAAAGTATATTTAAAATGTTGTAGTGACTGACCATTTTTTTAAAGTATTGTATATGAAAAGCTTTTATTTCACTAAAGAATATCTGTAGTATAACAGGAAAGATACTGTTATAAGATTTTTATTCTCCAAATAGAAAGTAGGCAAATTCATTCTAAGATAAAATGTTGATACTTATGAGTGACATGAAAATAACGTGAATCACACTTATTTATTCGTAAGAGCAATATGATATTGTCATTTGATATACAAAAGTAATATCATAGTTGGATATGAAACAGAACAGTTGAATGAGAGATTCTCAAAGCTTATGAAATATCTCTCTTTAGTCATTTTAAATAATACTTTGTCAACAAGTTCCATCTACGATACACCTCATGAAATCACATGGTCAAGATTAAGTAGTAGGTCATTCTTCATAATCATGGTGGCCTATGTATTTTCCTTTTCATCTATGACATGGTGAAAAAAAGGCAGTGGTCAGTCTAACCCAATCAGAAAATAACTCATCTTTCATGAGAAAAATACTTTCTGAAAGTTATTGATACTAATAAAACCATGGGGCATTTTTGTGGTAACACACAACTCTAGATTGAACACATCTCTTAATTACCTGCCATTGGTCCTGTTAAAATACATGCTAATACGATTTGAAACTTTAACTGGAACTTTTCTAGGAAAAAAGCTTGCTATTTTTTATCTGCACAATAATTCTAATGATAACAGAAGATAACACCTGAAAACTAAAATTGTACATTGTGCAGTCTTGTTTTATTCATGTTTATGCAACTGTACCCAGCATGATTACTCTAATGACACTGTTTCTGATGTATTCTGGCTTTTCCTCTGTGTGCCATATATTTGTTCTGATGACACAAGGGGCATCAGATTTGGTTTGTGAAAGACCTCTTGAGTGTTTTAAAACTTTCACGTTGGTAGAGTGGTTGTCATTGCAAAATGGTTCCTAATATATCACTCCCTCCCTACACTTCCAACAGAAAATAACTGTGTGTATTTTTTGGCAGATGTTGATTTCTTAATTGTTCCCAATGGCACTTTCTTCATGTAATGCAATTTTAAGGACTAAAATTTGCCCTTAGATGAACTTATTTTCTGTAGTTTTGATCCTGCAGTTGCCTTCTAACACTAGGAGACTTCCAAAGTGAAATGTTAGTCTGTAACAGACCAGGATAAAGGGATATGCACTGTTTTGGAGCAAGTGGGCAGTAGTTGCTGGCCTAGTGCTCCTCTAGAAAGTGAAATGCCTTTACAGGCACTGGGGGAAGCATACTCAAAAGCAGCCTTCTCATGGTTTTTACAGATGTAGGACAGATTACTGATGTACTTCTTAGAAAAATGTTGGCACAAATGTTTCCAAGGTAGATGGCCTTCTGCTGTGTCAGCATCATCCCCGCTTCTAGTTAGATGTGGAGGGCCACTGGCTGCTGATGACCATGGGAATGTATCACCCTGACACCCAAAATTGGGTGCCCTCAGCTCTCATCTCCCAGGAGGTGGCTTTCAGGCCACCAAGCTGTGCTGTCTTCGCAAGAAGGGAGGCAGCCTGGGACAGCAGCCATCATGACACTGCAGAGATACAGGTCCCAAGAACAGCAGCCAGTTCAGCTAGAGAAGGAAGAAAAAACTCTCAGTACATAGAAAATATATAAAAAAACAACAACAAACTTTTAGCTCTCCTAGAATGGAATTTTCCAGAATTCTCCTCACTTCCCTCCAATTTACTCTTTTCACGGTTTGAAAGAAAAGTAAGCACGCAAGCAAGCAAAAACCCTCCAGGAAATCTCAATTATACAGCAGCTTTACTTATGCTGCCACTTGTTCCCAAAGACTGTACATTCATGATGAACTACATCAGTATATTTTGCATTATTTTTACAGAGTCTCTCTTCCAATCTGACTGTATTCTGAGAGGGATTCTTTTGAAGGCTGTGGATGATTTTAAGGGTTGGTAATTTCCCTTGGGAAAGTTTTTATGTGAGCTGAACAATCTATAGAAGTGTGCAAGTGTTCTGAATTAGTTTCTACATAGGCATATGCGTGCATAACCATGATTACTGCTTTTACTTCTTTCTCTCCCTCTCTTTTTTTTTCCTTTGGATTTCAGGCTCTAAAATACTATTTTTGCTAGCAGAATTTGCAAACACTTCCAAGTCTGAATCTTTGAGATTACTTCTCTTCCCAAAAAGCCACCACCAATGCCAACAGAGTTTATGGATGATTGGATGCTATAAAAGTTGGAATTTATCATTTTTATGATAATACTGACAGCTTAATATTAAGAATTGAAAAATAATATTTTAGTTTATTTTTTTTTTATCTACCTGTTTGAACATTGACAGATTTGGTTGCTGCTGGATGTATCTTTTTCTGCTTAAACATTTGAATGATAAGAAAATTTATTCTGTGTTCCAATGTAAAGTGCTGCTTGGTTATTATCTTGGTGATTGTTATTGCAAGTTTACAGCATTCTCTGAATTCTTAAAGGTGATTACATGGAGAGAGCATTTGCATGGCACATTATGTTTTAGAGTAGATCTCAGATCTTGCTTCTCTCATTTCCATCCTCTGGTACATTAAGTCGTCATATTGAACATGTATGTTACAATTGCTGTTTCAAATTTCCTTAACAGAGATCTTTGTATTGCAACAGGCTTCAGTCAAACCAGGATACTGGCATAACTTCTGTGAACTAAATGCAAACAGTTCTGACAGCTTTGTGGCTCTTTGCCAGCAGTTTTGCTGCAGGAGTCTCCTTACAAGTTAGGCCACCACCTGCTCATGATGGCTCCTCATGTGCAGGGCTCCACTTTCCCCTGTGCCCTGCTCTGGAAATGGCAGGGCTAATGATAATGTGCTGTCAACCATTCAGCATTTTGTTTTCTGTGATACCATTCCATAAAGAAGTGACTTCTGATATTAACTCTGAGTTTAACAATAGCAAAGGTACAAGGCAACTCCTCACAAGGAACAACACAGAGTCGAGAAAAGGATATTTGGCTGTTACAGTGCTGCTACTAACCTTAGCACTGAATATATTGCTTCAGACTTCTTGTCTTCAGTTCGTTAGCCAGAACTCTTCTGACATGAGCATGGTTTTGCTATGTTTCTATCTCACAGCCCTTGTTTCTGTCAGTTTGACTTTGTTGCTATGTATAAAATCAAACTGAGCCTTGTTTTACAATCCCAGTGTTGTCTGTGGAATCTGAGCAGAGCAAGAGCTCCATTAGCAATGTTATTCTTCTCTATAGTCACTGTCACACTCAGTTAAGCTCCAGTTTTATTTTCTGTCATAAAACAGCATTCTTGGTCACAGTAATTCCGTTACCACAACGATCTGAGAACCAGTAAAATATATTAATGAATTAATAAAGATGTTTATGACTTAGTTTACAGTCCCAGAGGACGCTTTGCCAGAGGTGGGATGGCTGAAGGCATTATCCACAAGTATCCAGCCCTGGGGTTAACCACAGCTCAGTGAGCTGTCTGAGAGTGGTCTACTTTGGTTGGGCACTGACTCAGGCTGTCAGGGGTTGGGAATCCTAAAACAGCAGCAGGTCAGAAAAGATTCTTTGTTAAAATGGCTGTGGGTAGAAATGTCAGGCTAGAGTTTGCAGGTAAGAAGAGCTCTTTCAAGAAGGGGGGTTTGGGATAAAGAAGCTCCCCAGTCCCCAGTAAAATACACTATCCAAAGGCTATAAAACACATGAACTGAAAACACATTCTCATGGCTGTCTTTCTCTCCCTCTAGTGATAGATGAACGTTGCTCTTTGTGAGAGTTCAGCAATTTATTATTCATCTGTGAGATGATTATTGTCTTACCAGTCACACAGTGTTATGCATTCTGAACTCTCTTAGTTGCCTCCTAGCTCTTGGGTGTACTGGCACTTTGAATCTCCTGTTGCTTGCAGTAGAAAGGGAAAAGTGACAATGTCTTGGCCAAGGCACTGGTTGAAATTAATGGTAGTGCAGAGACTGATACAGCAGAAAATTCCTTTTTACAGTTTGTCTTCTTCAAGGAGAACAGAAAGAAGTTGGTACAATTTGATGAAAGGAAGGTGCTGTAAGAAATGTCAGCTTTTAAATGATTTCTATGAACTGCTATATTGATGGGCCTGAGAGAAAGACCCATGTAAGTATAAAGCTGGTCTTCCTACAGGATCAGTAATAATAAAACTAAAGCACTTGTATTGACTAGGAAGTTAATCTAGTATTTTCATTTTGCATTTTTTGGACAGCAGAACTTCCAGTACTGTTTTGTTCTACTTCATGATGGGACCTTCTCCTTGCCTGTGCTATGAATGTGGATATCTGGATGGATTTTATCCTCTTGTTCATATGTGATCAAAACAGCTTTTTCCATGTGACAGCTGTAGAATAGTTGATAAACAAATCAAGTCTTCATGTTCGTGCATCATTATCATTTCAACCCAAGAAAACAAAATTGAATATTCATATCCAGGTATTGGCAGTAGGTGGGACTGCAGGGTTGGATGCTTTGAGAAGAGAATCACAGAATGGCTTGGGTTGGAAGAGACCCAAGGATGATTAAGATCCAACCCCCCTGCCAGGGGGCAGGGCCACCAACCTTCAGATCTGGTTCTAGACCAGGCTGCCAGGGACCCATCCAACTGGCCTTGAAAAATTCCAGGGAAAGAGCGCCCAAAGCCTCTCTGGGCAGCCTGTTCCAGCACCTCACCACTCTCTTCCCTCTGACATCCAATCTAAATCTTCCCTTCTTAAGCTTAAAACTATTTCCCCTTGTCCTATCTCTATCTACCTGAGTAAAAAGTTGATTCCCCTCCTTTTTATAATCCTTTTTTAAATACTGGAAGCTGCAATGAAGTCTCCTTGCAGCCTTCTCTTCTCCTTTGTAGGAGAGGTGTTCCAGCCCTCTAATCATATTTTTGGCCCTCCTCTGGACACTCTCCAACAGCTCCACATCTTTCCTATAGTGGGGGGCCCCAGACCTGGATGCAGTGCTCCAGATGGGGCCTAATGAGGGCAGAGAGTAGAGGGAGACAGTCACCTCTCTTTCCTGGCTGGCCACCCCTCTTCTGATGAGCTCAGGATACCATTGACCTTCTGAGCTGCATGATTTCAGTTCACGTTCAGTTTTTCATTAACTAGGACCCCCAGGTCCTTCTCTGCAGAGCTACTCTCAATGAGTTCTTCTCCCAACCTGAATACGTATATAGGATTACACAGATGCAAGTGCAAAATCTTGCACTTTAGTATGTTGAACATCATTAGGTTCACAAGGTCCCTCTGGATTGCTTCCCTTCTTTCTAATTGTCAACTGCACCACTCAGCTTGGTGTCATCTGCAAACTTGCTGAAGGTACACTTGAGACTGTCCTTGATGTCATTAATGAAGGTGTTGAAGACACCTGAGACTGCCCTATCCTGGGCACGGCCAGTCACAGTGGACTCACCACAAGACACAGCTGAACCCATCAACCACGATGGTTGGTGTCTCTGGAGAACACATTTAATACAGGGCAAAAATACTGGTCGGGTAGTGAGGAGTGAGGGGAGAAAAGAGGAGCCCATGCTGGAGCAGGTTTATCTTGAAGAACTGCTGACTCTAGAAGGACCAATGCTAGAGCACAGGAGAAGTGTCAGGAGGAGGGAGAGGCAGAGGGGAACTCTTACAGACTACCCATGCTTCATCTGCCTGCACTGCTTGAGGTAGAGGAGCTGGGAATGAAGGAGTGTTGTTAAATCCATCTGGCGACTGGTCAGGAGTGGTGTTCCCCAAGGGTCAGTAATGGAGTCTATCCTGTTTAATATCATTACTGATGATCTGGATGTGGGAATTGAATGCACCCTCAGTGAGTTTGCAGACGACACCAACTTGGGAGGAAGTGTCAAACTGCCTGGGGGTAGGAATACCCCCAGTAATAATTTAGCAAACACTTTCTGCAAGAATCCATCATCCCTTCAAATTTTCTCTTATTTCTTCTCTGCTTGTCAAGTTTAAGTCTTGATTGGTTTCTTTAGATTGTTGAAAGAAATGTGAAATTATTACAATTATATTATCAACTTTGACTATAAAATGCATTTGAAACCCAAGATAGGATTCCAATCTCATAAAATAATAGTAAGTAATATTAAGGTGTGTTTTTTTTCCCCCTATATTCCCATATGTTATATCCTAATTTTAAGAATTCATTGTATGTCCTTCCTGTAAGGCTTGATCTTCCATAGACAAGCAGAAGGTTTGACAAAGTACTTTCAGAAGTTGATTCACCAGTTTAATCATGAGCCTTAAGGTATTGCCTCTGTACCGACTACAGAAGAAAGCTGAAGGATAACCTTTGGTTATATACCTAGCTTTGAGATGTCTCAAGTTGTTTGAAATGAACCTTGTAAGTGACTAAGGTTACAATATGAATTGATAGTACAATGTGAATATATATTTTACAGAAACTGATTTATGCTCTCAGCTCCTGTATTCTCTATGCCAAGAATACTTTTTAATTTGATCTGCGGAGTTTTCAGCACCTTGTAGACATGATATTGATGAATGAATAGCAGAAAAACAATGCTTCTTTTTCAGGTGAGTTTTTATTAGCATGAAAAAATAATATTCCCTGGTAAGTAAATTGTTCTTTCTGCTGTATAACCAGATACCACTGAAATCTCACGAGAACCAGTGTGAATTGCATGCATCAGAACTTCATCCAAAAACCAGTTATGACTAAGAAGTTTTTGGTGGTTTTGTTTTTTTTTGTTGTTGTTTTGAAAGATTTTTCCTTTCTATCGTTCTACAGTATATGAATAAATTTATTCAGTGGAGGAATTCTTAACAGATGGTTACCATTTCAGTGTCAGATGGCAGTAAGCCCTAGAACCAAGCAATTACAGAGTTCTTTGATGCAGAACCAGCTGAACAGATTTTAATAATTTCTTCCAAATTGGATACACCTGCCCCCCCAGAAAGTGCTGCAAGCTGGATGATGGAGGTGTGCAATAAAAATATATTCTTGATGTCATCAACAAGTGTATGGTGACAAAATTGTAAGAATCAACAGGAAAATAATTTAAAAATTATATTTTGTTGATGTTACTTTCTACTATTGTGCAATGAAGCATTGTAATTGAACGAATAAAATGATTTTAAAAAATACTCTGAGGAAAGATTGTATTGTTTTGGTTTTCTGTTACAGAATATGGTTTACCTCTCTTCAAAGTGTGCTGTACAGGATATGGATATTCAACTGTACCAGCTTTTATTGCTCACCTTTATAATGCTCATGGGCCTAACATGGAAAAGATCAGGAAGCACGTGTAAAATGTTACTTTGTCTTACACTTATTCTATTTTCTTGATGCAACTCCTGCATTTGGAAGATCTAAAAATCTCTCTTGATTGCAATATGTGCCTAAGAAAAGGCATTAGACCAAAACCACTACTGTGACACTTCAGCAGCAGTTATACTGCCAGGAGAGGAGGGGAGAGGGACAGCCTTAGTTACTTCTGAGATTTAGCTTCATCTGAGTCACCAGCGAATTCTTTCATTCTTTTCTCCTTCATTCAGCTCTGTCTCTGCTACACTGCACTGTTACAGTTCTGTCATTGTCTCTGATATGAGGCTAGCAGCTCAAGTCTAATGTTCTAACAATGCTTGATATAGCTGAGAAGTCATGGAAGGGAATTTTATAATGTGGTTGCTGGACTTCATAAGACATGAATTCATGTCTAATCCTGCAGTCCAGTTTTACTTAAAGCGTCTCAATTTCTTTGTATAATACATTAAATAATTTTGTTTGTGTTTGTAGAATAGTAGAATAGTAGGTATTTTCTGTAATGTGAAATGTGTCTGTAGGAGTGCAGAAGTGAGTGTACAAAATGCTATTTATTCCCAGTGGATCTGTTGAATTATTTTGCTTGAGTTCATAAATGTGACCATTGAATATGTTTTCTGGCACAAAAAAAGTTAAACTTTACTTTCTCACATGACAGTACTTTGAACTGTAATGAAGTGGGGTGAGTATAAATGAAGTATCCTGATTCTCTTTATGGAGGGCAACCTCTTAATCCAAACTGAACGTGGCTAAAACTTGCATCCCAAGGCAATCTCTACATAGGGAGTATGGCCAAGATAAAGCATTTTCTAAAAGTTGGCTACTTTTATGTGTTCAGAATCAAGTTTCAGGTTCATAAAAATCAAAATCAGAAGAGCTCCCTGTGCATAAAAGACACAAACTCAGTACAGACATCACACATTCTTTTGGATTTCCTCGTCCAAACTGTATTTGACTAATTTATGGTATGTTATCATACACAATGGCTTTTTACAATGTATATCTGGCAAAGATAGCTATAAAACTGACTATAATAAGCATTACAATGCAATAAGTTTGTTTTAGTTTGAGATTTGGAAATTAGTTCCATTGAAGCTGATTGCTTTTCACGATACAGTCCATTTGATTGCATGCTTTTTCTATTCATTGAAAAAACCTAAGTAACGTAATTGTAACACAAAATAACACAAAAGTAACTTAATTTGATCCATTATTTTTTTCTTTCCTGCAAAAAGAAATCAGTAGAATCGAACATATTTGTGACCATTTTTACTGCTGGTACAAAGAAAGTCTGGAGGGAGAGGAAGCACCTCATTTCATTCCATTTTCTCATGATGTATTTTCACATAAACAAGCAGTATGCATAAAAATATTTAATCTCAGTTATACTGCAGTCTATTTTCACCTTCACTTTAAATATACAAAAAAAAAAAACAAACAACCAAAAAGCAAAAAACAAAAACAACTGGACATAGAGTATGTCTCTTGTACTCTAAATCCTTAAAACTCTTTCTCTTCTCTTGCTACTTTAATGCTTTTCTTTCACCCCTATAATTTCTGTGAAGTAAGAGTGTTTTGTTTCTATTCCCAGGATTTTAAGATTTTGGGATGTCAAGACTCAGATGATGTCACCCATTTTGGGATGTGATTAAGTGCCATGATATTGCAGAATCAGGGATTTTAAGGTTGCACTTCATGATGCAGGAGATAGTGCCGTTGAAAGAAAAGTATTTGGAAATCTCCATTAAGACAGAATGGATTATCAAGCAATTGGTGATCCTTTCTGTGAATGAGGTGCAAGTTAATGGTGCATATAAGTGGAAAGAATGTGCAGCCTTTAGCTTCCTGTTTGAAACACAGTTTCCCTTGAAAATGGGATGAGGAAATGTTGAGCTGAAAAAGAAACTTTGCTCCATTGCAACAACTCAGATATGTAAAGATGGGAAATGGTAGTTCCATAAAGGTATCAGACAGTGTGGAAGATGTGTACCTTAATTGGATATTATTTTGCACTTTCACACAGTGAAAGACAGCTACTGTGAAAACAAAAGCAGCTACAGTTTGTGAGATCTGACAGTATCGTGACTTCAAACTGGATGAAAAGATAAGTAAAAGTTAAGTAAAAGCTAAATAAAACCTATGTAGAGTTAAAGCTGCTTCCTTTATAATAGACACTGAAACTGGCTAATACAATTAATTCTGATTTCATTTCAAAGATATTAACTACTTAATAAAGAACATCTGATCACATTAGACTATGGACATCCCCAGCATGCTTAATTCTTGGACAGCATTTATATAAGGTCAGAGTATGAGCTGCTGACTGCACAGTTACTGGCCTGTTCAATTTCACCCTTCTGTGTGCATACTGATTCTTGTTTTCCATCAGTGATGCCATCATTATTGCTGTGCACTGTTTACTTCTCTAAAACAATGTGACCTGGAATCATGCCACATAACTGCTTACGTTTGACTGAAGTATCTCAGTTAGTAGATAATTACTTAGGACTCTCTTGAAGAGAGGGAATATACTTCCACTCCCTTTGCATTTTGAAGAAAGCATTTCCAAGTTAGGTGTAGCCATGGTCTGTTTCCTGCTTCTGTCCACTGCTGTGACTGATGTACAGTAGTCATAAAAATATCTTCATATGATTCCAGGAATTCATCCCCCTTATGGAACTCGCTAGGCTGGGACCTTGATCATTCATACCAAAGAGGACGGTAATCTTTGGCTGTACTTGGTACAAGTGAAGTTAAAATTATAGTAGCTCATGTATCTAGGAAATTTGTAGTGAGTGCATATTCATCAGTACAGTACAGTTAGAATAAAACAGAAACAGAACACTACTGGTCTTTTTTTTTTTTTTTTTATTCTGGTGGTTTTATTGTGATAGCTCACAAATGCTTTTTTCAGTGTTGCTTCATCTTCGGTTTCTCATATAAAACTGTCCTGAATTGGCTGTTTTTACAGTATTTTGCTTTCCTAGTTGGCTTTTCCAAATCTCAGTACTGTTTCTGTTGTTGCCGTTATTTATCAGAAGTCTGTGACAGAGTGAATAGTTACATTAAAATCCCTTACAAGATCATACAGACCCTCATTCTGACTACAAAAATGATTAATTTTAGAGTCAGGAAAATGTCAAGTCCCATCTCACTTAAAGGAATCCTTCATTCATTCAGACTTTAACTTGCATTTACATGTGTAGGTCATACCTTCCATGTGGTTATGTTATGTGACTGAGAAATACATTCTTACCATATGTTTTTTGTTCCCTTTGTTTTCTATGCTCTTTGCTGGAACTGGCCTTTTTTCATTCTTTTCCACAATTCCTAATTGCGAAGCACAGAGGAGAGATTGATGTGCCAAGACCAAACAGGGCACTGACTCCTCCACCAACTTCCTATCTGTTATTAGAGCCCAAACCAGATGTATCAGAAGCAATTTTAGAAAAGAGAAAAAATACAATGATATTCTCAGTGATCTAGTCATTCCAAAATGTTCTTGCAGTCTCCAAAGTTTTGTGGCCCACGAACATACTGAGCCTGCATCTTTGTCTCTGTAAACGAAAAATGTTAAAAGAAGAGGGAAAGTGTAATATTCATTTTGCCCAGTGATGTTACAATAAGACAGCACTACCAAAATAAAATGTAAGAGTTTTACACGCACTCTTAATAATGACAGTAGTGTTGGTGGGAAGCTACTGACCTCTTCCCTGGTCTTCTGTTCCAAATTACTGTCACTATAGCAAAGGTGGCAGAAGATATTTGATGTCACTCTTGGTATTCTGCAGGCACATTTTTTGAAGATGCCCTTTGTGATTTAATATAACTGTGATCTGTAGCAGCTGAGGATGGGGCAAACTAAATTTTCAGACATACCTACTGTCATCTGCATGGTGATTTTTAGCAAAGGGTTGGTTAGGAAGGTGATGGTGATTTAACACTGCTGTCTAAACCAGGGAGCCCTAACTTCCAAAGTAAGAGATACAGTCTGAAATGTGATCTTTATATGAACTCCTAAATTCAACTTGATTCAACTCTTACATTAGGCTTGATGAAAGAAAAAAATCTGGATTCTCACTTCTATGAGCTGAGAACTTTTGAAGACCTCTATTCACCTTATGAAATTTTCTGCAGCCCAAACAGTGGTGATAAACTTCAGTAAAAACATATCTTTTACTTATTGGCATTTAAAACTGCTAGGGAGCATTGTTTGGCAGTAAATATACTGTGTTTGAACAGTAAGCATGCTTTACTAAAGAACACATGCATGTTTGTAAAACATCTGTGCATTACAGAAATTTAAAGGCTAACGAAGTTGTTAAAAATAGGCATGGACTTCATAAAAAATATTTTACGTCCAAATCCCTAATTAGAGTGCTGTAGCCGATTTAACATAAGTTCAAACTCTTCCTTCCATGCCTTTTTTTTACAACCGTATCACATTCCACCATAAAAGGAAAATCTCTGTTGATGGTACTTGATATTCTTTAGCCTACTGGAGCCAACAGTAACCAAATAATATTTTCATTATATTTCATATTCTGCTTACTAATATTTGTACTATGTGGCTAAGTTTCACTAGAAAAACAGACAGTGTACCCAGCAACAGAAATAGAATGGAAAAAAAAAAGTAAATTAAAGACTTGTTTCAATAGCATAATTTGTATAGATTAAAACAGTGTAAATCTTAGACTGCCATGCATTTCCTGATTTCTCAGAAGAGCACCTATGGGTGTCCACAGTAGGATAAAATGATAATATTTGTATTGGTTTCTTCGACTCTGGCCTTAGCTATAAATATTTCAATAATTTTTCATTTACAATAGATTTATAGCTTTCATGTCTTGTTTCCATAACCTTCCCAAATCAGTCACTTTTCTGTATCCTCTTGTAAGAATGCTTTGAATCATTTACTTATTTTGACTTGCCTAGAATAATTCTGTTGTAGCCTGTTCAGATAGAACTGAAATCTAAACTTGATCTGTAGATACAGCGTGAAACCAAAAAGAAGATACCACTTGCACAAAATGTTTCTGCCTACTTGTGTTTGTATGTGGTTGTCAATGGTTTATGGGCTGGTTCGGCCAGGTTCCGTGACTAGTGGGGCGGAGGGATTCGTGAATCCGGGCCTCCAGAAAGGGGAAACAGGGGACCCTGAATAATTAAAAACAGCAGCAACGATCTGAGGAGAAACAAACTAATTTATTAAATAAGATATTGGAATGCAAGGTAACGCACGATAACACAATGTAATTAAAATTGAAGCTAATAAATCAAGTACAGTGAGAGAGTCTGAAAACTGAAGGCCTCACCATAACGCTGAGGTGAGATGCAAAGTCGGGTTGAGCTGCAGCGAGGAGATGATTGAAAAGAGGGATGTCAGGTGACCTACCAAGGTCTTATGTCCTCCTTATATTCCTCCTGAGCAGAAATGATAACAGAACAGCAAACAGTTTTCTGGGGAATGCAGTAGTTCTTCTCTTCCAGGACGGGTACCTGGACCTGGAACATTAACTCTTTAACTCCCAGTGCACTGCATGATGTTGTGATGTGGAATACCAATAACCAAAAATCATAAAATCATGACAGTGGTATTTCAAATTCCTTCAAAATGTTTAGGCATTTATTCCTTGAAAATTTTAAGACAGCTGAGAAAATACAGGCTTCCAGTGTGGGCCTTTCAGTTGGGTGGGGTAAATCTAGGACATGCTTGACATTTTTTTCAAATATCCATAAAAACCGGACAAGCATTTCTTGGGACAAGCAATAAGTATTTTTGTTCTTGTCCTGATACTGCTACAGATCTGCTTTCTTACTTCAAATAACTCATAGTGCACTGGTTCATTTTCTGTTTGTTTGATTGGTTTTATCTTTTTGTGTCTGCCTTGGATTTGAAAGCAAAACAAAGTAAAAAATAACCCCCACCCTTACCAGGCTTGAGACTGTCACATTCTGGCAGTCTGTGAAGTAGCTTGCACAGCCCAGTCCCAGTCCCCACATAGGATCAACACTATTCCTGCAGAACCAGGTTACTATATGTAAACATCTGGGAATTCTCAAAATTAAGGTTCATGGGTCCAAAAATATTAAAAATTGTTTTTCCAGTCAGTCACTTCAAACTAGATTATTCTTGGGAATTTTCAAAAGATATTTGTTGTATTAGAGCACAGTATTCAGTTATTGTAACACCCACTAACTGTCACTCGTCATTAAAAAAGTTCCTTCTTTATGACCAAATGCTCAGGAGAAGGGCTCATGAGGCTTTTATTGAGTAAAGAGATAAAACATCAAAAACAACAACAAAAAAAAATACACTCAAATTTAGAATTGACTTGGTGCTAAATTCTGGAGAACCAGGCAGTTTCTAACTATTCCTACTTGCTAACAGAAATGCCTGGGCCAAATTTTTAGGAAAAAAACAATGTCTCAGATGGAAGACAGCTGTGGCATTCTGAGATCTAAATTGATTAATTGGATACTAATTGAATTAAAAAGACATATCCTCAATCTTTTGTCCAGAAGATCTTTCTCTTCATCAAACTCTATACGAGTTGGGAATGGATATATGAACAACAGGGATGTCAGATGGAAAGACTGTGAGGTTTCACTGCTTTTAATAAAATTTTCAGAGATCTCTACAAGAATCTGCTTCAAAATGAGTTGCCAGTCATGCATCACTTTAAAGTTGTATAAAATAACAATGTGTGCGTCAGTAAATTTAAGGACAGCCCACTGCATGTTAAGCTCGGACTGGAAAATCTGCAAGCCTTATAAAGAATTTGTGCCCCTCAGAAAAAAAGATAAAAAATAAATTTAAAAAATTAGATTTAATTCAAATTTATTTCTCTCTCTCTCTGAACTGCTTTTAAAAGTCTCTTAAATTTCCAGAAGATGAGTGAGATAGCTCTGAGGTGGCTGTCATTCTCCCAGCACCCAAATATGATTTTTTATTAATGGAGCACGGAGAAAACACTTTACTGATCATAGCAGTGATTGCATTAATCATTCAGTTCCTGAAAGTGAGCCAAATTCAGTGGAACAGAATGGCTTATGTCCAAGAGTATGCAGTAATCCATGCAATCACTTTCATGCCCTTCCTTAGCCTCATGAGCTACTTTTCTGTGCTACAAAAGCAGCTTCAAACAGGAGGACTCAGAGATATTCTTCATGAAATGTGATGGACATTGTAGTATTCCATTTTGCAAAACAGCTTCAAAAGTCTGGAAGAACACACCACATTCAAACCTCATTATTTTGCCTCTCAGCACAAAGCCTCATCTCACTGGGATTCCTGGGGACCGGATACTTGACAGATATTTGGATATATGGGAGCTTTGTTGGAAGTAACTTTATCATGTAATGCAAGTGCTCCCCAGCACGTCAGCAGTGAAGGTATGTGGTAGTGAATTATTTAAATTTGGGGCTTGCAAATCTGGATCTCACTCTAGTTCCAGCCTTCATGTACCCTACTGCGGGAAACACTTTAGTAGTAGAGTCTGGGCCCGGTTTGACATCTGTCCAGAATTCCCTGTGCTAATAACTTTTTATTACATTTTAGGGAAATTACAGCAAGGTTCCTGGTAAATAACAGTCTGAGACAGGTGGACACCAGACTGCAGTAATGCACTACTATAAATTTTTTAGTAAATTGGATTCTATATGATGACTATTACATTTTAATTACTATGATTATTTTACAGGTATTTGAAACATAAATTGTGTCATCACAACTGTGTTACTTATTACTTAATTGAAATTAGAATGCCTTTCATATTTTTCTGTCTTGGAAGGAAATCTTCTCCCATGCCCCTCTAAAATGTGCACACTGTTACGGAAATTACTGCTCACAGTGGAATTGTAGCCTGAAAGGTTAGCCAGCTGGCTACATCTGACTTCTTGTCTTCGTTAGAGAAAAAACAGTGACCCAAGTGTGAGCACACTGCTATTCTAGACTAGATTAAAAACTTCTCTTTTGCCTTTCATTTATCACTGTAAAAAGAAAAAAAACATTTCTATTACAAGTTATTATGACATTCAAATTATAATAAAATTGATTTTCCCAGAAACACAGTCTTTTCATTAATTGTTCTGGGTGAAATGTTTAACATATAACATATTTAATATAACTACAATTCATTACAGAATCACAGAATCACAGAATCGTAGGGGTTGGAAGGGACCTCCAGAGATCATCGAGTCCAACCCCCCTGCCAAAGCAGGATCCCTACACCAGGTCGCACAGGTAGGCGTCCAGGCGGGTCTTGAATATCTCCAGAGAAGGAGACTCCACAACCCCCCTGGGCAGCCTGTTCCAGTGCTCCGTCACCCTCACTGTAAAGAAGTTCTTGCGCACATTGGTGCGGAACTTCCTATGCTCCAGCTTCTGGCCATTTCCCCTTGTCCTGTCTCCGCACACTGCTGAAAAGAGTCTGGCCTCGCCACTTTGCCCCCCACACCTTAGATATTTATAGACCTGGATCAGGTCCCCTCTCAGTCTTCTCTTCTCAAGGCTAAACAGACCCAGCTCACTTAGCCTTTCCTCATAGGGGAGATGCTCCAGGCCCTTCACCATCTTTGTGGCTCTCCGCTGGACTCTTTCCAAGAGATCCCTGTCTTTTTTGTACTGGGGAGCCCAGAACTGGACACAGTACTCCAGATGAGGCCTTACCAGGGCAGAGTAGAGGGGGAGGATCACCTCCCTCGACCTGCTGGCCACGCTCCTTTTAATGCACCCCAGAATGCCATTGGCCTTTTTGGCCACAAGGGCACACTGCTGGCTCATGGCCAACCTGTCGTCCACCAGGACACCCAGGTCCCTCTCTGCAGAGCTCCTCTCCAGCAGGTCATCCCCCAACCTGTACCGGTGCATGGAATTATTCCTCCCTAGGTGCAAGACTCTACACTTGCTTTTGTTAAACTTCATCTGGTTCCTTACTGCCCAGCTCTCCAGCCTGTCCAGGTCTCGCTGAATGGCAGCACAGCCTTCGGGCGTGTCAGCCAATCCTCCCAACTTCGTATCATCAGCAAACTTGCTGAGGGTGGCCACTACCCCCTCATCAAGGTCATTGATGAAGATGTTGAACAGGACCGGTCCCAGCACCGACCCCTGGGGAACACCGCTGGTTACAGGTCTCCAACCAGACTCTGCACCGCCAATGACAACCCTCTGTGCTCTGCCAGTCAGCCAGTTCTCAACCCACCTCACTGTCCACTCATCTATCCCGCACTTCCTCAGCTTCGTTATAAGGATGTCGTGGGAGACAGTGTCAAATGCCTTGCTGAAATCAAGGTAGACTACATCCACTGCTCTCCCCCCATCCACCCAGCCAGTGACAACATCATAGAAGGCTACCAGGTTGGTCAAGCACGACCTCCCCCTGGTGAACCCGTGCTGACTACTCCTGATAACCTCCTTTTCTTCCAGTTGTCTGGAGATGGCATCCAGCACAATCTGTTCCATCACCTTTCCAGGGACAGAGGTGAGGCTGACTGGCCTGTAATTACCTGGATCTTCCTTCTTGCCCTTTTTGAAGACCGGAGTGACATTGGCTATCCTCCAGTCTTCAGGCACCTCCCCCATTCTCCAAGACCTCTCAAAGATGATAGAGAGCGGTTCAGCAATCACCTCTGCCAGCTCCCTCAGCACCCGTGGATGCACCCCATCGGGTCCCATGGATTTATGAACATTGGTGTTGCCTAGGCGCTCTCGGACCGCCTCTTCCCTGACTAAAGGGAAGTCTTCCATTCCCCAGACCTTCTCACTAACCACCAGGGCCTGGGATTCCCGAGGGGGAGCTTTTTCACTGAAGACAGAAGCAAAGAAGGCGTTCAGTATCCCCGCCTTCTCAGCATCCCCCGTTACCAGAACACCCCCCTCACTTAGTAGGGGACCTACATTCTCCCTAGTCTTCCTTTTACTGTTAACATACTTAAAAAAACCTTTTTTATTATCCTTTACCACCTTTGCTAGATTCAATTCCAGGTGGGCTTTAGCCTTCCTCGTCGCATCCCTGCAGGCCCTGACAACATTTCTATATTCTTCCCGAGTGGTCAGACCCTTTTTCCACATTTCATGGACCTTCTTTTTCCCTTTGAGTTTGTGCATGAGCTCCTTGCTCATCCACACAGGTCTCCTGCCACCCTTTCCTGATTTCTTGCTCACAGGGACGCACCGATCCTGGGCTTGGAAGAAGAGCTGTTTATTGTAGGAAAGAATAACATATAAGGAAAAACTTATACTAGTTAACATCATTCTGACTTAATGCTTGTGTAGTTTAATGTCAGTGCTTTTGTGCTTGCTTGTATAATATAATATATATTTATATATTTTATATAATATATAGTATTATATATAGTATTATTATAGTATTATATATAGTATTATATTATATACTTATTTTTCATAACCACAGTTTACAAGATGAGAACAACAACAAAAATTAGGTACAACAAGCAATATATCTAATGGAAACATACATAAAAAAATATCTTGTGTCATTTTTTAGAGAGACAGCACATGACTGGTTTTTCTGCATATTTGGAAGACATCATAGACTTGGTTGGTAAAGTATCCCAGCCCAACAGGTCTGCCTGTGATGGTGAGATGACAGCTAGTGCATGCACGGCCTTTGTGGCAGTGGGTTTGCATTGTTAAAGAGTGCTTGAGTAAGTACTTCATTGCTATTTCTTAGTATTTCTTTGTTAGTATTACTTATTCAAAATCACCTCTTATTCACATGGTTTTTCATTCTTCTAATGCACTTTGCAGTACCTAGTGGCAGAATTATATTCTTACTGGTTAGAATGGAAAAGATAAAGATATTGGAAATGAGAAAACAGCACTTTCCCTTCTCTTTTCTTTCAACTCAGGTGTTCTTTTTAAAAAAAAATTATTTATTTGTTTATTTGATGTAGATTTTATTGCTGCTTGAGGAGGTAGCCAAGCATATAATTAGAATAATAGAATCATAGAATCACAATGTTGGAAAGGACCTACAAGATCATCTAGTCCAACTGTCCTCCCATTACCCTTGCTACCACAAGCACTAAACCATATCTCGTAGCTCCTCATCCGGACGCCTCTTGAACACTGCCAGGGACAGCAACTCCAGAACCTCTCTGGGCAGCCATTCCAGTGCCTGACCACTCTCTGAGAGACAAGGTTTTTTCCTTATGTCTAATCTAAGCCTCCTTTGGTACAAATTGTGGCCATTTCCTCAGCTCATGATTGTTGCCTGGGAGAAGTAGCCAAAACCCCCCTCAACACAACATCCCTTCAGGAAGTTGTAGAGTACAGTGAGATCTCCCCCTGAGCCTCCCTTCTCCAGGCAAATTAATCATAGACAATGAAAATTTGTAACTAAAGTAGAAATGTCCTACTATATTGCTTTGGTTTTGGACATGTCTTCCTGTTCCTGATTCACTGCCTTATGTATTATAGTTTCAGATAGATAACCTTATTTTGGAAGTACCAGGCTGGTAACAGTCATGTTAGAGTTTATGGCCAGACTTCACACAAACATCATCAATGAAGACGGTTTTTCATGTTATTTGAATTTGAGCATGAGCTATAATTAGTTTGTTATATCAGTGAGAAAATGTTACTGCCAATCATAATTCTAAAAATATTGCCAAAATTTTCTAGTCCTTATCTCTTTTATTAAAGGCATCTAATTCTTAGAAAGACTTCCTGGAAGAAGATCTGGTTAGTACTTAGGGCTGTTACATGCAAAAGACTTTATTTTTATTATCTGTTGAATGACCTTCTCTAATGTTCAAGCCTGAGACTTGCCTCCCTTATTTTTGTTAATATAAACAATTTAATAAAGTAATCAACATAGAATCAGAGTGGTTTAGGTTGGAAGGGAACTTAGAGACCATTCAGTTCCAACCCCAGCCATGGGCAGTGCTGCCACTCACCAGCTCAGGCTGCCCAGGGCCTCAGCCAACCTCGCCTTGAATGCCTCCGGATATGGAGCACCCACAGCTTCTCTGGGCAGCCTGTGCCAGTGCTTCACCGCCCTCTGGGTAAAGAATTTCCTCCTAACATCTAATGGAAATATACCCTCTTTTAGTTTAAAACTGTCCCCCCTTGTCCCATCGTTATCATACCATGTAAAAATTCTGTCTCCCTCTTGATTATTATCTTAACGTATTGGAAGATTCATATACAAAAATCACAGTGACAATTTAAAATATAGATTCCTTATGTCAAGCATAAGGCAGCAAATTTCTACTCATAGGCATATGCACTTATGATTTGATAAAAGGTGAACTTTCAACACTAAAAGAGAAAAAAAATCCTTTTCACATTGATCAGAGCAAGGTAATAGTTTTGCAAATGGAAAAACTGGGCCAAATACGCTGAATTCCTGTCAAAGATACAAAGTGATACTTGCAGTCCTATGGGCACCACCCTTTCTCCCTGTTCCCAAGATGCATACTAATATGGAGTTAAACAGCAGATTTTTTTTTCACTGAGATACAATCTCTGATTTCACTTCAGCAAACTGGAATATCACAAGCAGCCAATAACAGAACTTCACTCTATCTTCTCAGTGTTTGTGTGTTACACGGCACAGCTTCCACCCTTAAATATGACAGAGATGTCTGAATTTGATTGAGCTTGTTCGCATTTACACATGCAAATAAATTTACTAACATAAATGGAATATTGCTGCCTATATGGACAAATAGTAGCTTATAGGTCTCCATGTAAATCTTTCCTTAGAAAAAAAATGATTTTTTTGTTTTGCTTTATATTTTTACTCTGAATAGCACAAAAATCCATGCCAGATGAATATAGCTGAAAAATAAAATTCAACAATGAGGGTAACTCAAGAGCTAACAAGAAGAAGAAACAGTTAAATGAATGTGTTGTGTTTGAAAAATTGGATGCATAGACTCTAAACTTGAATATCAAAACTTGTTTTTACAGTTGACATGTTTTAATTAACTTATTGATTGTGCTTTAAGTTATCATCTGAGCTTTTCAGATTCTTCTTTGCTTTAATAACATCTAACCTCTCTGTATTTAATAACATCTAATCTTACAACATGTAGTAGTTTAAATTCTTTGCATGGCATTCTGTTGAATGCACCTAGAAAGTAAATATCACTTTTTCTTCAAAGGTATTTGCCTTTACAAATGAACTTTTAATTGTTTGTTGTTTTAGGCTTAGAGTCTACAAATGGAATAGAATAGAATCTGAGCTTCTGGTCTTTCATCTGTCCTGATGGGGATCACACTGAAGACTGTTTTATTACACAACTTGTAGTCTTGTTTGGTAAAGATTATTATCATCCGTAATGTTATACTCGGGTCAGTAAGTGAAGAGCTTCGCTGACTGAAGGTCTCGGATTTGTTTTCTTCAAACCAAGAATGTCCTTGGAAACATTTTTATGTTACCATTATGTTCACTGTAAATCACCAGCCTGTACTTTTAAAGTTCAAAAGCTGAACAGTTTGCATGTTGAAGCTGTCACCAGTTTCTTCACTGCCTTCTTGCTCATAGTGGTTCATAATGCTAGTCTCTGTACAGGACTGGTCAAGATTCCTATGCTGATTTAAACTATTTTATTTCACAATATAAGGTACTTTTCTGATCCACTTCCCCAGCATTAGATCCATGGAATCATCTGACTGGTGTTTCCACCAGGTATTAACCTCTAGCAGACCATAGATGAATGAAGCTAATCAGAAAAGGCATCTCTCTGCTCGTACTCGACCAAGTTCAGTCATGAGATGAACTATTATTGCTGTTGGGTTTTCATTTCTCTATTCCCTCTCTACTGGGTTTCCAGCTTTCTGGAAGAGGAGAATAATGCTTTTTTTTGCCCTCTGGGATGTACTTGGGGGACCTAGTGGGAAAGATCTGAGGCATGCCTCTGGAAGCTCTGGGTTTCAATCAGGATTGGAGCTTGTTTTGGAAGGCTTCCAGCAAAAATGGATAATTGAGGTGCTGCATCCCTATTTCTTTGCTATCATAACAGAACACATTAAATAACCTTGGCTTCAGAATTGCACATACAGTTTGAGGAATTTATTTTGGAGCCATAAACAAATGTATGTTTTCATCCTGAAACTCTCTTCCTCAAGGCCAGTAAATTTGGCAGTATTACCTGCGACCTGATACTGTAGCAAATGGGTATAAACTGGGTATAAAACCTAGCCATCAAAACCAGCTCTTTAACTTCACTATTCTTTCTAGGCTTGAATACAATTTGAAGACAGACATTACACAAATCCTGTATTTCCTGGACTGCTCAGAGAGATCAAAATCACTGGTTAGTATTCAAAGGAATTGTTTGAAATAGATATGCATACATGACTGATACTTTTTCCTTGGAAAACAACAGATGAGAATTGCATTTAGAATTGCATTTTCATTTCACTTTACTTATGAAGAAATTTAGCAATTAATACATATCTTTAGTTTTAATTTGTGTGCTGTATCACACATCGCAAAACTGAAATAACTGCAGGATATTACATCTTAACCTTTTTTTTCTAATTTAGTTTTTTTAATGAGAAGAAGTAGCTTGTATGCTTAAACAAAATGTTTACCTAAAAAACTTCTTTTAACTTTGTCTTGGAACCAGGTAGTGAATATTGAAATGATTGCTGACATATCTACAAACTCTTTGAAAAATATTTTAAGGTACAAAGAATAGAATATCAAATTCATTCTGACTTTTTTTTTTTTTTTAAATTTAAATTTGATTATGATATAAAAAATACCTTTTTAAAAATATGAAAGTAAATTTAAAAAATAATCCAAAAACTTGAATAAGTTTAAAGATTGATTAAGATCATAAAATCATAAAATCACATAGAATGGCCTGGGTTGAAAAGGACGATAATGATCATCTAGTCATCTAGTTTCAGCCTCCTGCCATGTGCAGGGTCACCAGCCACTAAACTAGGCTGCCCAGAGACAACCTGCCTGGGCTTGAATGCCTCTGGGGATGGGGCATCCACAACCTCTTTGGGCAATCTGTTCCTACTCTTCTTGCTAGTTAATAGATAAAACTTAACAGCAGGAACACTGAAAGTATTACTGTTATCTTCAAGTTTTTGCACCCTACTAGCTATTTATCAGTATACCTAAGTTGTTTTTTTTTTGGTCACACAATAGATGTTACTTAACAAGATTGATATTCAGATGTGATATTACTTGGATTTATTTTCTGATGTTTGTTTAGATCAAATGCATTAAATATCAGAAGAGACATTACAAGTGGGTGGGAGATTTGAAAACATGTTCCTGTGCAGCCCTCTAGCCAGTAGACATCGCCATAACCTCAAAAGAAAAACTTGACTGAAATCAGTGTCAGATGGTGGATAACACATAGTGCTTTCAGGAAATATTTAACACGGAGGACAGTCCCAGAAATGATTTTAAAGTGAAGTGCATTTAGTGCTATTCAGAGGAGAGAAAGATTTTTCCTGGCTGGTGCACTACTGATGTCAGTCATGAGACTGACGGTGCAACTGCTGTCCCTGTGATTAAACAGCACTGAGCACACACTTGACACAGCTGAGATTTGTATCTGCTCTGGAGTAGATGGGGATAATGTGAGCCTTATGTTCTCACTCTGACTGTGGCCGGCTATTGGCAAGCGCTCATCCTTAACATGATCTAAAGTTGACACGCTCCAATACTATTAATCTGATTCATCTGTGTTTGCTTTTCAGATACACTCAAATGCATCCTGAAGAAGAAGGACATGTTTTTTAAAAAAGCAGAATATACTAGCCTGCGGGATGATCTGTTTTGATTACGGTTCCTTCTATTTGCCATAGCAAAGAGAAAAATGATTTACTGAATCAGGCCAAAAATATTTTGCATTTCCAGCCTTTCCCAGTAAAATATTATGCTTAATGTTCTCACTACTTTTGAAGGCACGGTCATTAAAACTGCTGCTTGACAGGTTCTTGACTCATAAATCTGTTTTTCTTTGGCCAGGATCTGCAAAATAAGATAACAAATGTGTTAACAATAATGTCCTGATGTACAGTTATTGAAATAAATGTAAAATTTTCAAATGTTTTGAAGCTAATTAATCAACACTGAATTTTGAAGTAACTTAAGAGTTAGACACTAACTTTCATTGTTTCTTTCACTGAAATTTTTGCAGAGAAATCAATTTCTTTTCTTCCTGAAGTTTTGTTCCAGCTAGTTGTTGAGTAGTGCAGTACCCAGCTCCTGTATATCAATCCTAAAAGGATGGGGTGAGTGGAATAAAGATGTCCCTAAGGAAGGGATCCTAAAAAATATTTAGATGGGAACTGGTCACAGGTTGTCAGGGAGACAGACGCTGTTTTGAGCTTTGACCATGAAAATTCATGAGGGTATCCTGTTTTCTAGTTTTCTAGTTAAATCATTAAGTTACAGGCTGTTCTGGGTTAGGATGCTGTCAACCTTCCCTTAAAGAATTGTTCTAGTTGGTATAATTAACTGAGTGTTTACCAGGCCAGAGATACCATGAATGACTTGTAACTATCCTCTGAAATGCAGGGTTCATCAGTAAATTTGGATTTACTGCCACAGGGTCTGAGCTTTCACAAGCTTTTCTATGTGTTGCATTATAGCTAGCAGTACAGTTCTGTACAACTTCTGTAAGGCTGGAGCCTAAAAGAATTAGAACAATGTTTGTTGAAATGGATACTTCTCATTTATTATGAATCTTGGAGTTCATCATCGAACCATAGACTAGTAAATTAAGTATTCCTTGAGCTTCCCTGGAAACATTAATTAGAGCTCTGCTTAGCAAAATTCAGTATAATATAATAGGGGGGTTGTACTCTGAATACAAAGTCTCAATATCTAAGCAAGCTTGACTACGTGCCTGGCCAAATCCCTGTGCAATAATAAAATCTGGATCTAAAGAGACCCAAGATTTCCACAATGCCTCCAGGCCCTGGGGAGATAAGAGACCACTTTTGCACACAAGTGAGATCCAGGTGGCATGGTCAGTCCCTGTTCATGCTGCCCAGCTCCCAGTTATCGAGCAGATAGGCTATGACTGTGCAGCTGCAAGACCATCTTTCACAGCACTGTTTCTTTTAAGTTGAGATTTACAAGATAATAACCAGAAAAACATAGAATCATGGAATCACAGAATTGTAGGGGCTGCAAGGGACCTCTAGAGATCATTGAGTCCAACCCCCCTGCAGAGCAGGCTCCCTACAGCACGCTGCACAAGTAGGCATCCAGATGGGTCTTGAATATCTCCAGAAGAGAATCCACAATCACCTGGGCAGCCTGTTCCAGTGCTCCATCACCCTCACTGTGAAAAAGTTCCTTTGTATATTGGTGCAGAACTTCCTATGCTCATGTTTATAGCATTTCCCTTTGTCCTGTCCCCAAAGATCATTGAAAAGAGGTTCGCCATGTCCCTTTGACTCCCACACTTAAGATATTTATAAACATCCCCTCTGAGTCTTCTTTTCTCAAGGCTGAACAGACCCAGGCCACCCATCCTTTCCTCAAAGGGGAGATGCTCCAAGCCCTTTATCATTTTAGTGGCCCTCTGCTGAATTCTCTTCAGAACAGATCTCTCTTTTTTTGTACCAGGGAGCTCAGAACTGGATATAGTACTCCAGGTGAGGACTGACCAGCTCAGAGTAGAGGGGAAAGATCTCCTCCATTGACCAGCTGGCCACACTCCTTTTAGTGCACCCCAGGATCCAACTAGCCTTCTTGGCCACCAGGGCACACTGCTGGCTCATGGCCAACCTTTCATCCACCAGGACCCCCTGGTCCTTATCCTCAGATCCAGCAGGTCATGCCCCAACCTGTACTGACACTCATGGCTATTCCTTCCCAGGTGCAGTGGAGATGTTGAACTAGACTGGACCCAATGCCGGCCCCTGGGGAATAACACTAGTCACAGGTCTCCAACCAGACTCTAGATTCTGCATAGCTGATCACTACCTTCTGAGCTTGGCGAGTCAGCCAGTTCTCAGTGCTCAACTGACCTCAAGTCAGCCAGTCCTTAACTCACCTCACCCCATTACAAATTGGAGATATCCTTAGAGAACATTTTTTCGTTTTAAAAAATAGCAACTCCAAACATCATTAAACAAACAAACAAGCAAACACTTAGAACTGCGTTGCTTATTGCAGTAAGCTCAGTCTGACATGCTGAATTTGAGTTGCTTAACATTTGCTAAACATGGTCATTGCATATAGCTCCTCTTTAAAAACTACTTCTTTCCAGCAAAAATGCCCAAGCTTGGTTTGGAACTGCTTAACTTTCCCCAACCTTGTCATCTCCTCCTGAATTCTGTCAGAGAGATAGCTGCAAGTGCAGCAAATGCCCTTTTCCTTCTAGCAGACATGCCTCTCCTCCACCTAGATCATCTCCCTTAGACTATAAGGGAGGATAAGAGGAATTTTTGGACAACATTTTTTACTTGCTAAGCGATACTGAAGTTGATTTTAAGACTGAGTTTATAGACGTAACACTTCATGGAATGTCAGTCATTAATTTCATGAAGAATATTTTAAAAAGACATTGAAGAAGGATGTATTCTAAAAGTCAAGAAATGATCCTTCATCGGTCAGCACAAAAAGTCTGCTTTGAAAAAAAAGAAACAAAAAGCTTTTTTCCTACATGATTTTTGCATAATTGTTTTGTCTTTCAGGACTAGTAGCTAGTTATATTTTCCTTACTATGGGACTTACATTCTGTATTATTTGACATTTCAGCAACTAATAGAGAGTTTTACTATCCAGTGTTAGAGATGAGAATTCCCAGAATCGCCCTGAAGGAAGTCAATTTCCTAAAGGTTATAGAAGTTGCAACTGTATCACTAAGCACTTATCAGTAAGTACACTGAGTTCTTTAGAATATCTGTCAATTATGCCACAAAAGAAAGCTTCCCATAATAAAAGGTGGTGGATTTTGACTACGGAATGAGTAGTCTTTTCAGTGGTAAATTGAATAAATCTGTGTCTCAAAATAATTCATTATACAATGTGTTCTCTGATCCCTGACATCTCATACAGCAGCTGAAGTTGTCTTTGAGTTAGCTGGCATATTTTGTTCTCTCATTATTCCTATTGGCAGTGTAACAACAGAACAAAACTCAGTACTGAAGCAGTCCAAGAAACCACCTGATCTCATCTCAGCCCTGTGCATGGAAATCAGGCACTGGTCAAAGCCAGCATCATGCTGTATGAAAGGATATGGCTGTGGCATGAAAGGCAGGCAATTAATGAATTGAACTGGATCGTAATTTACTTTGTCCTTTCACCAGGACTGCTGCCATTCACTTCAGAGCATGTTGTATGCTGCATGCATAGTAAGCAGATTTGCTCAGTTTCTCTCCCCAGAATTCATGATCTACTTACAGTGATCATGATTTATTTGTCTCACCACCTCCTTGATATCATTAAGAGGCTGAGAAGTTCATTTCCTTCTTACTGCCTTGGTCTGATGAAGTTTCAGATAACTTGGATGACCACACTGATGCTACTGTTAAGTTAAAGTATCATTTATATTTGCTGCCAGAGTGCAGACCAAAACCAAGCCGCCCCTTACTCCTTAGATCCACTGCTTCCATTGTAGAAGATTTCTGTATAGTATAAAGTGATACATGAAGGCCAAATTTCCTTCACCAACTTGTAGACAGAATTAAAGCTCCACCAGAATTATAGACAGAAGGAAACACAACGTGGACTGAGTCAGAAGAGACTCATGAATGTGTTAGTCAGTTGCACAGAAAGAAATGATCAGTGTGTTATTCCTGCGTAAAGTAGAAAGCCAATGGGAGAAAATACTTTAGCAATCAGTTCTTTAGCAATTTGTTTCCTTTTTTTTCAGGATATTGACGGAGATAAATCCATATCTTTTCATAAAGCTGTTCATCCTGACCACGACTAGTGAAATGCTAAATAAATATGAGTGTATTTAGACTAAAGAGTAAAACAAAGAGATACTAAATCTATATACTAAAACTGAGGTGTGGATAAATGTGGCAGCCTCAGTTGTGACAATAGGGGTGACTTCTCTGACATGATTTGGTACTGTAGATTTTAGAAAAAACAGAATTTTGAAAAAGAATAATTAGTTCCCTTGTTCTTCTTTTGAAACAGTAACTGCATGTAACAAGCAAATTATGTACTCCACCTACAACACAGTAAATAATTTTAGTATATACTTTTAGCTGAAGCATTGAATCATTTCACAAAATAACTATTTTCTCAGGATGACTGCAATATTATGGAGATTTTTTTTTACACACAGATTATTAATTTCTAAGGGACTCACAAAAAAATAGTGAATATGTAGTCTTTAGATTTAAATAGGGATATGCCTGGAGCTAGGTTTGTTAGGTGTTTGCACATTGATGCACCTGTTAAAGCATATCATAGAATCATAGAATCAACAAAGTTGGAAAAGATCTCTAAGATCACATAGTCCAGCGGTCAACCCATCACCACCATGCCCACTAAACTATGTCCTTCAGTGCCACATCTACACGTTTCTTGAACATCACCAGAGATGGTGACTCCACCACTTCCTTGAACAGCCTATTCCAATATCTCATCATTCTTTCTGAGAAATATTTTTTCCTAATATCCAACCTGAACCTACTCTGGTGCAACTTGAGGCCTTTGGCCCTTGTTACTTGGAGAAGAAGCAGACCCCTACCTCGCTACAGCCTCTTTTCAGGTAGTTGTATACAGTAAGATCTCCCCTGAGCCTCCTCTTTTCCAGACCGAACAATCACAGTTCTTTCAGTCACTCCCCATAATACTTCTGTTCCAGACTCTTCACAGCTTCATTGTCCTTCTCTGGACACACTCCAGGGCCCCAATGTCTTTCTTGTAGTGATGGGCCCAAAACTACTGACCAGCCACCGGCTGGATTTAACTTCATTCACCATTCAGGAATTCCATTCAGGTACCACTATTATAACTAAAGGCAGATGTGAGATGTAAGATGCCCAAATTCAAATTATATGTTTGAACATCAAATAAGAGAGAATAATTCAATTTTGATTTAAGGCAAGTGGATAGTGATGGGTTAGTGATTGTACAAGTATGTCTATTTCCTTATGTTCAAATAGAGATCTCTTTTCACAGATTCATCCCAGAGAGCCTTGGACACTTAACTAAAGCAGCTAAGATAGAAATAAAGAGGAGCAAAAATATAAATGATGTCTGGAGTCGTCATTTTGCTCCACAGACTGTGAGAAAAATATCTATTCCATGTCTGGGCACAAGACTTCTACATGGCCCAAAATAGTATGACACCTATTTTACTACTTGCTTATTAGTCACAAAATCCCCCTTTTTCTGCACTACACAAACTTTCTGCTTTACTCAGTATTTGGGAAGGAGAAGCAGAATGATCAAAGAGTCAGAATAAAAGGAAACATTTCCCTTTCCAGATTTTGGAGTTACTGTGTTTTGTCATGCTGTCATTTTCACCCTTCCAAGCTTTACGAGATTAACTTATTTTATGAGTACTGCTTAATCTAGAGAATATAGTGAGTGTTTATCTGTGAAATGATTTCTCAGAAGTTGTTCATATTTCCAGATACACTTTATCAAGGTCTTCCCATTTGAGATAAATGACAGTTAAAGTCTTGCTTGCTTGAAGCCTTTTCTTTTGCAGAAGATAAATAATTTATGTTTTGCAAAGAGAAATCAATATCCATTGTTTACAGTAAAGTGTTTTCATGTGAGATAAAATGTGTACATTTAAATGCCAATTTCTTACATTTATTGGATTTTTTCTTTTGTCTTTCTATTGCCATACGTTATTTGAGTTTATTTCCATATGTTTCAGTTTCATTTTAATTATTTCTTTCTCACAGCATGCAGAGTTCTAGTGATCAGGTTCCTCAGACAAATACCCTTTGATAGGGTAGTTTTACACAGGTAGCTTTAATAAACAATTCGTATCATTGTATTTCTATTAATGTTGAAATTAACTGAAATTAATTTCTATGTGCTTGGCAATTGTATCTGAAGTATGTTGTCTTTATATGGAAAACTGGAATTATAGCCCAGTCCTATAATCATGATTTGTAAACTCTAAAGATCATATTGTATAAGCGTAGAATGATTTAAATTGAGAAGAATCCTCCTGAAGTAATCTAGTTCAACCTAGTTGCTCAAGGTTGGGATTACACTGAGATCAAATCTACCCTTACAATTAGATCAGTTGTAGTGTATACTGAAAAGCATTGTCCTTTTCATCTCTCCATTTTTTTCCTCACTTTTCTGCAGTGAATACCTTTTCATCACTGACACTGGAAACTCTTGGTAGAATAACTGACAGTGTATGAAGACAACAACCTTGGCAGTATTCTAATTTTGCCATGTAAATGTTTGATTTATAGTTCTTCCACGTTATGTACCTCAGAAGGATAATTAATTCCATCAGAAAAATGTAAGTCTAAACTATGTGTTTGTTACCTACTGTCTCCACAGTCTAAAAACTGATATCAGGAAACTGAATCCAAATAACTTGTGGCTTAGAAACAGCCAGTTTTAACTAAAAAGTGTTCCATGTCTGTTCAGTCTAGTCTTTACACTCACAGGTAGATGAAAAGAGCAAGCTGGGCCCTGAGAACTGAGTTTGCAATGGAAAGGAGGTGTGGCTCTTTCTGCCTGGGTATGGTTTTGCTTAGATTAAAAAGAGCTCACTGAGATAAAGCATGAATTCTCTCCAGTGCAAATGGAAGCAAAATCAGCCTCTTGGTAACTGTTTTCCATGCTGGAATGTGATATTTATTTTATATCCATCTTCTGCTCTGTGAAAAAGTGACTTGGTGACAGCCAAAAAGGCTTAGGATAGATTAGACCCAGACTTGTGACACAAAACATTTATTTTCAGCTGGAGATTCAAAATGTTCTATTCAGCAGACATTAAAATAACTCAAAATGTTTTTCAGTGCCTTTGATGTATGAAGCCTGAAAAAATGTGGCTGCCAACTTTATCAGATTACTGAATCTTTATGGTCTGACACGTTCTAGGATGCAGAGTTCAAAAGATGTTAGTATTAGAGTATACAGGTAACCCAGGAATTGTCAAACTTAAGCAGACCAGTTGCCCATTATCCTTTTTCCAAGGGTAGAAAGTATTAGCAGCATAAGGAAAAATTGCTAGAGAATGTCAGTGGGAGAGGTTTGCATATTGTGTTTAACACATCCAACTCCCTTGTTGCGATTTAATACATTAAGTGTGTCAGTAGGTCAGTGGATGCAACTCTTCATGAACTAGATGTGCTATTTTGTTGTTTTGTTACTTAACTTTTTAACATCTTAATCGATCGGATCAAATTAAGAAGAGGAAGGTCTGGATTTAAAGAATCAAAACAATCTTTGCTTCTTCTTTCTTTTACCCTTTCTATAACATATTTGTCAGGAGGTGGATGCTAATATTTGATGAGGCAAACTATGACATATTGATGAAAACTTTCAAAGATAATTTGTTTTTTTTAATTATTCATTTTTCCTTACTCATTTTCCAAAACCTTAAAATAATCTAAAATATTTTCAAAAGTGTTTGACATGTTCAGAGGGTCAAAGCAATGTCACTAGCTTTTTTCATTACCATAGGCATTTTTCCGTCTTATCTTGCTTTTTATTACTTTCTATTCTGCCCCCACCCTGTGCTATCAATCTTTAATATTTCTCTTTTTCATCACTCCAGTGTCCTATTCTCCCCTTTTAGGTGAGATCAGTTGTCCTTTGTTTTCAATGTTTTTTCAATTGGCCATAAAATCTCTTCCTTTTTATTAAAAACTACTATTTTTTGTCTGGAACTCTGTCTTGCATGAATTCAGTTTCCTCTTTCCCCAGTTTCATTTCTCAATTTTAAGAGTGAATGTCTTCTTGAAAAAGCTTTTATCTCTCCTGCACATTAATTTATTATTTTTTTTTCTTTATGGCAATCTGAACAACTGAGAAAACATTCCACCATATAAATGATCTCCGCCCCACAAAAAGGTAATTTTCAATGTGGAGGATGCATCCTTTTTTAGATCAGTGCTAGACAGCTGAGGTTGGGCAGAAGATAAATCTCCTCTATAGAGATGATAAGACACAATTGAATTACAAGCCTCTAGCAGTCAGACTCATTTGGCAACGAATGTATTATAATTCATGGAAATTTTATTAAAATTTTTAGATAATGGTAGAGAATATGCTTACAAACATTGTGGACTTTTATTTTCATAGAACTTTTGAGTAAGATATTATTTTAGTAATATATCAAATATCAATGTTACGTTGCTTACTTTCTTGGTCTTCCTTTGAATGAATAATGAGAGCAAATGTAATTGTATACTTTGCAAAGAATTGGGCACAGGATTTCTGTCAAATAGAGAAGCTCTTAGACTATATCATAGCATAAATAGACAGTGCCCCACAAATTGTTCATAACACTATTAGCTGTTTAATAAACCTTTCTGGAAAGAAGATTGACATCTTCTTTCATGTCCAAAGACAGCTCAAAGAAAGTAGGCTTACTGAAAGACTTTTCTAAGTGCCTTATATTAAGTGCATTCTATCATTTAAGCATTGTTAAAAAGAAAAAAAAAAAGACATTAAATACAAATAAATTGTTAATAAAAATTATAATAATTCAATGTACGTGTTTTCTGCCTCATCAAAACAAAATAATGCAAAACCATCAGAACAACTTTTACAGCCAAGACATAAATGGTTAAGGAAGATCATTCAGAAATGGTTAAGCTAGATCATTCAAAACTGCTTGAAGGTTACTTTCCCAACTTTGTTCCAGAAGACTTTCTATCTGTTGAATCATAAAATGGTTTCAGTTGAAAGAGACTTTAAAAATCATCTCATTCCAACCACTCTGTTGTGGGTGGTGACACTTCCCACTAGGCCAGTTTGCACAAAGCCCCATGCAACCCAACCTTGAATGCCTCCAGGGATGGAGAATATACAGCTTCTCTGTGTAACTGGATCCAGTGCTTCACAACAGTCTGAGTAATAATTTCTTCCTAATATCAAACCTCCACCTTCTTTAGTTCGAAACTAAAAGGCTGCAACAAAGTGACCCTCGAGCCTTTTCTTCTCCAGGCTGAACAATCTCAACTCTCTCAGTCTGTCTTCATGTACATAAAAAGGGAACTCCAATGCTCTGATTATCATTGTGGATCTTCTCTAGATCAATTCTAGCAGGCCCATGCACATTTTATGCTGGGGTCCCCAGAGCTGTATGCAATACTCCCCATAGAGATCTCAGGAGAACAGAGTAGAAGGGGAGACCTACCTTCTTTAACCTGCTATTTACACTTCTTTTGACACAGCCCAGTACATGATTGGGCTTCTGGGCTGCAAGGTGCACTTTGCTGACTCACAGTCGATCTTTTGTTCACTAGTACACTCAAGTCCTTCTCCATAAGGACAAGCCACTTATCACCCAATCTATATTTATGTTTGGGATTGCACCAACTCAGGAGTAAGGCCTTACATTTGTCCTTGTTGAACTTCATGATCTTTTCATGAGCCTACTTCTAAAGCCTGTTAAGGTCCCTCTGGATGTCAACTGCATCATTCATTTTGGTGTTATCCTTTAATAGGCCGAGGTTGCACTCAATTTCTTGTTAAATAATACGAGTTCCAATAGAGACCCCTGACAATTAACACTCATCACTGATCTCCACCTAGTCATCTTGCACTCGACCACAACTCTTTCAGTACGACCATCCAGCCAATTCCTTATCCCCTGAGTGATCCATCCATCAAATCCATGTATCTCCAATTTAGAGATAAAGATGTTATATGGGACACTGTCAAATGCTTTGCACAAGTCCAACTAGATGACATTAGCCACTTCTCCTTTACCAGCTTTGTTGCAGAAGGACAGAAAATTTTTCAGACATAATTTGTTCTCGGTGAAGCCTTGTTGGCTGTCACTAGTCACCTCACTAATTTCCATGTACTTTAGTATAGTTTCCTGAAGGATCTCCTCCATGCTCTTCCTGGTGACAGTTTAGACTGACTGGCATGTAGTTTCCTGGGTCTTCCTTTTTCTCTCTTTTATAAAAAATGGGGGTCATATTTCCCCTTTTCCAGTCACTGGAAACTTCGCTGAACTGCCATGAGTTCTTAGCTAACATAAGTATTTGCTTAGCATTATTCATCCTACATTTTTTGATGATTTCCAAAAGCTATTCAGTGTGCTCAGACAGCTGAAATAAAAGAGGTCTTGTGACACTCTAATTCATAAGCAGATTCTGTTGGAATGCTGGTGCTAGGCAAGGTAATTGGTAAGTATGATTGATTAGTTAGCCTGATAAACAACTCTGCAAACAGCTGCTGGTGGTGATAAATTGTGCTTATCAGACAATTTTGCATAAGCAGTATTTTCTCATTAACTTAATTTTATTGAGACTGCCATTGACATTTTAAACATTCAAGGAGGCAGGAAAATTGTCAATTGAAACAAAATAAAACAAAACAATAAAAATATTCACCTCAGATCCCATACAAATGCTTCTTCTTTTTTTTTTCTTTTTTTTTTTCCCCCTTCTGAATGTCAACCTTCTCCCATGTCATGAAAATATAATAAAGGCTTTTGAATCAGTGACAGGTTTTACAGAACTAGAAATGAGACACTGATACCATTAGAAAATGAGAATTATCCTTGGATTAAGTGAATAATTTTGTTCAGTTCTAACCTTTGAAAAACACTAGATAATAGATGTTGAAACAATTAAATTTGTCAAAAAAAGACACCTACTTTAGATAAGTTAGATTTTTTTTTCTTTTGATGCTTTTGTTTCTGCTCTGAATTCCTTTAACAAAAATGTTTTATTTTGAGAACAGTGTAGGAAGTACATCAGTTAGATATTATATGACTGTGTGCCTATAAATACATGGCAGTCTCAGATTTGATGCCAAAGCTTTATAGGCTCCAAGCTATACTTAACTCAATTGAGTTGCCTGAATTAATGTTGCTAAGCCATCTGAGGGTTCATGTAATCATCCTACTTTAATACAAACTGGAACTTTACTGCAGGAATGAAGGAATGTCAATCAAACATCTACTAAAATCACTGGAAATTGGAACATTCCCATTACAGTTCTGTGCCCATCAGTTTCAGCAGACATGTTGTATTGACATTTCTTGGGTAGTGTCTTATATATATATATATACTAAGGAGGAGTGTAGAAATTCTCCCCAGGCAGTAGTAGCAAGGTGTCTGTAAAGTTAGGCTAAGAGTTTAAAGCAATGGCAAAAGGCCCTTTTCTAATGGAGGCCTTCTGTATTTTGTCTCTCTCCATCTAACCTCAAAGTCCACTTTCACTGTATTTAGTCTGAGAGACTTTCTAGCAACTGTTTTCTAGAATTTTTTTTTTTTTTTTTTTTCCTGTGGGCAAGCCAGTATCTCCTTTCCTACCCAGTCTTATTTCTCAGGAAAGGCTGAACTGCATTGTCCCCAAATCTTAAATATTCTCAGTTTGCGCCAGTTTGGTGGCTCAAAATGTAAGTGACTGAAATAAGATACGCATGATAAGAAGTCTTGGGGAAATTTCATGACTGATAACATTGAAATTCTGTCTAAAACAGTGTATAAACTAATCTAACTTTTCTACCTGAATTCTTGTTTAAAAAAGATAGGATTAATTTCTTTTTTTCTTTCTTTCTTTCTTTCTGCTTTTGTTTTGTTTAAATAAGAAATCACTTAAACTGAACTCAGATCTAAGGAACTGAGGAAGTTAAGGAACTTCCACTTTTAAGGTATGGGAAGCTGAATCTGACTTTGGTCAAAAACTATGAACATTTTATATATAACACTAGCTGTTGAGCATCTGGGATTGATCACACTGAACCTGTGTTAAAAAGAACACATGAGATGAATCCCAGATGTTTTAATATGGCACTACTTCCCTGACTAACAGGATCATGATGGGAAACAAATGAAAGTAAATGTTTGAAAATTAAAGACCTAAGTGGTTTTAAATGTAGGCACCTCAAAGGTGATGGAGGTGGTGGCACTTAGTCCAAGTAGGTGTGGGGTCCCTGCATCTTCTCCATTTGGTTGTTTTTGAGGTTTGGAATTTCACACACAGGTTAAACTAGAGAAAAACATTTAATATTTCCAGTGAAGATGGTCTTTGGATCAATTCTTACTGACTGGTACCTGTTCTTTAGTCCTGTGTTATTCTACAGATAGGCATGCTAACTGTTTTCTAGCTACCTTAATGGAAAAGTGATAGACACATTAACTCCAATGATAAAAAGAAGAACAGCACAAGTCGTATTTGGATATTGTCATGATACATTTTTACCAGTAATATGCAGCATAAAATGAGATAGACATATAGAAAAGATAATCAATAAAAAACACACTGTAAGTTTTTAACTTTTTCCTTTAACTGACACATGCAATCACAGTAATGCTTTTGCATAATTTCTTTTGTGCTGTTTTTTTACATATAGCATTAGTTAAGCCAAGTATTTCAATGCTCCAGAAAATAATCCAACACATAATCTTCTCTACTCTCTTACCTCCAGCCCAGTTAAAATAAATAAGTAAAATCTTATGCAGTAAAAAGTTTGTTGTTAGTTAAGGCAGGAGAATTTCCACACTTTTTGCTAGTACAATGAACACGCTCACAGTGTCTTTTGTTTCACTGTAGCTGTTCATTGGCAAGAGCATAGTTCTTACACTGCTCAAATTGCTCTATAGGCCTAAATAGCCAGTGCTCATGATCTGAGGCCTGTGATTAGGCCAAGCAGAATTAATAAAAACAATGGAGAAGAAAACAGCATTGACTAAATACTGCAGTTCAGGTCAGATGGGAAAAAAGTTTGAGATACATTGAAATAAAAGCTAATTTTCCTTTGCTTTTGCTTAAGAAATAATAATTTTTAGCTAGAATGTCAAGTAAAATTAATCTGTAAGAGTGGACTTGTAAGCAGAGGCAACACAGTTTTCCTGTTCCTTTTCACCAGGAGTAGCTTGGATTGGATGACATGAAAACTTGTCAGGTTCACTGATGTATATTTCCTCAAAGTAACTTGCAGTTATTTTGTTTCCTCTACTCTCATACAGTATTTATTTGTCACATATTTTTCTAGGGTATCCTGAACATTTATCTTTATTGTCTGTAACACATCTATATTTTAGGTTGCTCTGAAAGTAATGCCTCCTTTTTATTTCCATGGTATCTACAACAGATACAAAGAGCACAATAGCATTATTTGACAGAGAAAATTCTCAGCTACGAAACACTGTTTTTAAACATAGTCAGCACCATTATCACTGCAATTTCACCAGTAATTAGCAAGAGCCCACATTATGGGCTCATGAAAATCTGCGCTGATGGAGATGGCTCACTGTTGCGGTCACCACTGCTGAAACGCATCACTCACCACCATACTGCACACATAACCACTCTTTGGTCTCCATAAAAGTTCAGCAAGTGTCAACGAATATCAAAAGGTGCCATTTTTTTCCACATGGAGGAATTCATTTCCATGCCTTTTCTCCATGTACACTTCCATGTCAAATGCCATTTGTCAGACTGTCCCTCTGCTGCCATCTGTCCAGTGGCAACAACATGTAATGTAATACTGGCAAGAAGGTTCAACCTCTGCCATACCACCAGCATCCACCTTTGACTTTGTGGGTCAACACAATAAAAAAGAAGGCATTACTTTTGGAACAGCCGTTCTACTTTCTTTATTTTCTTCTGTGCTTGGTCGAACTTCTTTTTTGAACTTATTATTTATAGCTAAAAATAATGCATATACTGTCCTTTAAGTGTGTGCATGTGTGCTTGCATTTGCTACCCTGCAGAGTAGTACTGAAGAGAGATTCTTAACATCATATGAGTCAATTTCACTGGAAAGTATGTGCTGCACTATGGAGAAATAAAGTGTTTCATTTTCTTGGATGAGAATACACTTTGAGCCTGTACCTACAGAAATACATACAAGTGCCTTTTCAGGGTTCTGAATTTTATACTAAGATAAAGTAGTTTTAAAAAATACAATTTAATGAAAAAAAAAATTATCTTTAAGATGCCTAAAGTATCAAGAAGTATTTTTCCTCTTGAAATACAGAGGTGTATTTACATACAAGACAACTCCTAGGGTAAATCTATGATTTAATGGTGAATAAAATGAGTAAACCATTAAACTGAATTCAAAGACACTAAAAGGATACATTTTGAACTACATGAAAGACTTGATCAGCATTACAAGGAATTTAAGCCAATATATTAAAGGAAATAAATCAGTAGTGACAACACAAATATAACATGAAGACAGACCTAATGTAAAATAATACCAAAAGTACTACTACTTCAGATGAAACATTAATATCTAACTAGAACTGACCGAGGCAAAAAAAGTTATAGATAAGGCTGCTATGTTGGTCTACTCTGCCTCTTTTTAAAGTGTCTTGTAAAAGTGAGTAATGTTTTACCATTTGGCATGGATTACCATCCAGGTAAAATAGAGTAAGAATAGCCTGGAAAATTATTTCTCTTCTTGTTTGGACTCTCATAACAGTGGTTGTCATGGATCCAAACCACGGATTCTTCCAGACCAAGATCCTGTCTCTGACAATGCCAGTAGCAGATGTTTCACAAAAGCAAATCAAAATAGAGAGAGTATAACATGATAGTTCCCATGGCATAAACTCCCATCAACTGGCAACCTGTGAGTTGGGGAAATTCTGAGCCAAAGGTCATAACCTTTCATGTACTTTAAATAACACTCTGTGAACTTTCTCATGGTTGTATGTAATAACTTTTTTAACTGTTTATGCTTTTGGCATTCAGTACACCTTGTGGCAATGGCCTGCACAGTGGAAGCAGGCAATTCAGTGCAAATGCATCTTCTGTTTGTTCTTAAACCTGACTCCTGAATAAGCAGTTTTGTTTCCTGTTTATTCTCCTAATAGGAGAATTAGTAAATATTCATTAACTATTCATTTTCTTCTAGTCACTCACATTCATATATTATCTCTAGATGTACCTCTACTCGATTGTCTTTTCCAATGATTTTTTTGAATTTAACCTATGCAGATCTTTGTCACTGTTGAAGTGATTTTGATTGCTTTCAATTCCTGAAGTTGGAGGAGATTAAGCCAAATCTAAAGATTGAAATTTCAAACTGCATGAAATTCTGAGCAGGCAGATGGGACTTCCACAGCTCCTGACATAGGCATAGTACAATGGATAGGATGTAAGCATTGTGCTTTCTTTCAGTATCGAGGAGGGATTATTCTGTAACATTTGTTATTTTGAAGTGGATGGTATTTTGAGTGTATGATTCTTTAACAAGGTGACACCTTGTTCTTGGGAGAAAGGAACTCAGATTCATTTTGAGTGGAGTCTGCTCCAGCTAAATGAGATAATTCCCCAGAGATCTACATGAGATGTAGATGCTCTTCAAAAAAGAAGTGTTTTTAAACTTGTTGACCGAGATGTCAGGGTGTCATTTTGCTGAAATCAGTGGAACAGCCAGCTTCAAATCTAGTCAGCTTTGTTTGTTTGTTTGTGTAGATATTATAATGTGAGGCTGAAGTGCTCAGTAATGTATTTGATATTTGAAGATTCTCTGCTAGGACAGGTATTAAAAAAATGTCTGCCTTATTAGATTATTATATATAGCATGTTAAATGAGCACTCAGAGTTACACTGAGATATGAATACAAGTATCAAACACCAAATAATACACAAGCTGTTATAGAAGCAGGTCCTCATGCTGTTTTCTTTAAAACACATCAATTAAAAGCCTAAGCTTTTAAGCTCACCTGCTCTTGGGCAGGTGAAACAGAGCACAGAATCAAGGATTTCTCTTTACTGTATGAGAAACTTAGGTATTAGAATGGGTAACTAATCCATACAAAGGTTATATGATAGAAATATTTCCCCAGAAAATTTAAATATTGGTGCTACGTCTTATAATCAGTTTGAATCAAATCAGAAGTTTTAGAATATCTGTTTTTATGTAGGACAGCATGAATCAAATACCTATTTTCTACAATCACTAGTAGCATATTCTGTCTCCAGAAGAGAAAAGCACTTACCCATTTGAATTTTGTGACATCAGGGAATTAAATCTGAAGCATAGTGCAAAAATCACCAGTGCTGATAAAAACTTTGATGCTATTAAAAAACATAACTAAACAAAAACAACTCAGGGTTTATGGCTGCCTTTAACAGTCTGTTTTAATACTTGCAAAACTAGGTAATTCTGGAGTAAGTGATCTAATTGGAAATAATTGTGTATGCAATATCCAACTACATTCTGAACAAAATGATTGCTACTTATATGTAACAAAATGGCACCATATGAACTATTCATTTTTTAAATTAAATGACACAGCTGAATAAGAGCCACACAAATAGAATGTATTGAAATTGTTAGGATGGAGGAGATATGAAATCGGTCATCATTTATAAAAAGAGTGACAAAAATCATAGAATCATAGAAACATAGAATGGTTTGGGTTGGAAGGGACCTTTAAGATCATCTAGTTCCAATCTGCTGCATGGACACCTTCCTCAAGACCAGGTTGCTCAAAGCCCCATCCAACATGGCCTTGAATGCTTCCAGGGAAGGGACAACCTGTTCCAGTGTATCACCACGCTCACAGTAAAGATTTTTTTCCTAATATTTAGTCTAAATCTACCCTTTAATGCCCTTTCCCCTTGTCCTGTCACTGCCTGACCTTACAAGAAGTCCCTCTTCAGCTTTCCCATAGGCCCCTTTCTGATAGTGGAAGGCTGCTATATGATCCCTCCAGAGCTTTCTCTTCTCGAGGCTGAAGAGACCCATATTTCTGATTCTGTTCCCATATGGCAGGTGCTCCAGCCCTCTGATAATCTCTGTGGCACTTGTCTGGACCCACTCCAACAGCTTCACGTTCTCCTTGTGTTGGGGGCCCCAGAACTGGATGCAGTACTCTAGTTGGGGTCTTCACGGTATCAGTAGAGGGACAGAATCACCTCCTTTGACCTGCAGGTCACACTTCTCTTGATATAACTAAGGATACACTTAGCCTTCTGGGCTGCAAGCACGCACTGCAGGCTCATGTTGAGTCTTTCATCAACCAGTACCCCCAAATCATTCTTCTCAGGGCTGCTCTCAAGCCATTCTCTGCCCAACCCGTATTTGTGCCTGGAATTGCCCTACCCAGGTTCAGTACCTTGCACTTGGCCTTGTTGAACTTAAGGAGGCTAGCACAGGTCCACATCTCAAACTTGTCCAGGTCCCTCTGGATGGCATCCCTTCCCTCTAGCATGTCAACTGCAAAAGCAAGTAAAATGTTGAGGAATGAGGAGTTAAAATAATAAAAATAATTTATTACCGTTATTTTAAGAATAGACTGGAGTTGTAAAATGATGTCTGAAACATCATAGAATCACAAGGTTGGAAAGGACCTACAAGATCATTGTCCACCCATTATCTTTGCTACCACAAGCACTAAACCATATCTCGTAGCTCCTCATCTGGACGCCTCTTGAACACTGCCAGGGATGGTGACTCCACCACCTCCCTGGGCAGGCCACTCCAGTGCCTGAACACTCTCTGAGAGAAAACATTTTTCCTTATGTCTAATCTAAACCTCCTCTGGCATGACTTGTGGCCATTTTCTCAGGTCCTGTTTGTTGCCTGGGAGAAGAGGCCAAATACCTTCTTAACACAACCTTCCTTCAGGAAGTTGCAGAGTGCAATAAGATCTCCCCTGAGCCTCCTCTTTTCCAGACTAAACAATCCCAGCTCCCTCAGCAGCTCCTCAGAAGGCCTGTGCTCCAGACTCCTCACCAGTTTTGTTGCCCATCTCTGGACACGTTCCAGGGCCTCAATGTCTTTCTCGTAGTGAGGGGCCCAAAACTGAACACAGTACTCAAGGTGCAGCCTCACCAGTGCTGAGTACAGGGGGATGATTAGCTCTCTGCTCCTGCTAACCACATTATTTCTAATGCAAGCCAGGATGCCGTTGGCCCTCTTGGCCACCTGAGCACATTGTTGGCTCATGTTCAGCCAAGCATCAACCAACACCCCCAGGTTCCTTTTCTCTTCACAGTCATCCAGCCACTCTGCCCCAGGCCTATAGTGCTGCATGGACTGACCTTGGCCAAAGTGCACGACCTGGCACTTGGCCTTGTTGAACCTCATCCCATTTACCTCAGCCCAGCGATCCAGCTTATCTGGATCCCTCTGAAGGACCTCCCTACCCTCAGGCAATTTGACGCTTCCTCCCAACTTGGTGCCATCTGCAAACTTACTGAGAGTACACTCAATCCACTCATCTAGGTCCATCAATAAAGATATTAAACAAGATGGGCGCCTGTACTGACCCCTGGGGGACACCACTTGTAGCACGTCACCAGCTGGATTTAAATTCATTAACTATTACCTGCTGGGCACTGCCCTATAGCCAGTTCCTTACCCAAAGAAGGATAAACCTGTCCAGGCCACAGGCAGCCAATTTCCCCAGGAGAATATTGTGAGAGACTGGGTCAAAGGCTTTGCTGAAGTCTAGGTAGACTACATCAACAGCCTTTCCTCATCTACCAGTCTGGTCACCCAGTTGTAGAAGGAGATGAGGTTTGTCAGCACGACCTGCCTTTCATGAGCCCGTGCTTGTTGGGCCTGATCCTCCGGACTCCACACACGTGCTTTGTGATCTCACCCAAGATAATTTGCTCCCTGGTACCGAGGTCAGGTTGACAGGCCTGTAGTTCCCCAGATTTACTCTGCTTCAAGCCTATAGCTCTGCATGATCACTAGTCTTTGTGTAAACTTGGACACTCGTAAGGATATTTTTGTCAAATGCTCAAACTGTATTTCGTCCTGTTTTAAAACTATATGTTCCTCTGAATTCTCTTTAGGTAGTTCTCCTGCAAGAGCTGCTTGCATCTGAAGGTCTCTAAAGAAGCCTAAGCTGGCGCACACCCTCTCTCCATAGGAACCATGATTACCTTGTGGTGCTTTTTACATGTGAAGTCCGAGTTCATGTACATAAGTAGGCTGTAGCGAAGAACAAATTTCTGCACCCAGAACAGACTCAGAATGCTGAATGATGTCCTCCTTTTTAGTCATTGTTCCAACAGTTCTTAGGAAATGGAACTGAAAAGCTGTAGTTTTTCCTCAGCCTGAGGAATCTGTATCCAAACAGCAGAAGAGTACTGTATTAAGCAGGCTACATAGCTTGCTTTTACTTTTACTTCTTTAATTGACAAATGTGAAATTGTCCTTAGAGCAGGAATTGAAGTGTGGGACTCAAAAGAAATGTGGGCATCAAGGGTTGCCTTTATCTTCCACTCAGCCAATCTGAATGAGTCCAAGTCTTCTGTTTCTCATGTAAATGCTCCAACATTTGTATTTAATGCTTTTTTTTGTTTTGTTTTGTTTTTAATGTTTTATATGTTTATGTGTAATAAATTTTTATACATGTACACATAACACACAAACATACATATATATACAAATAAATGTAAATAAAAATGTACATCAGTGTGTCATGGTTTTATGATTTTTGGTTATCAGTATTCCACATCATAACATCATGTCATGCACTGGGGATTTTACTGTTGATGCTCAAGTTCTGGGTGCCTGTCCGGAGGAGAAGAAGAACTACATTCCCCAGGGGGCTTTGGGTCAGTGAGGAGATGTAACTTCTGGCAAGATCACCTCTCTTCTTTGCCTGCTCTTCTTCACCTGCTCTTCTCCGTCTGCTTTTCTTCATCGGCTCAACTGGACTGCACTTCTCACCTCAGCGTTGTGGTGAGGCCTATCCACCTTTCGCACACGCTCTCTCTCATTATATTTTGCTGATGCTATAATTAGTAAATTAGTTTGTTTCACCTCAGATCGTTGCCGCTGTTTTCAATTATTCTGGGGTCCCCTGTTTCCCTTTTTCTGGAGGTGTGGATCTGCGGATCCCTCTGCCCTGCTAGTCACGGAACCGGGCCGAACCAGCCCGTAAACCGTTGTCACAGTGTAATCTCCTTCCTTGACTTGGTATTCTTAATCTATATGACTGGGATTCAAACGTGAACACAGTGATTAAAATTAACAATATCAGGGTCACATTCTTAAAAATGCTTCCAAACTTTTTGTTTGTACTTCTTTGGTTCATAAACACTTTCAAAATATTGTTGTGGTTAGAATGAATCCTCAGAATCACAGATTTTGTCAAAAAGTTAGGAACAGATTAGCTCCTAGAAGGAAAATTCCAGTTTCCATTATAACCTATCAAAATAAAGTAAAGCCAAACCACTAAAAAGTACAGTGCACTAATCAGATTAGTCCAATGTCAAGGTTTCTGTGTAAAACAACACACTAAATCAGAACAGTGTGGTGCTAATGTGATAGTACTGCTGTTACAAGAAGACTTGTACTGTGGATGCCATAAGGACACTTAATACACTGAAGGGCTGCCAATACCTTCATGGCCTTAAAATGTGTTCCTTGAATCTGTAACTGTACCCCTTAGGGATTCTCTTTTACTTACTGTAATACTAGTTTTCTATGTACAACTGATTTATCTCATTATTTATTTCTATTAAGTTTACTTTGAAAATAAAGTTGAGAGGATATTTCTGCATGCTCTTCCTAATTATAAGTGTTTATTTGACCCTATGCCAAGAAAGAAGCATTTTAGTCTAATCAAGATTTTTTCATTTTCACCAAAAATTTTAATTGCCCAGATAGATTTTCACCCTAAATCTTCAAGTATCAGTTATTTTGAGTAATTATTCTTGTTCTCTTCTGTTGATCAGGAAAAATAGATTTTATTTATAGTAAGATATAACTTCTTTCTCAAGAGTTCTCTGTGAACACTTGGAGCAGTGAACTTCTCCAAATTTGAGATTATTCTCTGATTATTTACTCTAAAAAAAAAAAAAAAAAAAAAAAAATCACTGAATTTCTGAAACAACTTAAAACTTGTGTTTCTTGGACTATAGTAATAAAGCACTGAGAAGACTTCACTTGCAAATTACATTATGTGCAGAATTTAGATTTGCAGTGTGAAGTGATTATCTTCATTGTTAGACCTTGCTATGGTGCACAGCATAAGGAAGTTATTTTTATGTCTGGCTACATAGTAAATAACCTCTATTACATTTAGTTCCTTAGGGCAACTACTATACCACCACATGTGGCTAAACATGGAGTTCTGATTGTTTGTGTTCTTTTCTGTTATAAATGACCCACATCGTTTATCATCCCCATTTTCCAAAAGAAGAGTTAAATATTTATTCATCTTGATCATTTTAATAATTTGATATAATTTATCTGAGGTAAATTTTGTCATTGTGTTATTTGATTTTACAGTGTTTAAAGACTAAGACAGAAGGCTCCTGCTAAAATAGCTGCACCAAACCAAACCACACCACTGTAGCAATGAAATACACTTCATATTGATGGTCTTCAACTTGCCCTCCACAAGCAACACTTACCTCTGATGCTGAAGTTGGCTCTTCATTTTGCTTTCCACATATACATTCTTTTCTAACAGGAGTAGGAGAACACGTCATGTTTCTTTCAGTACGTTGCTCCCTGGGAATGGTAACGGTCCCTGGAAATGGTAAGTGGAAACAGTTACAGCACTTGGGTGGAACAGAGATGTTTGGAATCTAGAGAAGAAGGTATACTTAGTATCTGAACTTAAATTTTCATTTACTCAAATTGATAACCCTCGTTTGGATTGATCGTTAAGTATGGTCGTGTCAATGCCTATAGGCATGAAAAAAAAAAGAGACAATTCTAAAGATTCTTTAGATTTCCATCTACCAGTCTGTTATATTAATGGCATGATTTACTTTCTCTCAGTGCGGTAAATGATCTCATTATTATGCTGTGGGGGAAAATAGGTTTAAGTTGGAAATAATGTCATATAGCATTTTATCATCTATATTTATGAAGGTATTAATATTATATCAGGGAAAATAATTGAGCAGAAATTCTGAAAAATGTGCTTTATATTATAAACATCCATAAAGCATTGACAGCCTTCGCATTTGGCGTAACTGATTTCTTTGAAATTCCTTCTGTGGCACAAGAACAAAAAAATCATGCACTGTATTTTATTCTTGTTCTCAGATTTCTTCAGCATTGACTCACATGGTTATGGAATATGACAGCACATATGTGTAGATGAATGTGTAAATAACTACAGAGAAAATTAGTTATTTCATTACTTTAATCTTCAGCTAGATCTGTTGATGTATCTACTCGACTAACGGTTTAAATAGAGTAAAAATAGGAGAAAAAAAGACACACAGAACTTTAATATACTAAAAGATCTAATGCCAATTCCTGTATGAAAAATACACGTTATACACAGTACCTTCTGAAAAGGGTATTAGCATTTCACTCATTGAAGAATCTGTTGTTCTTGGAGACTTGGGGTAGCTTAGCCCAGATATGAGAAGGTGCAAAGGATCTTATAAACACCTGAATAAACTTCTGAAGGGGACAGTAAAGAATATGGAGCCAGATTCTTCCCAGTGGTGTCCAGCATCAGGACAAGAGCAAATGGGCAATTCCAGTATAAACTGGAACACTGGAAATTCCATTTAAACATAACAAAGAGCTTTTGTGCTGTGAGGTCGTCAAACACTGGAGTAGAGTGCCCAGAGACGTGGAATCTTCATCCTTGAAGGTAGTCAAAACCCAACTACATACAGCCCTGAGCATCCTGCCATGACTGATCCTGTTCAAAGCATGAGTGGTACTGGACAAACTTCTGAGGTGCCCACCAGCGTCAGCTCCATATAGTGACACAGGAGATAAAGCCTCTTCATGACCAATTGTGAAAATTCAGTTATTGCCTGTGGTTAGAGTTGTGTAAGAAAAAAACTTTAATGTTTAATTTTGAATTAAGCATCCCTGTTGCCTCATGCCCTCGTTTTTTTTTTATTTCTGGACATTGCTTGAAATATGTCTAACAGTTCCTGCTTTATACTTTAACTGGTAACAAGAAGAATATTTGTTTTCTATGAATTCCTTATGTAAAAAAAAAAAAACTTTTACAGTTACAGTCTTAATTAGTAGAAGTTTAAAAAGCTTTTATTGATGTAAAAGAAGCATTAGAAGTAGTATGATTCCTTTCCCAAGAATGTTATAAGAAGGCAGGATAATCAGATTGAGAAAAGAATACCTGTAAAAATTATTGCAAAATATTCACTTTAGGTTTATAAAACTACTACAAACTGTTATTTAATTAAATAAGTATCATTTCAAAATAAAAGAAGATGGGAGAAGGAAAAGAACGGGGTTTGTAGTTTAATTTATATTGCTATTATTTTCCTTCCTAAAAAAACATCCAGTTTAAAACCTCATTAATTGTGTGAATCATATCTTTTATACAAAAGGTCAAAATGAATTTTCATATTGTGAGGTCATGTTTCCCTAGCCAGAATAAAATGTATTGTACAAGAGAGGTTATATGCTTTTTGGCTACAGTTCTCTTTGCAATATGTTCATTTTAGATGTTTTAGAAGAACATTACAGAAGGATATTTTAAGTTAATAGATATATCAGATAACAAAAATGAAACTGCTGTTAGTTCGTCCTTACATATATATAGTGCAGAGCAAGCCAAATACATTTTAAAGAAGATTATAGCTTTATATTTAGAAATGTACAGATAATTCCTCATCCTGATGAAAGTGGTGAATTTTCAGTTCAGAAAGATCTTTAATTTGCAAAAAGGTACCTTGCCTCTCCTCTTGCATTAAAAATCCAGACTCCATCTATAAATCTTTAACTCTATTAAAAAAATTCCAATAAGCATATACTTGCTAGTCTTAAATTCTACAGCAATTTTTGATATGAGGTTACAGCTACAAAGAGGTATCTACTTTCAGACTACCTGGGAAATATGACTAGCCAAAAGGTCACATTTCCAAGGAACCAGATGTGAAGACGGAAGTGCTGTTTGAAGTGCTAGTCTTAATGTTTCTTCTAGTTAAGAAAAGATTTCTACATCAGCTTAAGGTGCATCTCGTGGTAACATTTGTTCTTCAGCCACTCAAACCAACTACGTAGGCCCCTCTCGCCTTGTACTGTCCAAACCCAGAAAAAAGCCTTAATTTTTTAATATTGCTGAACACTAAATTTGAGCAGCTGCAGAGCATACACTCCCTGCACATTCTTTCTTTCCCAGTTATAATTTTAATAAGGTAGAATCTTCCAGTAGAGAATGTAAGATGATTGAATACTGTACATTGTTTAAAACAGTAGTGGAAAAACTCCTGTGCAGAAAATATAATTGAGCTCCTCGATTCTGGAGACCATACATATAAGTACAAAAGATTCCCCACGTGCTAGTAAAGGTCTCTAGATTTTAGTAGAAGAGAGCTCCACATGCGGATATGCAGTCACATTGAATGCTTCTCCATGTTTGTTAGTGCAAATTGTACTGACATTGATCACTAAATTTAACAGCAAAGGTCACATCACAAATGATCCTATTAATCTTGTGTGATCTCCTATTTCATTTTACATTCTTGTGTGATCTTCTTGTCAGATGAGAATCCATCACCTTGCTTTGACTAATGTTTTCTTAAATTTTAGTGAATGTATGTCACAGCTTGCATATTGAGTTAAATGCTGGCTTGCTATTGTAGAAGCCAGCACTGCTGTTAGCCTGTCAACACCAGGTTTCAGAAGGAATTCCTTTGGTGAGTCTGCCTTCAGCGTGGTGCCCTTCAAATTTGCAGTTCAGCCCTACAGAGGGTTGTCTTGCTGGTTCAGTGTCTGCACTTAAAGCACAACTTTGATTTCAGTTGTTTTCCTAGTACCTTCCACTTACTGAATTACTGTTTTCTTTACACAGCACCTTTGGAGGCCATTTAAAAAGATACATTTTTAATAAAGGAAGGAACGCTGAGGCTGTATATAGGTATTTAAACAAAACTTTTTTGTCTTGCATTACCTTTGAAGGTACTTCAGGAAAACACATTTTGTACTCTAGTATTCCATGCCATAATTTTGAAACTAAAGCAATCAAGAAACATTTTTTTTTTTTTAAAGAACTACTATCTCAAATAATATTAACATACATTTAGGACTTATTTTTCCATAATGATAAAAAATAGTTTCATTATTGTAAATGAGCATTTACAGTTATTTTGGACTTACTACAAGAACTGTTAAAGTGAGGTATTGGGATGTCCTGAATAATTTTCTTTAAGCTTTACTACTCTTAAGTAACCTGACTATTTCACATGAGTGCCAATACAGCCTTTATGCCAATCCACACCATGCTATCAAGTTATTTTTCCCTCCCACATCTAATCTGCTTTTCAGCACCTGTACCAAAGCCAAACTGCCATAATGAGAGTCTCAAGTTCGGAAAGCGAGGGGGTGAAAGTTACTTAAGCCTGAGAATATTTGGCATAATGGTGGTAAGAGAGATTTCTGTGAGGAGTATATCAAAAATTTGGGTCATATTGAAGAGAACAGGACAAATTCTGCTATTGTATACCAATGTAACTGCTATAACTGGTAGGTTCCTTTTTTTTTAGTGAGAGGAGGACTTTGCTTTAGTAGGTTAAATATAAATACAGTCCAGTAGAGAACTGCATTTTCCAGACTAATCTGAAGTGCTGCTCTGAATTGAGATATGTGTGTCCTTTTCTTATTTTAAAGAAAATGAGTAGGATAAATATGATCTAATCACTTGCTGATATTTCTTAGAGGTGGGAGTAGGAAGAGGCTTTAGATTTCTTCAGCTATTTATTCTACTTTATTTTTCTTCTTAACATGACTGTCTTCTCAGGAAAACTGCAGTTTTGAATACAACCTTACTGAATCTTTGCCCGCTGTTTATATCAAATTGAATCTGAGCCTTTCCAGAAGACTGGGAGAAGATATGACAATTGTTTAGAGCTCAAATTAAAAAAAAAAAAAAAAAAAAAAAAAGTCATGTCTGCACTGATGCTTAAACTGGGGATATGAACTTGGATCATGTGAGTCATCCTTACAACAACTCCTGAGTGGATACAGGTGGGTAAAGCTAGGAAAACTTAATGGAGATACAGGCATATTGTAAGTGGCCTTGATGCCAAAATCATTGATCTCTCTGTATGTTGATTCTTTACATTTGGATTTGGGAGAAAAATTTGGTACATCAGAGTCAGGAGAGAGGGGCCTCTGGATAAGGACAAGCCCCTTCCCCCCATTGCGGGGCCATGGAAACAGAACCCCTGCTTTCCAGTGTGTGCTTGACATTTCATGCAAGCAGGGTTGTGAGATTAGCTAAACCAGAACAAAAGCAATACCTAATGAGACTTTTGCAAATGCACAAGAAGAGTTAGAAGGAACAAAGGTTTAACTGAAGTGTCATGATCAGCTAGGAAAGGTTAACAGAAGGGGTGTTAGAGCAGAAAAGCCATTTAACTGCACAAAGACATAACACGATGTCTAAATATGGACTGGTTTGGCACAGTAATAGTTTGTGAAATTGTAGAACTAGTGTATTTTTTTTTTTCACTGTTTTATTCTGATAATATTTTAGCTTAGATTTACAAAAAAAATAAAATAAAATAAAATAAAATCAGTGTAGAAGGATTTTGTGTCCTTCATCTATATAAATAGTAAGTGTAAAATGTTTGCTAATATCACAGAATCTTTACAATTATTTGTGACTGGCAAATCTAATTTGGCTTATAAAGTGGCCTTTATATTCTAACTCGTCTTGTAAATTCATTTGCACTTTCGTTCATGCTGCCCAAATGAATATAGACACACTTGAACAGGGTTTGATCTATGAAGAATGTTTATGACAAACTGCCACTTTTTAAAACTCTGTGTATTTACACAGTTGAAATTTTTCCATGCCTCCACTATCTCTACTACTGTTGCCCATTAATTTTTAACTGTGGTAGCAACAACAAGAGATAGAGCTCTCCCTGAACACTGAAGAAATGCCACACAGACTCTCTCACAGCACAAAGAAATGATGAAAGGTAAAGGAGATGTGGAGAAAGGATGGTGTCATTCCATTATAATCTATGTAAAAAGTAAACATACAGTTAGCTGGATATTTTGTGGAGAGCATAATGTAAGTTCTTACTCTGTCTTGTTTATAGAAACACTTGCCAAATTTCATTTTAATGCACTGGTCGATATTTTATGTTTGTGTTTTTTGTTGTTGTTCCTTCTTTCCTCCTTATTTCTGAGTTGGATAGACTCAGAGTACCTCTCAACTAAGTTTCTGCAATTAAAATTTGAAGAAACTTATCTGGACTATGAATTGATGAGTCAGCTCCAGACAGCAGGAGTGATTTGTAAAATATTCTGGCTAATATCTAAAGCTAGCTAATGAACTCAGAGATACTATTAGAATGTTTAAAGTGTAACTGTTCTCTCTTCACTCCCCACCTGATATCTTTTTAATGCCTTCTTATTTCACAGATAAATTAGTAAATTACAAGGAAGTGTTTTTCACTGGTACACTTTTATTAATACAGAATGATATCACTTTACTTCTTTTGCTCTTATCCCTTATTGTTTAGTGTTCCAGTAAAGATCACATTTATCCATTATTTTAGCTAACACAACATTAAATATGTTTTCAGAATTTTCAGTACTGTTTTCAAAGTTCAGTTCCATTGTCAGAAAGGATATATAAGTCTCTAAAGAAAGAGAACACAATCCTCTGTTCTGATCCCTTACCTTTGCCCACTTCTGCAAGAGGAATATGCAGGAATCAAGAGCAATGTTTCTCTACATTTCTGCACTGAATCCCTATCTGTCTACTTCTGCAGTATATAGTGAGTAAATAATCATATATCAGAACCTGTTTATCTCAAATGTATTAGCCCTATCTCTCACTGATCTCAGTAACTAGGTCAAACTTAGGAGTGCTAAAGAGTGAATTACTAATACATTAAATAATAAAACCTAAATCTCCTAAGTTTTAGTTTAGATTTTGAAACTGAGGTGACTGTACACCTAGTTTAATTGAAAGATCTTTTTCTTTGACAGAAATTTATCAAGAAGAGAAACTATCTTACTAGATCTTATTTTTAATTATAAAACATGGTTATGAGATCAACAATTTATTGGGAACAATTGATTTGTAAACAACTCAAAAATTGTTTAAAAGAAACGGCAAGCAGCTCTAGCATCAAGTGTTTTCTTTCAACCTATGACAGCGACTGTAAAAGCAGCATTAAAATAAAAAGCAGTACTCTACAACTAAGTATGAGGGAATACTGTGAGTTTTAGAGTCAACCTAATCTGTAGCTGCTTTACATAATGTACAGTAACGATGTTTAATACAGAAATTAAAATTTCTGTTTGGCCCTTTAACTACCTTTACACTGTATGCAAACTAGTATTCAACCTAAATAAGGGTTGTTCAAGTTTATATAGGCTCTTTATGGTGAATTTTTAAGTTAAGTAGCTGCCACTGATTTCCATATCAATGTATACTCTTGATAAGTTCAGCACTTATAAAGCAATTCTATTTGTCCAATAAATAGCTGGTGACTGCGAGTTCATTGTTCACAATTACCTTGGGAGTATTCTACATCCCTTGTTAACATCTACTTCCTATGTATAAAAAACTGCTCTGAAAGTAATGCTTCCTATTTTATAATGTTGGTTCACAGCAGAGGCAGATGTTGGTAGTTTGGCAGTAGAGGTTGAACCTTCTGTTACACTTTGTTACTGTGTGACAGATGACAACAGAGGGATCTATTTGACAAAATGGCGTCTGACATGGAAGTGCATGTGAAACAAAGTGTGGAACTGAAATCCTCCATGCGGAAATAATTGCACCCCTTGACGTTCATTGACACTTGCTGAACATTTATGGAGACCAATCAGTTGATGTGATCACAGTGAGGCGGTGGATGGTGTATTTCAGCAGTGGTGACAGCAACAGTGGATCACCTCTGCTGATTTTTACGAGTGTAGAATGCAGACTCTTGTTTATTGCTGGCAAAAAAAAAAGCATAGCTAAGGGCAATGGTAATGACAGTGCTGAGAAACAGTGTTTTGTAGCTGAGAATTTTCTCTGTCAGGTAGTGTAATTGTACTCTTTGTTGTATTTTCCACAAAAACAAAAAGGAGGCATTACTTCCTGAACTTGCAATGGTGTACTTTAAGATGCAGCTTCTTAAATGTACACTTATTGTGCTACCATCTCTTGTGTCTACATTTTTTCTCTGTAGAAAACTAAGGACTGTTTACTACCTTTAGATGAATCAACAGTCAATCCCTGCTTTAGAGTTTATGCTGTCCTCGAGGGACTTATAATTTTATCTTGATGGACAGAAGAGAATGAAGAAAGGGCTATGTTTCTCATTTTGTATGTATTAAGGGTTGGATGAAAGCAGGAGTTGCATAGCATGTAGGGAGTATTGCTCATATCTCATAAATGTAAATCGATACATATGGTATTATTCAAATCTTTTCATGATGAAGACAGTTTTAAATTTTATTGAATTTCTAAATGAATTCTCTTCTATCTCTAGATGATATTGAAATCTCTATCATAATCAAACCAAACTTCCTCTCTTCCTCATCTCTAGCTCACTTCAAAAGATGTTACCAAGAATGCTTTCTTCCACAATAAAATATATTTGTGCTAGTAGGAAATATTTCATTGTTTTCTCTTTATGGTACCACTTAACTTTGACTAGTGTGCTTTTTTTTCCCCCTGATTTACTACTAGCAAGGAATAAAACTCTCTTAATTTCACATACAATTTAAACAATATCTTTTTCATATGTAGATATGGAGACCTGCTATCATTTAGAGATTTCCAAATAGAACATACTATTTGTAAGCACAGTTTGCAGAAGTAATCCTTTATCTTTGGAATGGTGTTTTTTCGAGCTAAAAAGATGTAAGACGAAGCACTGAAAACTGTGTGTTATTAGGAAGTCTGGTGTGCTCTAAATAGACAACACAGTGTTTCTGAACATCCATATGCCACTCACTACGTGTTCTAGGAGGTGTGTATTTCCTGACTGCTCTGCACAGATCTTGTCCTTCTGTCTCAAACTACTTAGGAGAACTGGAGTAGAGTCAGAGAAGGATATCTGAAAGTGTAGAAGAACTTCAGTACAGAGAAAATCTTTAGTAGAATAGGACTTGCCAAATTGTAAAAGAGATGACAGAGAGGATCTAGGAGAGGACTGTAAAACTGTGAGAATGCTATTATGGATTAAAATTTAAAAGACAGAGATACCACTTGTCATGTCCAACAGGTGAGTTAGACACTGAGTGATATGGAGCTTGCCATTCCAGCTTGTTAAATTGTAGTTTCTGCAGATATATCTGCCAGCATCGGGACATACTGAACATAACTGGCTGGTGTGGAACTTGGCTCATTTCATTTCTGCCCATATCTTGCCTGGCTTTGTTAGTGCTGTTCAGTTCCTCACAGCTCTAAATGCTAAAATATTTAATCATCTCAAGAAAGCTTAACATAGAGATTTTCATTCTGCCACTGTCAATCATCTCATTTGTTGAAAATACTGAATAAGATGAAAATTTGTCATAAAATGATTACTTAATCTTTTGCATCAACAAGTAAATGCTGTGGTAACAAGATATATGTTTAATTTTTAATCACAGTATTTCTTTTAAAGCTTTTATTCATTTCTGGCACTGCTTTATCCAATACATGTGTATGAGTCATTTCTTCTTCATGGATGGATGTAAGGGAATCTGCTGATGCGAGACCTTCATTCTTTGCTGGCAAAGTAAATTCCTCACTGGATTCCATGTGGTTGAAGGTAAAAGTCACATTTTTCTTGGTTCTTTTTTATTTTTCCTCACCAGAATTCTCTCTCCTTTACAGATGGGATAATTCCCCTAAGGTCTTCAAGTTTAATTAAAGATAAGAATATGCACTGCTAAATTAAAACTGCTGAAAAAAAAATGAAGGATAGGTGCATTGGCAGTAGTTACTTCTGTAAATCAAACAGTCCCAACACTGTGAAAAATGTAAGAATAACAGCATAATATTTTTTTTTCTCTGACTTTCAATCTGAATCTACTGTGGAGACTAGCTTCAGAGTAGGTAAGATTGCACTGGGCAAGGGATCTGGAGTGAAAAAGGCCAACGAAAAAAGCTCTTTTTAAGGCTTTTTTGAAGCTAGCTACAGTGCTGTGCTGAGGGGCTGGCAGCTTGTGGGCAGGCTGTGGAGCGAGCAGGGGTGGAGCTGGCCTATTAGCAGCACAGTTTAAACACCCTACAAACCTACCATCACCACCCTCCCCCTTGACGTTGGCACTTGGTGATAGGCTTTAAATAGCCTCAGGGAGAAAAGCACACCAGGTGAGTAACTGTTGTCACTGCCCACTGAGAACGGGCAGGTTCAGTGAGAGAGCACAGCTCGCACTGCCCACATGGTGCTGCATCTGTGGGTGTGGGAGGTGGGTGAAGTGGTAAGGAGTATAAATGTTCCTCTTTGCTCAGGAGGCTGGCTTTCTTCTTGGCAGTCTCTGAGACCACTGGCTTAAACATGGTCTTCACTAGACAGAGGGCTTATTCCAATAAGACCGTGGTGAACCAGACAGAGGGCCAGCCCAGAAATGTTCAGTACATATTCAGGTCTTTGGCTGCAGAGAGTGCCTGAGCCTGCTGCTGCCTGGGGAGCATAGCAGGGATTCCACCTTTGTGAGGTGTGAGCAGTTGGAGATTCTCAGCCTGGTGGTGGAGCTCAAGGAGGAGGTGGAGAGACTAAGGACCATCAGGGAGTGTGAGCAGGAGATTGACTGGTGGAGTGGTGCTCTTGCTGGCATGCCAGAGGGAAGGGTGCCAGGGAGATACCCCCAGAAAAGTGATTGACCCCCTGCCCTGTCACAGTCAGACAGACCTGATAGATGAGGAGGGCTGGAAAAGAGTCCCGACTCAGTGTCTGGAGCCTCCCTGCTTGTCTATCCCGCTTCCCCAGCTCCCACTAAGCAACAGGTTTGAGATGCTGGAAATTAAAGAGGAGGTGAGTGGGAAGGAGATGGAGGATCTGCCTAGGAGGTAGCCTTGAGACTTTGTCTGTCAGGAAAGAAAGGAAGGTGGTAGTGGAGGGTGACTCCCTTCTCAGAGGAACTGAAGGCCCCATATGCAGGCTGGACTCAAGCCATCAGGGAGCGTGCTGCCTTCCTGGGGCCCAGGTCAGGGACATAACTAGAAAACTCCCAAAGCTGGTTAGGTCCTCTGTTTACTTTCCATTACTCATAGTTCAGGTGGGCAGTGATGAAATTGCTCAGAGAAACTTGCGAACTATGAAAAGAGATTTCAGGGGTTTAGGGCATTTAGTTCAAAGCAGGAGCACGAGTGATCTTTTGTTCTATACCTTCAGGGGCTGTGTAGGACACCGAGTAGGCATGGAAAGGACAAGTAATATGAATAATTGGCTCAGATGCTGATGTTGAGGCAGAAACTTTGGGTTCTTTGGTCATGCGGCAGTTTACTCAGCCTCTGGCCTGCTGTCCGTTAATGGAACCAACCTATCTCAAAAGGGCAACGAATCCTAGTGCAGGAACTAGCAGGACTCATCAAAAGAGTTTTAAACTAGCTACAGTGGGGGAAGGGGACAAAACAGGACTCACCAGAGATGAATCTAGGGGACGTGGGCTGGGGGTGAGGCAGATGACTCAGCTGAAGCGCATCTACACCAATGCATGCAGGATGGTAAACAAGCAGGAAGAGCTGGAAGCGATTATGCGGCAGGCTAATTAAGACCTAGTTGTTATTACTGAAACATGGTGGGACCATTCCCATGACTGGAGTGCTGTGATGGATGGTTACAAGCTCTTCAGAAGGGACAGACTGCTCAGCCTGGTGGTGGAGCTCAAGGAGGAGGTGGAGAGACTAAGAACCATCAGGGAGTGTGAGCAGGAGAAGGAAGGGTGGTGGTGTGGCTCTTTATATTAAAGAGTGTTTTGATGTTGAAGAGCTTGGAGTTGGGAATGATAAATGTGAGTGTCTATGGATAAGGATCAGGAGTAAGGTGACATCTTGATGGGGGTCTATAGACTGCCTAATCAGGATGAAGAGAAGAACGAGGCATTTTATGAGTAGCTTGTCGAAGTTGCGTGATTATCAGCACTTGTTCTCATGGGAGACTTCAACTTCCCTGATATATGTTGGAAATACAATATAGCACAGAGGAAGCAATCCAGGAGGTTTCTAGAGTGTCTTCTAAGGAAGATAGCTTCCTTACACAGCTGATACAAGAGCCTACCAAGGGTGATGCCCTGCTAGGCCTGCTCTTCACTAACAGAGGACTGGTGGGAGATGTGAAGGCTGGGGACTGTCTTGGGCAGAGCAACCATGAAATTGTAGAACTCTCTATTCTTGGAGATGTCAGAAGGGTGACTAGCAAAACTGCTGTCTTGAACTTCCAGAGGGCAGATTTTGATCTGTTCAGGACACTTGTTGCAGGGGTCCCTTGGGAGTTGCTCCTTCAGGGTAAAGGGATCCAGGAAGCCTGGATGCTCCTCAAGATGGAGATCTTAAAGGCACAAGAACAGGCTGTTCCTGAAGCAACCAATAGGGGAAGAAGACCGTTGTGGATGAACTGGGAACTATTGTTGAGACTCTGGAAGAAAAAGGGAGTCTATGTTCTCTGGAAGAAGGGACAGGCTAGTTGGAGAGATTACAAGGAAGTTGCTAAGGTATGCAGAGAGTAAGTTAGGAAGGCAAGAGCCCAACTTGAACTCAGATTGGCCACTGAAGTAAAAGAGAATAAGAAATCCTTTTACAAATATATCAACAGTAAGAGAAAAACTGAGAATTTCCATCCTTTACTTGATGCTGCGGGAAATGCGACCACTGAGGATAAGGAGAAGGCTGAGGTCCTCAATGCCTTCTTTACATCTGCCTTTAATAGGCTGATCGGTTATCTTCAGGGCACTTTATGTCCTGATCTGGAAGTCTAGGATGGTACGCAGAATACACCCTTGGTCATTCAGGTAGAGGCAGAGAGCTCCTCCTCCATCTGGACTGTCACAAGTCCATGGGGCTGGACAGGCTCCACCCTAGGGGGCTGAAGGAGCTGGCAGGGGTGATTGCTGAGCTGCTCTCCACTATCTACCAGTGCTCCTGGTTAGCTGGAGAGGTTCCAGAGGATTGGAGGCATTCCAGTATGACTCCCAAGTAAAAGAAGGGCCGTAAGGAGAATCCGGGGAACTACAGGTCTGTCAACCTGACCTCGGTACCAGGGAAAGTTATGAAGCAAATTATCTTGGGTGAGATCACAGAGCACGTGTGTGGCATCCGGAGGATCAGGTCCAGCCAGCACGGGCTCATGAAAGGCAGGTCATGCTGACAAACCTCATCTCCTTCTACGACTGGGTGACCAGACTGGTAGATGAGGAAAGGCTGTTGATGTAGTCTACCTAGACTTCAGCAAAGCCTTTGACCCAGTCTCTCACAATATTCTCCTGGGGAAACTGGCTGCCCGTGGCCTGGACAGGTTTATCCTTCTTTGGGTAAGGAAATGGCTATAGGGCAGTGCCCAGCAGGTAATGGTTAATGAATTTAAATCCAGCTGGCGACCCGTTACAAGTGGTGTCCCCCACGGGTCGGTACTGGGGCCCATCTTGTTTAATATCTTTATTGATGACCTAGATGAGGGGATTGAGTGTACCCTCAGTAAGTTTGCAGATGGCACCAAGTTGGGAGGAAGCATCAAACTGCCTGAGGGTAGGGAGGCCCTTCAGAGGGATCCAGATAAGCTGGATCGCTGGGCTGAGGTGAATGGGATGAGGTTCAACAAGACCAAATGCCAGGTCCTGCACTTTGGCCACAATCAGTCCATGCAGCACTATAGGCCTGGGGCAGAGTGGCTGGATGACTCTGAAGAGGAAAGGAACCTGGGGGTGTTGGTTGATGCTTGGCTGAACATGAGCCAACAATGTGCTCAGGTGGCCAAGAGGGCCAACGGCATCCTGGCTTGCATTAGAAATAATGTGGCCAGCAGGAGCAGGGAGCTAATCATCCCCCTGTACTCAGCACTGGTGAGGCTGCACCTTGAGTACTGTGTTCAGTTTTGGGCCCCTCACTACGAGAAAGACATTGAGGCCCTGGAACGTGTCCAGAGATGGGCAACAAAACTGGTGAGGAGTCTGGAGCACAGGCCTTCTGAGGAGCTGCTGAGGGAGCTGGGATTGTTTAATCTGGAGAAGAGGAGGCTCAGGGGAGATCTTATTGCACTCTGCAACTTCCTGAAGGAAGGTTGTGTTAAGAAGGTATTTGGCCTCTTCTCCCAGGCAACAAACAGGACCTGAGAAAATGGCCGCAAGTCATGCCAGAGGAGGTTTAGATTAGACATAAGGAAAAATGTTTTCTCTCAGAAGAGTGTTCAGGCACTGGAATGGCCTGCCCAGGGAGGTGATGGTGTCGCCATCCCTGGCAGTGTTCAAGAGGCGCCTGGATGAGGAGCTACAAGATATGGTTTGGTAGCTTGTGGTAGCAAGGGTAATGGGTGGACAGATGGAGTAGATGATCTTGTAGGCCCTTTCCAACCTTGTGATTCTATGTTTCTATGATTCTAAATGTCATAAGAAAATATTATCCACTCATAGCAAACAAGACTTGTCAAACATGAATACAAACATGAATACAAACATGAACATATCTTCAAACATCTTCACTGGTATTCTGGAACCATTCTTTCACCTTTAAAAATAAGTTCCAACTCAAACAATTCTGTGTTATCTATCTATGATGCTTTCTAGTGAGCTTTAGCAAAATTAAATTGATAAATGAAAAAAAATTATGAGCTGGGACTTGTACATTTATGGCAACTTTTGGAAGTATTGTGTCTATTATCTTCATGGTGTTGATACACTGAAGAACTTCTTTAATAAGAAAAATTTCAGATGATCAAAATTGATTGGTGAGCCAATTTGCTAATTTTGATTTGAGAAAAAAAAATATAATTTGCTTAGAAGTTATTCAAAATTTCAGAAATGCAACCATGGATAAGTAAAATTGGATTTATGCTTTGAATCGTTATCCTCATTTTCAGACAGGAAAAATATACTGTAGGTTCACATTTTAACTTCCACCTGCATAAGACTTCTCCTTATCTGGAGATATTCAAGACCCACCTGGATGTCTAACTGTGCAGCCTGCTGGAGGGGTTGGACTTGATGATCTCTAGAGGGCCCTTCCAACATCTACAATTCTTTGATTCTGTGATTCTCCTCTTCTATCTGGTCTTTAATTCTTGCAACAAGAACAAGGCTGCTCTTACAGATAATTCTCTATTTAGATTCTTAATAATGTTGTGGGATAGAGCTATTCAGAATTCCTATAGACATATGTAATCAGAATATATATTATATTTGCATTATTTACAGTCAAAAAAGCTCTTCAACCTCCCTTTCCTTTCCTGAGCAGTTGAGAATGACATGTAAATATTTTCCTTTGCAAAAAGTTTACATCTTCAACATCTGAAACCCTTACTTGCCTTGGTACTTCTGACTAAGTCCTTCTCAGAAAAATAAATTTCTTGAATTCCCATTATGGTCACTAGCAGTGTTACCTGTCTAGATTTTGGAGGATGTTAACAAATCATACTGCATAGCTTAAAGTTACTGTATTGCTTTCATTCTGAATACACAGCAACAATGATGTAAGATGCTTTTGATTTCAAAGTTACATTTTTAACATTTCATGATCTCAGATTGTTACTGCTGATTGCACTGTGATAGACAATAAAGAATAAATGATATACTTACTTCAATCATATTTATACTGTTGCCTACAGTACAAGATCTTTCCGCAATTACTATATTTTTGTCTGACTACTTTAAACACTACTGCTTGTATTTACTGAGCAATATTTTCTGTGCTCTTTCTGGAAACATATTTATTTGGCAAGATCATAGAATCATAGAATGGTTTGGGTTCAAAGGGACCTTTAAGATCACCTAGTTCCAACCCCGTGCTATAGGCAGGAACATCTCCCACTATATCAGGTTGTTTAAAATTAAGAACTGCTTTTTACTGAGAATACCGGAAAGTGCCAGAAGCCACTTTGAAGCAAGTGGATTGACTTATCCAGCTGGAGGAGTTGAACAGTCAACAGTGTTAGCAGTGAGGGAGAATTCAGCTTAGGAAAATGCTTTGTACAATAAGCATTTTACATATAGCCTGAAGCACAGACTGTTTAGCTCATATTTTCACCAGACATCTAAAGACAGGTAATACAATGTCATAGTATCATAATCTCCTTTAGATATTGCCAACATTTTAGACTCGCTATTTAATTTGCTAGTGTTTATTTTTAACTGATGTGTTAATATAAGTCAAATTGGATAGACACTGAGATAAAGATTGCACGGCACCTGCACCAGCAACAGATACAAGCCAGAGCTGTTTTTCTTACTTTGTCTTCCTGAGTACCAAGACTCATCTAAGTTGTAAATTGGAGCAGCCTAAAGAATTTATTTGTACTGGAGATAGTGATTAAAGATGTTTCATTTCTGAGCATTTGAAGAGAAAAGGATATGAGAATAAATATTCATTTGGTTTCAATATTCAGACTTAATAATAGATTTACACCATATGAAGACGTGTTATTTTCATTAAAATTAGGTACTATCCTCATTTTTCAATAGAGAAATAAGTAGTATACAGTGGGACTATGTTTGTTTTGCTAATAAAAATCTTTTACACACAGACACTCAGTCCTGGGCTTGGATACCTTTTCTTCATACTCTTAGACTTTTCTCACATTAGGTCAGCTCTAATGGTAATGTACATTATCTAAATGATCTAATTCTCATGCAGTTATTTATATTTCTCAGAATTTGGAGAACGGAGGATCAAACCATTTGGCTGGGAAAAAAATTAATTAGATGCTTAAGTCCAAAAAACTGGAAACTTACTTGTTGTTGCTGGCTACAGCAACTATCTTTTTACTGTACTGCTTTTCTTTGTAATATACAACTACAGTTTGGAAACTCCCTAAAACTTAACTGGAACTCAGAATGCTCTCTATTGGAGCTATTGGCAGCATCAATTAACTGTCTTACATAGAGCAGAAAACTTAAAATATCAATGTAGTCTAATCATTTTAGAACAAATTCTACCTCATGCTGAAATTGTATTTTTTAAAAGGAAAAAATCTGCTGTACATAACAGGAAATACTACTGCAAGCTGCAAGAGAAATGGCACAGGAAAGGAAACTAGCTTAAGTATGGTAGACATCAGGCTACTCAAACTTTCAATGGGAATAAATAAGAATCCAGAAATAGGAAGAAAACAAAGTTGCCACCACAATTCTTCACCACAGTCATCTCTGTGTAACTAAGATTTATGTCAGTGACAGGAATGAGATGTGAAGCATTGCTTTAATAATGTGTGATAATGATGTCCATGTATTTAAAAAAAATAAATCAATAAGCTACCATATCTATGAATATTAGGACAAAAAAATCCCAACAAAATAAAAACAGTCCGATATCCCCTCAGAAAATCCCACAAAATAATATCTGTCAAAAAAAATTTAAAAGATAACTAAATATCCTGGTTCCTGTTATCCTGGTGCAAAACTGTTAGCTAGTTAATGCCATTTCCCATTCCCTCACAATGAAGCCCACTATCCACCTTCTTTATGAGAATTAGAGATTGCTTGGTCTCGAAGTTAATGCCATTCCTCTCCACTGCAACTTTTCACTGAAGACAAGAAGTAGCCCCAGAATCTGGCTAGGTGTTTCTAATCTTACCATTCTGTGTATCCAGAGTAGGCATGCCTGTTTCCTGCTGTCAGATGATATACTGAGTGGATTTTCTGTAGACCCTAGTGTCTGTGGTAACTCCAGTCTCATAGTTTTGGGTGAGAAACAGGACAGTTATTCTTGAGTTATATTGAGCCTTAAGGTTCCAGCAGCCCTGCTTATTTCTGTGGTCTCAAGAAGTGATATAGATTTGCTTTGAAGTTATATCAGAATTTGATAATGGGAGCTGAGGCAACCAGCTATCGTTATAGCTAGGAAAAACAACTTTTATCCTAAAACAAGCCAGCCTTCTTGTAATACTACACAAAGATAACAAAAACATTCAGGAAAAAAAGCCTTGTCCAGATTTCATAGAAGTTGTATTACAGTAGAAGAAGATGACCTTTCATTTTTGGCTTTCTTCTCTCAGCTCTTCTCTGAAGGCATGGTTTGATGGGTCAAATAATTCAGCAGCAGTAATTGCTCAATCACTCATCTGCACTCTTAGACCCATGACACAACTTCCATTTCCTGAGTACTGACACAGTTGTCTAAGTCCATGATGTGGTTATGGTAATCAACTGGATGATGCTTTCTGTTCTTTTTCTTTTTTCAGTCAGAGGAAAGAGGATTTTTAACTATGTATCTGATAGTAAAGTTTAAGCCAGGGAAAATGCATGGGCTATTTTGTTGAAACTTCTGAGAGAAACACATATGGGCTTCTGTCCAAAATGAGATTCTCATTTTTATTGTGTGCTTCTTTTCCTTTGGCTTCTTGGCTATGTTTTACTAGCAATGAAAAATCAAGCGCTGCTTTTATTTTTGGTGGAACCAGGGTTCTACCTCAAGTTCAAATCTATAAGAAAGAATACCACCAAACCTTGGAAAAAAACAGTTCATTAGAAGCCTGGAAAGTTAAAAATGAATTCAAGAAAAAGAGAGAACAATGAGACAAATAGAAATTTATGTCCTCATAATAAAATAATCTCATTTTCAGAATGCTGAGAAATCAAGATACCTGATAGAATTCCAAGTATTTGCTACCTCTTGAATACCAAGCAGAAGAAGACAATATATCACAGGCCTTTCATACCCTGTAACAAAACTAAATACAGACCTGCGCAGCTCAGAGATAAAGCACAGAAATATTTTCAGTACAATATTGAAACACTTCAGTGTATCAAAAGCAAAAATACTATGAGCCTCTAAAAGCCGGAGGCCATTCCTTCAGATGAGGTGACAGTAATAAACTCAGGTCTGGCTTTCAACCCTGCCTCAAATAATGAGAAAGAACAAGTAATAGGTCACCTAAAATGCTTTCCAGAACTAAACTGCGGAGATATGCTGTAAATCTACTAAAAAAGTAGAGAATTTTTCTGTTTTATTACCAATGACAGTTTGTAAAATGAAATAGTATTGTTATAATAGTACAGTATAACATTTTATGGTTGAAAGATTAAAGGCAATATCTTTTCCCCTCATTTTTGACAGTAACACCTAATTTCATTAGAAGCAACTCTATGTGGCTATTTTTATATTTGTCAATAACTGCAAAATCAGTTTTCTTTCTTGACAACCAAACCTAAAATGCAGTTAAGGGAATTTTAAGTATTCACATTCAGTTTTTTTGTTTTGTTTTGTTTCCTAGGAGAAATTTTTCTTATTAAGATCAAAGGGACAAAATGAAACACTAAATTAGTTTTTAAGTGTTTCTGACTGATGTGAATATATACCATGCTCATAATTTCAATGGGGAATCTCAAAGCTAGCCAATGATTTTAAGTTAAAAGAGAAAAGAAAAAAAATTCACTCTTTCAAAAACTGTAATTCAGTGCTCCATCTGAAAATTACTTTGATTTTCGTTGTTGTTGTTATATGTTCAAGTAAAGAAACCTGTACTCCAGATAAGAATTAATTTCTTGCAGATAACTGAAAATCTTGTTTTCAATCACTTTAAATTATGTCTTTAGGTATTGAAAACTAATTGTTGAACATCAATAGATAACTGTTTTTAAGTATCCATTATTTTGTGTGTTTTGAGGAAAAATAAAAGCACAATGTGAGACAAAACAGTAGATAAATGGCTTAAAAACAAAAACACAAAAAATCAAAACACATTAAAGCAAACAAACAGAAATTGAGGAGGCTTCAGTTTTTTATATGGTCTCAGTACAATTTTCCATTGATAACTGTATGAAATAACAATAAAATCAAAGAAAAAACTGACCTATCAGTTTTAAAAATAATGCATAATATGCTGTTATATTTCAAGGTAAAAAAGCTATACAGGAAAATAGAATATTCTTTCCTACCTTCATTACCGGCATCTTAGATGTTTTGTAGGGTATAAGAGGAACAATCATTTAAATACTCTTTTAGAAACTTATTTCTTATTTACTCTTCTTGTGTTTTAACTGATAAAATAACAGGTAGAAATCTGTCTGGATTATGTTTGCTATGGTATCTTTCTCTATCATTTTCTGAATTTTTGTTGTTTTACATCTTATACATTTGAAGATTTGCCAACATGCGCAGTTGGAAATGGATTAATTAATTAATCCAATAATTAAAATTAAAATAACTCTCTCCAAAATTAAAAATAAAATAAGTCTCTGGAACTAATGCAAAAAGTAATGGGGGTTATGATCAAGAAGAAAAGATGTCTGAAAAAATTTAGTACATTATATAAACAGAAGTATTTGTCATAGAAACAAGTCTGAACACATTTTTAGTGAAATCCTTTCAAGAAGGATTTTTAAGGAATTGCCAACCAAAATGATTTGGGATTTTTCCAGTCAAAAACAAATACTTTGCATAGAATATCACTTTACTCACATAAATCACAAATAAAGGAAAATTAGTATGAAATAAAGCTTTTTTATTAAACAGTTGTTCACTTAGGATTTCTGGCCCTAATCCTGTACTTATTAAGACCAGTGGCAAATATCCCATTTCTTTTAATATAAAAAGTCTAAAGTGTTTATGACATTTAGGTAAACCTGGAAATGAAAGTAATCGTCCTCAAATGTCTCTGACATTTAATAAGGAACACAAGTTGTCTGTATTTTTATTATGATCTTCAGAAACATTCTCAATGGAAAAAAAAATAATTGAGCATGTCTCATGTGCTGAGAGCCCAATATTTTTCTATCACAGAGAAGATGGAAGATCTTGGAGAATTTTTGTTCTGTTAAGTTTCTACTAACTCTCCAGTAACAATTACAAACTTTTAATTATATAATGGGTGATGAGGTAGTCTCCATGATGTCCGATAGTAGAAAATTGCTTGATTTTTAAGTACTCTTTCAAAGTATTTTAAGATGTGATTAGAGGATTGGGAAGCTGGGAAGCTTAAAGCCACAATGTTGGGGGCCAGAAGAGCTGACTCTCTATTGTCTGAGTTCCTGATGGAGGGAACCCCTTTTGGTTGTGCCTTGGAGAAGCACTGGGTATTTGTGTAAGTGTGGCTGAACTTGTGCCCTCTCTGCTAACCTGACACAGATGAGCTGTAGCCAGGAAGCCTTCTTGCAGTGTCTGGTTGCTCTGTTTCCAATTTCTCAGCTGGAAAGTATGGATTGGGTTAGCAGCCCATTAATGCGACCTCTGAGTTTGCAGAGCATGGCTGGGTCGCATCAGACTAGTAACATCTGCGGACAAACTGAGCTGCACTCACCTGCTCAGGACGTGGCCTTTCCCTCTGACAGCACCCAATGGTAGCTGGAACAAATTGAATAATCTTTAACTTTATAAATAAAGCAAACAAATACATTGAGGAAGAAAAGAAACAGACCAGTGGTATTTGATTTTGCCCTGTACTGTGTTATGACTGTGGATGACTGGGGCAAAAAACTATGTTGTGTCATGTAAGTAAAATTTAATAGAAAAATGTATTTCTGAAATAATTTCTTATGAAGAGTAAGCATGTCTATTCATATCTATATAAAGATGAATTTACATTCAAACCATTTCTCTTGGAAGGGGAAACTTTTTTTCCCACTCTGTTTTAAAGCGTTCATGAGTTATTGCTTTGATGTAGATGAGAGAAAATCCCTGATAGTTTTGGAATAAACTGGGGATACTCTTGAAATCTACATCTACAGTACAGTAGAGCTTGTGAAACCATTTCAGTTTGCACTTCTCCATGGAAATGACAGTGCATAAATCTACAATTGTAGCCAGGGGAAAGAATGTTATAAATGAGCTCTGACAGTGTGATTTTAAAACTGAAATGCCCAGACATGAGTCTGTACATGTTGTTTAATCCTTCATTTTATAGCATTAGTTTTAACTGGTAATAAAAAAGCTGTCTAATATCCTTCTTGACTGATCAAGTCCTTGTGGTAAAGTACATAAATATGAAGTTATGCACGAGAACTTCTCAGAATCATCATAAATCAAATGAATTGGTGGAGAAGTAGGTAACATGAACTTTTTTACTACCATACTTAATTCTGATTACATTTAATTCAGAAGCTCTATATGCTAGAACAGACTTAATAGAAGATGCTGGCCTCTGCGATCATTTGCAAAGATTAGTTTTATTTCCACTGTGGGTAGACAACCTAACAGAACACACTGAAAAATAAATGGGTTGAGTGACTTTTAGAAATGAAGCTGTATAATTACATGTAAATAATTTATTTTAATCTCTTAGCTGAGATAAATGTATTTGGAAAAACCAAATGAATTGTTTGCTGGATAACGTAACATAAACAACTTATATAGTATACCTATTACTAGTACAGTAAATAGTACCGTTGCTAACAAACCCCTAAAAATTTTAAACTGATGTTTGATTTGAAATTAAATCAGGCTTCTTTCTTCTTTTTTAAGCACACTTTTTCTTTTCTTATTTCTCATTTATTATTAGTGGAAACTAAAATATATTTTTTGCTGTTATCTTCATACTTTGTGGTTTACATTCACAGACTTGGGATGTGCTTGTTATGTTTAAGAAGTTGTTAGCGCAGGCTACCCCTATCAAAATCTGACAATGACTCCTTGAAGCCCATTAATCTGCTTTGATAACCTCTTCTGCTACAGACACATAAAATTCAGTCTTGCCTGCGTGAGCAAAATAAGTAAGTTTTAATTGTCTATGGAAATTACTTGGTGTCCCAGACAGAATTACTTCTCTACGTTATTTCAGTGTAATGATTTCAGTGTGTCAAAGAGACTTCCAGTAAAGTCTAAGGAAAAGAGGCCACTGAAGTCAATAAGCCCTGCATTAGAGCCTTGGACTTGGTTCATCTCTTATCCCATGGGTAAAATAACAGTACTTCAAAAATAAATAAGTGGAAGTCATCTTTTAAATTAGAACAAAGGTTCAAGACAAATCTTTAGTTCTCTGATAATGAATGTATAAAAATTGCTCAAAGATCTTCTGTAGGAATAAAGATTAGAAAAAGTTTTCCTATAAATTTTGCTTTGCTCATCAGAAGACATAAGCAAATGTTTGCAGTCCTCATGATCTTCACCATATCAGTCTTTTCATCTTAATGAGCCTAAAATTTCTTGCTCCTGTGACAGATTTTGTATCTATGATAGTAAAAATAAGAAAGCGGCAACAAAAATGCTGACACCTAAAACTCCTTTTCTTCCTTCTGCATCTTTCAGATTATATTACTTTGTGATCAGGATAATTTGAAATGCCCTATATTTAAAAATCTGAAGGAAAACAATGGGCCACAGTAAATTCAGGAAGGGTGCAGATCTGAGATTTGTTCCTACTCAGGGAATGCTTTGTGGCTCATAAGAGCAAGCTGTGAGCCTGTGAGTTAGGTACATACATTCACAATGCCAGTAGGGTCAACCTGTGGAAGTGGCAGCTTAGTTGGCAAAATTCATTTAACAGTGAGCTTGCCAGCACAGAATTATCTTGATCCTATTATCACACTCCATCCTTTCTCATGAATTTTCCACATGGAACTCTTATCTTGTTCTGCACAGCTCAAGACCTGCTAGAAAAACCTGTCTTTCTTCTGGTAGCCTCAAATAAAAATGTTTAATTCATATGGATTTCTTAAAACAATAGGAGACTTTCAAAAATAGTATTTAAATATAATAATTTTTATTTAAATATATGTATGTTTATGTTTAAATTTAATATTTAAATACATCTACCCTGATCTTGCAAGGCAAGAATGAGAATCATTTGCTACAAATGTGGATTCTTAGTATATTAGCAGTCATAATGATGGAGTTCTGTAGCCAGAAACATAGATACAAAAAATTACTTCCTTTTCATACAAAACATTTCTGTAATTAATATCAGAAATGGAGAAGTTACCTGTGTTCAGAGAATGCTTAGAAATATAGTTTTGAAATCTTTCTCTGAGAGAGTATCCCTATGAAGAGTTAATCTTTAAATTCTTTCAGCTATGCATCTCAGAACAATCGGTCTTCATTAATTTACAGAGGTATGAAAGGATAAGGGTGTGAGAAGGAGAACACTGATAATTGGCTGTGGAACTGGCATCAGCAAGTGTGTTTTGATTTCTCCATGAGAACTTATTTGGGAATTACTGTCTGTGTGGGAGAGACAGGATGCACCTAAGCCCCTAAGGGATGTGAATACATTTTTTCCAATAGGTTTTGTCTGACCTCAGAAGAGGTCTAGGAAGGAAGAGAGAGGGAGAGGATACCAGCAGTCCTGTGGATGCATGACACAGAAGGTTGATGAACAAAGAGCATGGTAGTGATGTGATAGGTAGGAATCATAAAATTAAAAAAAAAAAAAGAAAGAGGCTTAATCAGGATCACCAAACATGCCAAGGGCATTAAGGGCAACAACAAGGGCTTTTACAAGTATATCAGCAACAAAAGGCAGAATAGGAAAAATATGGAACTTCTAATAAACAGGTAACTTGGACACCTGGAACAGTGAAAAGGACAAGGTAGTCAATATCCTTTGCCTCAGTCTTTATCAGCAAGACCATTATCAATAAATCCCAGGCCCTAGAGAACAGATTGAAAAATTCAAGCAAGGAAGAGGTACTGTTGGTGACAGGATCAAGGCAGAGATTTGAGGAAAGTGGATATTCATAAGTCAGTGTGTCTTGATTGGGATGCACCCAGGAGTACTGAGGTATCTGGCAGATGTGATTGAGATGCCACTTTCTGTAATCTTTTCTAGATCATGAAAACTGTGAGAAGTGCCCGAAGACTGGAGGAAAGAAAATGTCATTCATACCTTCAAGAAGAGAAAGAAGGAGGATCCAGGAAACTACAGTCCAGTCAGCCTCCCCTTGATCTCTGGCAAGGTGATGTAATATCTAATCCTGGAAACCATTTCCAGGTACATGAAGGAGAATAAAATCAACAGAAATAACCAGTATAGATTCATCAAGGGGAAATCATGCTTGACCAACCTCAGGGTGTTCTCTAATGAAATTACCAGCCTAAATGATGAAGACTGGATATTTTCTTCTTGGACTCATTAAGAACTTTTACACTGTCCCCATAAAATTCTCACGGAGAATCTGCTGGATTATGGGCTAGATGAGCAGATAGTAAGGTGGGTTGGAAACTGACTTGTTTTCTGGACGCAGAGAGTAGCAGTCAGTGGTTAACAAAATATCCAAAAGCACTTATGTGCTGTGCAGGTGATGGAGCACTGGACGGTTGCCCAGAAGTTGTGACGTCTCCTCCTTGGAGATGTTCAGAAACCATCTGGACCTCAGTATCCCTGCTGGAGCTGGGATTGGGCCAAATGGACCCAGAGGACCCTGCCAACCTCAGCCATTCTGTGACTATGTGAATATCAAAAACTGAGGGGAAAAAAAGTGTTAAATACATCTGCCTTTTTCCCATCTTCACTTGTTTAATGACCATGTTTTCCTTAGACCTCCTCTTACTTATAAAAGCATTACTTATAAAAATACTTACTTATTACTCATATATACTAATTACTTATATAAGACCTACTTATAAAAGCATTTTTTGTTGTCTGACACCACCAACTCTGATTGATCCTCTCATGGGTATGAATGGAGGCAATATGTGGCCTTGAGGCACACTGTGGATTTGGGGGAGGGGAAAGAATACTTATCCAGTTTTGCTTCCATTATTGTGTTTTTCAGATCCCTGCAAATATTTCATAAAACATGATACATGAAATTTACAAACTGAAATATAAGTAAGACATTCTGCAGATGTGAATGGTACCTTAAAGATTGCTTTTGAGCAATTTAAGATTGAGTTTTTTGGTCAGAGGGTGATAGAAGTTCCATTTGTAGTTGAGAAAATACTATTCTATATAATATATCAACATTTTTCTATCATTTACAATGTAATTTTAGGGTAATGAGAGGTCAGAAAACATGCATCATAAGAAAATCAGTTACTTTGACAGGATATACTTTTTTTCCCCTGCTCCTTCATTGCAATGATTTATCTTCCTTGGTGATTAAAAAATGTAACTTACTATTTTTATTGCACTGAAGATGATTCCAGTCTAACAGACAGTGTCAAGAGCAAATAGCTTTGGCTGATACGGAAAATATATCACTTGCAAAGAATTTTAAGCAGAGGTGTTGATAAATACGTCAGTATTTGGCCTTCTTTCCAACACCTGTCTAGAGATTAAACAGGATGTAGTTTGTGCTTTGTCATTTACACTACGGATGAATTTGGCTTTCAAGCATAACTCAATAACCTTAAAATACACAGTAGATAAACATTAAATACCAGGCTATCAACAATTATATTCTTCAGTGGGCTACAAAGATGACAGGATGCCAATATGATAATGTAGCCATCACTAGGACTTGTTATTTCATTTTCCAGAGTACAAAATGGTGAAAATTAAAAGCTATGATTTTTTTTTTTTGTCATGTCTAGTCAATTTTTTAGGTCTCAGTTGAGTAATAGTTCTTCTCACACCTCATTTCCTAGGTAGCTGTTAGAACCATGCCACTTTCAATTGCCAGATGTTCCTGTCATCAGCTTGACCCTGCAAAAAAATTTAAACCAAAAGCTGTCTCTTGTGATTCCTTTATTTTCCCATGCAGCAGAAAGAAGAAAAAGTGATGAGTGTTTTATGAGTCTGAACATATGAAGACTGTCAATTTATGACTACTACTTTCATTTGAAATTTGCAGCCTGTTCTGGTGTTCCTAGGTACTAACATTACCCAAAATTCTGCATGGATCTCTCTGAATTCCGATTCAGCTCAGAATCTGTAGAAAGGCTCATGTTATGTGAGTACAGAAACCCAAACCAAGGTTGCTCATCACCAGAGCTCCCAGTGATGTCAGCACAGGGCAGTAAGCATGGTGATGCAGTACCTGAGTCAGCAGCCCAAAACACTGCACCTATTGCTAGTTGTTCTCAAACTCCAATCTTTTCATTCAAAACTTATACCAATGAAATTGTATAAACTGATGTTGAAATCTAGCCCAAACTTTTGTTTAGTTGATGTTTAATAAAGTGAGGCAAAAAAAAAAACCAAAAAAAAAAAACCAGCAGTAACTTGAATATTCATTTATGTTATCTACAGACTCTCTGTGTCACTATCCTTTCCTATCTCTGTTTATCATTTCCCGTTGTTTTATGCATTGGAAGCTGCTATAAATTCATAAAGGACTATTTTTGTGATTCTGTCTAAGAAGAATATCTGCATCCTTTTAAACCATCAGAAAGCTTCTCTTTAACTGATACTTGTGTTTTGTCAGATCTCATTTGCAATATTTTCATTGTTTTAAAGAAGGAAATTAATAATTATTATTCCGGTTCAATAACATCTTCCAGGGATATGTGCAGCAAACCCTCCTCTCCACTCCCCCCCCCGATTCCCTTCCCTTCCCTTCCCTTCCCTTCCCTTCCCTTCCCTTCCCTTCCCTTCCCTTCCCTTCCCTTCCCTTCCCTTCCCTTCCCTTCCCTTCCCTTCCCTTCCCTTCCCTTCCCTTCCCTTCCCTTCCCTTCCCTTCCCTTCCCTTCCCTTCCCTTCCCTTCCCTTCCCTTCCCTTCCCTTCCCTTCCCTTCCCCGCCCCTCCCCTCTCCTTTCTTCCTCCATTCCTCCCTTCATTCTTTTACTTTCTGAAGGAATCTCTTTATGATTCTGTTAATGAACTTTTTACCTATTTCTTGTTTAACACTGAATAAATTATCATATGAATGCTCTTTCCCTGAAGGCATTCAAGGCCGATCTGGATGGGGCTTTGAGCAACCTGGTCCAGTGAGAAGTGACCCTACCTATAGCAGGGGTATTAGAACTAACTGATCTTAAAGGATCCTCCCAACCGAAACCATCCTCTGTGACTATGATGCTCTATTTGATTCATTAGACTCTGACAGTTCACTTCTGTTCCACTTCTGTTCACTTCTGTTCCACTTCTGGTCTGTACCTCTCAGACTGGATCTTAGTAATGTGCAGTGTCTTCAGAGGATATCCAGAAGTTCACATATGACAGTGTTGACATACAGAGAATTAATATCTCATGAAGCACAGTAACCATAACAAAACTGTATTCTATTACGTGTAGGAAGGCCCACTCCAGTGCCTGAATGCTTTTCTTTCCTCACTATAGTACCTATTTACTGTCTGATTGTTGCTTATCACTTAGCATATTATAACCAATTAATAGTATATAACATTTCTGAAGATTCTGAAATAAATTAAAAAAAAAAGATCAAGATTGCAAAATTGAACCCTTTGCTTATCACAGAGATAAGACCTCCATGAAAACCTGAAAAGTAGGCAGTCAGCATTACTGGCATCTATGGTCATTCTACCCATATAAAGAAACTTCTTTCCAGCATGTGAATCTCCAGTGCAAACTGGCTTCAGATCTGCTGAAATCCTACTGTCAAGTAACATATCAGTTCCTTCCAATTCAAACTAACCTCTGATACTTTGATTCTCTGATTCAACAATGCTTTTCTTTTTGTAGTATATCTACTGCCAGATCCACAAGTTATTTATTTCTCCTGCAGATGTGCTGTTCTGGCTAGTTTCTGCACTGAGATATATTTTTTGGCGGTCTGCATATGCATGATCGTCAATCTGGCCTTTTCATAGAAAATGTGTTCTACAGTTGAAGAAGGAACTGGTATAGACATTGCTCACAATTACATTATTGATTTCATTGTAATTTTATGTGCAACATTATCTGCCTTAGGAATTTTATGCAAAAGATTCAAAACATGTGATTGCAGTTTTCAACAATGAAGTCTTTTGAACATCTCCAGCTGAGGTTATGGTCATCTGTTTGAATGGTTTTCTACAGATAAAACTTAAGGAAAGAGCTGATCATGATTGAATGTACATTAATTATAAATTTACATTTCTGCCTTTGTAGTTATTTAACTTTAATCCTGCTCCCTAAATCTCACTTTATCTAGCATTTTACTACAATTATTGATGTTTTCTGTGCTTAAAAACTTAGCAAAAAAATTCTTAGAAAGAGAATCATTTTCTGTCAACAAGTGTAATAATGTTAATTTATCACTATGTCTCTGTAAAAGAAACACACAGGAAAGTGCAGGAAATATATTTCTATTACCATTTGCAAAGAAATATATTAGTTCTGTGAACAATTGTTCTTGTACCATCTACATTTGGAAAGCCATGAAACTCCTCTTTTCTTCTTCTGTGTTTCCCTTTTCAAAGACCCTGTTGGCCTCTTCTCTGCAAACCTTTGATTGAAGAGCAAAATCTCAGTCAAGGAGGCATTAAAGATTGAAGCTCTGAAACAGCTTTCCTTAGTGAGTACATGTAAACACCTTACATTTTCCTTGCCTTATGTGACTAGGAATTACCAAAGCATTAGAAATGCCCAGAGAAATAAAGACATCAGAAATATTAATTAAAATAAATGCTTTTCTACCTTGAGTATTCACATGCTGATGAGTCTGATGCATTTGATAGCACTACTTGTGACCATATTTTTGCTGATGAAGTAACAGGATTTTTTATATTTGTGCTTTCCCTGAGATCAACATTTGTGTATTGGAGCATGAATGATGGACTCAATTTACTCAAGGGAAGGGAGAACTCACCCAGCCTGTGGCATACTCCTAAAAGCAGGACCATATTTGCTCCCCTTCATCCTGTATGTGCTGTATGCACTCTGCCATTATACATGAGCAGGAATGGAGCTTTTTTCCTTACATTATATGGAGGTGTCAAGCCATGGGATGAAGGAAGTTTATGTTGATCACATGACTCCAATGTCAGTACACTTCTATCCCATTTCCCTCCCACTTGTGTGCTTAGTGTATCTTTTCCACACTCCTAGTGGAATCCTTTTACTGGTTGTTTAGAACTGCAAGGAATGACTTAAGACACCATTTCTATTTATTGGAATGTCATGATATGACTCAGACTCACATTTTGATTTAGTACTTCATGGCAAAACTTCCATCAAGTAATGATATCAAGTTCCTGTCTATAGCATTACAGTTCACTGGATAACATATTTAAACAGGAGTGATATTTGTGGTTGTCAACCCAGTCACTAAAGTAGGACAGATTTTTCCTAACATCCTGTCTCGCAATGAGGCAATTTTAAAGATTAGTTAACAAAACCTGAATGAAAGGAGAAATTACTTAGGCCAAACATGGGGTTAATTAACATGTTTTAAGGGAGTAGACTGCATAATATATGACAAATAAATAAATAAATAACCTTGCCTTAAATTTGTCATAGGAACTATCATTCTCTGTCAGCGACCGCTGTTTTCAGAATTGTACAAGCGTTGATCCTGAAAATACAGTGTGAGAAGTAGAAGTGTCAACAGCTTCTTATGTTTGGCCCTAGATAGCACATGGACATGTTCTGATTATTTCTTCACTCCTTCACATACTGATGTTCAGCAAGACATGAACAGAAGTCAGATCCCAAGTGGAAAAGGTTCGTGACAACTTCAGAAATACCCCTGTAGTAATGACTGAGCTGGCCTTCCTTCTTACCAAAGCCCATTGCACTTTTGTTTGTCATGGTCTAGCTGTTAGCAGACACTAACCAGAGAAAATGTACAAATCTGAAATGAAATGTAGTGGTTCAGTGGTTTTCTTGCAGATTGATTATGCTTTAACTCAGATTTGTAACCTTATCACATAGACTAGAAACAGTTTTTTTATTAGAATTTTCATTGTTCTCCTTATTGTTGCAATTATCTAGAATCATCCTCATGTTCAAAGGCTAGGTAAGAATTAAGACTGTAATGTTGAAAGTAGTACACAGGCACAGAATAATCTCTGTCTGAGTATTCACGCAATCCTAATTTGTCTTCCTGAAGACTGAACTTCTCACTTAGAGCCTTTATTCTCTGAAAGTAAATATGAAATCCTAAGTAAATGTAGAATGCTAAGTTTTCTAATATCAGACATCCGAATTTCAAGATCTCAAGATTTTAAAATTCTATAGCATAACTCCTTTAAAATGCTGGTTGTGCAAGGTATTTATGTGCTTCCCCTTACATACTTTGTTTCTAAAAAAAATTTTTTACACATTTCATCAAATTATGTGAAGACCTAATAATCATGTTGAATTTGCATATTCATAAATTTTCATGGTAACACATGAATAAAGATTAAAGTCCTATTTTTAAGTTGTATAGTGTATTCTCCTCTTTTACTAGGCCAAGAAGAGATTTTCAAAGAAGTGTCCATACTGAAGAGGAAACTATGATAGTGGTATGATTATTATGTCCTACATGTCCTAAAAAATTTTGGGTATATAGTCAGGAGGTACAACACATTAGAGCAAGTATAACAGTGACTATCACATCCAATTAGAAGGGAGAGAGAGAGATTGCAAAGTTTTAGAAAAGGCAGCACAGCCACGAAGGCACTGTGGCTGAAGGTGGGAGCTGATGGGGAATGTTGTGGTCCAGCATTTTGTCGTAACAGTCTGAAGAACACACAGCAGATTTCCTATGTGCACAGACTCAAATTAGAAATTCTATCTAGCGTATCTTCTTAATTTTGCAGTTTTCAGAACAGATCCCCATGCATGTAGAGACACGGATAGTTACTGGTACTGCTCCAGTGAGTGACATAGGGGTAGCTCTTTAGCTCTTTATACAGATCTGTTGAAGTATGTTACCTGACAAGCAACATGATTCCTTTCAGGCAGACGGTGAGACTCAGAAGTGACTTGGTTGGAGGGTCTGTATCAAAAGTTAGTGTCTCTTTAAAGTTGCTTCATTTTCTAAAATACCAAAACTTCAAGAAGTCTTATTAAGAGTATTCCACATCATTGAAATATGGCAAGATAAATTAATGTGAAGCTTATTTATTTATTTATTTATTTGCATATCTTTTTCAAAGAAAGTCGGCTTTTTTTTTTTTTTTTTTTTTTTTTTTTTTACAATATCATTAGAACTTTTTTTCTCTTTGTTTGTCTTACATATATGGTTTTGATTTATTGCCTTTCCTCTCAAAAATAATGTATTTCATTGTTCACATTTAAGTCTTCATTTATCATGAAAAATATAAATGTCTTCTTTTTTATTTTATTTTTAGTGGAACAAAATTTATAGCTATTAATTTTTTTTTCTTGATTATTTTCATCCTTCTTAATCAACATAGCTTCAGTCTTTGTTATCATCATATAATTCTTAATATATTTGTTTTTTTTCAAATTTATTTTTATCTCATTAACTTATTTTTTGCTTCTCAAAAGTGTTATAGGCATTACACCAATATTGATAGCATATTTGTGTTGGCTTAGAAGTTCCTAGTAATTTAAAATCACACTGGTAGATCTCTGGGAGGAAACTGTCTTGATGTTTCATGTCCAACAAATGTAATCCATACCACATTTCTTCAGGTTTATCATCTCACAGATGTATGACATTTGAGAGAATCTTCCTTGAAGACTCTGAGAAATTTCTCGAATTTCGATGCATGATGTAATCCCAGGTTTGATTCACACATTTGTCAACATTTCCTTTTACATTTTATCTCCAGTAGCTAAGAGAGCTTACCTGAAGCCATCATCCAGTGCTTAGTTTGGAGTCAATCCATAAATAAACTAAGAGTAGCTAAGAAGTTGGCCCAGACTCAGCCTGGGATTTTCAAAAGTGCAAGTGAGCAACATGTACTCTTTAGAAAAAATGTTTGAAGATGTGAATCATTTATCTTATTTTCCCAGAATCCAGTAACTTTGTAAAGTCTACCATAGTTACTTAAGTGTTACATCCAGTACACCTAAATAACTTCAGAGGTTCATGCATATGGACAAAATGGCCGAAACCTACTGTTACTCCTGAACAATTAATTTTTAAATATTTTAGGTAATTACTCTTCAGAAATCTATAAGAAGAGATAACTATTACTTCTGAAAAGAAGCCTTTTAAATTCAGATAGGAATTGACAAGCTTTAAGAGTCACTAATTCTTATTCTTGGCAGAAAAAAAAATAATAAAAATGTGAGATTGAATACTGCTTTCATGTTCTTTCCTTTCATTGCATTTCCCAGTTTAAATGGAATTAAAATAGAAGCTGTCAAATTTCTAAAATTTACCTTGAAAATCAACAGCTTCAATCATTATGACTTTCTCACAACTAATTTGTCTTTCTGTATCAGTTGTACTGCATGTATTTGAGTTATACTCACTTCTCTTAAGACTGACTTGGGCAAATAGAACTTCTGTTAGCAATACCCACTTCTAAGAACACCTCAGGGATAGAATCATCAAATAATTAAGGTTGGAAAAGACCAGTAAGATCGTCTAGTTCAACAATCAATTCATCAATGTAGTATTATTTCCTTCATTAATCAGATATTTGGTATTTCCAAATGAATATGGGGAAAAAATCACAGACCAAATTTGATAATTGTAAAAGATCCCAGTTCTTTGTAGTTAGTAGCATTCTGAGGAGTTATGATTAGTTTATAATCTCATTTTTTGTTATGACAAAATGCTGGACCACAACATTTTCCATCAGCTCCCACCCTCAGCCACAATGCATTCATGGCAGTGCTGCCTTTTCTAAAACTCATGTTTTGAGTTTTATTGGTAATAAAAAAATTAAATTATTGCCCATTACTCTTTATAGGGCAGAAGAAAAAGCTATGGCAGGTATATAAGGCTAAATAAAATAACTACACAAATATTTTGTTAATTATACATATTTTTGCATTGATTCACTTCTATTTTCCCTGTTCTCTCACTTTTCTGTCAGACAGCAGATTTAAATGTGTTGAGACAACAAAAACCTTTGTATGTAACTTAAACCATCAGACTGATAAATACATTTCAAGCCTAGGTTTTCCTAAAATAAGAGAGAATATCTCTACCTTTTTTTTTTTTTTTTCCTGTTGTTTCCTGTTTACTGATTTTAAGGTAATTCTTTCATCACTTTGTAACTAATCTACACAGAAATAATTTCTTGTTACAAACCATGCAGAAGGTATCTTTCTCTCCAGTTCTGAAGATCTTTTAAATCATGTCACAGTCCAGAAGTTGCACTTGGTGCAGTGAATTACTGTTCTGGTGATTAAGTGCTGCCAGGTACTGCTCCCATTCACAGCAACTCCATCATTTATACCTCTAAATCTGGTACAGACCTGGCTACAACTAGCAGGCCTAGACATAGTTTAGGGCCCAGCACAGAATAGAAACTATTCCAGGTAGGCAATTCGAATATGACCTACCACATTTTGAAAGGAAACAGAATTTAAAATGGACATGGGCTCTTCCATGCCAGCTGGTCCAGAGTATGTCTATTCTGCAGAGATAGCTGTTTTAGGAAAGTACAGGATGTTTCTAATGAATGCCAATACTTTTTACAAGTTGTATGCCTATTATAAAGATATTAATATTTTGCAATTGTTTCTTTCTGTTCTGTGATATCTGACAAAGGTTTCATGAGTATATTTTTACACGTGCCCATTACTGCATGTGATGTATTACAGCACTTGTAGAATTTTAATGAATATTCTGAACATAAATTTTAATTTTTACTACATAACATAAAAAATACAAAGTGATAAGTTAATATTATATAATTTACTTAATATTGCATGCAGTAATTTATTATTGAATATTGAAATTCAACAGAATCCTAATGTCACGCTATTGCAGTCACAAAAGTACTGCCACTATAAAAATACCTCAGCATACAATTCAATTATATATTAGCGTTATAATTCAATACAATTAGTACATTCGATTTCAACTTTTGCATACTCACACAAAATGTTTAATGTTTACTCTGAACTAGATTTAATTGTAGAATTATTTACGGCATCTTCATGAGTTCATAAAATTCTCCTGGATCAATTCTGGTAAATTGTTTTGAAATTGTGAAAGCTTTTTTTGTGAACAAACAAATGTTATTACTTTGTCAGGCTGAATTTAAAAAATGGTGGCCAGCAGGGAGAGGGAGGTGATTGTCCCCTTCTACTCAGGTCTTGTGAGCCTCCATCTGGAGTACTGTGTCCAGGCCTGGGGCTCCCAGCGCAAGAAAGAAGCAGAGCTCTTGGAACAACTCCAGAGGAGGACCACTAAGATGATCAGAGGGCTGGAGCACCTCTCCCATGAAGAAAAGTTTAGGGATCTGGGCTTGTTTAGCTTGGAAAAGAGAAGAATCTGGGGGGACTTCATTGTGGCCTTCCAATATTTGAAGGAAGCATATAAGGGGAAGGGGAATGTCTGTTTATGAGGGTGGATAGTGATAGGACAAGGAGGAATGTCTTAAATTGAGACAGGGGAAGTTTAGGTTAGATATTAGGAGGAAGTTTGGAGGAGGGTGGTGATGCACTGGAACAGGTTGCCCAAGGAGGTTGTGGATGCCCCATTCCTGGAGGCATTCCAGGCCAGGCTGGATGTGGCTCTGGGCAGCCTGGTCTGGTGGTTGGTGACCCTGCACATAGCAGGGGGGTTGAAACTCGATGATCATTGTGGTCCTTTTCAATCCAGGACATTCTATGATTCTATGATTCTATGATTCTGTGATTCACAACTTTTGTGTAAGATCAGTTTTATATAACAGTTGTTAACCTATTCAGAATATGTTGTCAGATCTATTAAAACTTGAATCTTGTAGGCCATGTAATGAATGTATTCAGGTGTCCCAAAATAATTCCATTTCATTTTTGGTGAAAAGTCTTAAAGTTTTTCATCAGTGATCTTGAAATTTAAGTCTTACATTGATTCCCCCTTCTGTAGATCTCCAGGCTTTAGGATTTTCATTAATTTGTCACACTAAAAGATTTCAGAATATTTATCTTTGTTGTTACTGTTGTTTTTGCTAATATATATTTTTCCTTTTATTTTTTTCCATTGGTTGCGTTTCCATTCAGCCATATTAGGAGCTGTCACCTTGGCAGTGCAGGCATCCGTACATCAGCAACATTTATTTATTTATTTATATGCATCCTTGTTCAGCAATAACAATCAGCTTTGGAATTGTTCCACGCTACTTATCTCTACATGCCCAGAGGAAGTGTGCAGTAAAGAGTTATGGTGATTTGTGTCCCAGCTTACCCATTTATAATTACATTTCTAAATGTATGTTGAAGAATTCAGTTTCCCCATAACCTTAAGGATAACACAATGGCAATCTGCCAATTTTTTTCTCTTTATCAGGAAGATTTCACTTTCTAACTAGGTGAAATGTGACCCATTGCCAAATAGCAATCCTTCTATGTTTCTTAGATGGGAGCAGTTGGCAGGACCATGGTGATTGCAGCAGGAATGACCTTTGGTATAAATGTTACTTCTGACTCCTGACCAAAGTAATATCCCAGAGTGACAGGTCAGCAGCTGTCACCCTGGTGCCTGATCTGATATCACTGACACTGTCAGCCCCAGATTTTCTGATGATTAAAAAGGAATTACTGGAGAGAGACCAGAGGAGGGCCACAAAGATGATGAGAGGCCTGGAGCGTCTCCCGGATAAAGAAAGGCTGAGAGAGATGTAGCTGTTCAACCTGGAGAAGAGAAGACTGGAGGTGACCTTACCAATGCCTGTAAATATCTAAAGGGAGGGGGTTGAGTGAATGGGGCCAGGCTTTTCTCAGTGGTGCTCAGCAACATCATAAGGACAGTGAAAATGAACTGGAACACGGGAAGTTTCATAAGAACATGAGGAAAGCTTCTTTACAGTGAGGTGACGGAACACTGGAACAGGCTGCTCAAAGAGGCTGTGGAGTCTCCTTCTCTGGAAATATTCAAGACCTATCGGGACATGTACATGTGCTACTTGCTGTAGGGGACTGCTGTAGCAAAGGTTTGGAACTGGATGACTGGTCCCCTCCAACCTCTACGACTCCATGATTCTGTGATTCTGTGAAAAGAGATGACAATAGCACTTTTATAATATGATGAGTAGAAAATAACATTTAGAAAAGTTTCAGCTGTGGTATAAATCCTAGCCAGTACCATAAACTTAATGCCTTGTACTGACAATTCTTTGACATCATATCGTTGTTTCAATTTTGCCTTTAATTTTCATGAAGAAAGAAGTAATTAATTTCAAATTCATCACCAATTTGGGTATCAGGTTAAGATAAAAAAAATCAAGACATTTAACCAGCTATCACATATTTGATGTTCATTTGACGTAAATAACAGCAACGTCACAGATCATTTGCTGTGATTTGTGTTCTCTAATTTCTTGAGATCCTTTACAATTCTGGGGTTAGCATGCAGATTGAGTCCTAGGGCAAAGTGGAAAATCTGTATCCTATGGTCTATAGAACAAATGCTTCTTTGCGTAGGATGCTTTCCTAATATTTATAATAATTTCTGAATCATATATGATGGTCTCCTGCATTGTCTTCATGGATTATTTACATCAATACTATTCCAAATATGTAATGTGAGAGATGAGCAGTGACAACTGTAGGTATCATAGAATCGTAGAATCGTAGAATCATAGAATCGTAGAATCATAGAGTCATAGAATCATAGAATCATAGAATCATAGAATCATAGAATGACCTGGGCTGAAAAAGACCTCAATGAACATCTAGTTTCAACCCCCCTGATATGTGCAAGGTCACCAACTACTAGACCAGGCTGCCCAGAGCCACATCCAGCCTGGCCTTGAATGCATTCAAGGACGGGGCATCCACAATCTCCTTGGGCAACCCTTTTCATTGCATCACCATCTCACCACTAGCGGCTGGCAACCCAGCCTGTGGCAGGGAGTTGGAACTTGATGATCCTTGAGGAATCTTCCAACCCAAGCCATTCTGTGATTCTGTGATTTAATTTGTCCTTTTGCCCTTAATAATTAAGCATTACATAACTTAGTATTTCAAAAAACAATGGGAGCTCATACCTGATTTTGTACTTAATTTAGATAGTGTACACTCTTAAAGCTACTGTATGTGGGCAAGCAGATTTTGGTGACCCAGCCTAAGCAGGGACTTAAGACAAACGACTTCCAGAATTCTCTTCCAATTACAGTCGTGATCTGGTTCTGTGATATGACCCAGAGCTGACCCAAGATTGACCTTGATTTCTCTGATGCTCTGAAGCTTTCCCATCTATCAGAAATGGTATTTTTAAATTTTGGTTGACAAGAGATTCTTTCATATCCTGATAAATAGTATCAAGTATGCATACTGTGTTACTTCCGCTCTGGACTAATGAAAACATCTAGGACCCCAGTATGTCTGCAGCTTAAAAAACTTTGTGCAGAGAAATATGCACTGGATCACTTTCTTACTGGATGTAGGTGTAAACAATAACTGTGAGAATTTTTAAATAGGAAAGAGGTGGTTTGTGAAAGAGCCAAATACAATAAATGTTGAGATACAAATGTCAAGGCATACAATTTATGCAATGGAAAAAGGTATTTGGAAGATATTATAGATGAAGAACTTGTGGGAAAGACATGCTTAGTTTTTTCCTCCAAACTTTTTAGAGGAAAACTTGACAAATATTTCAGATGAAAATTTTAGGATTGTGTATATTTATTCCCCAGTGTCTTATACAAGACTCACTAGGTTTGGTAAAGAAATAAGGCTTATTCAACTGTTGCCAGTTATCCTCTTAGCCTAATTGATTCAATGTGCAAAAATATCCTGTGTCTCATCTTATCAATAGCTGAAATAACTCCAACCTGCTTAGACTTTCAAGTATCTCAAGTGCACAGTCATCAAATAGCTATTTTGTTTTGTATTGCTCTTTTTTTCTTTAGAAACAGAGATTACTGAAAAAGATGCTGTTCAACAGAAAGGCAAGTTAATTTTCTATTGTTTGAAAAAAAAAGCCAGCAGCTGAAATTTTTTCAAGAGGCAAACTCAGTGCTCTATTTCAAAATGAAAGATAAACTTGATTGATATATTTTTATTTACAAATCATTTAATTGTTTTTGATCATTTAATATCCTAATATCCTGAAGAGGAATTTAATAACTTTTAAAGCCCAGGTTGTTTATGGTCATGGTTCAAAGGAACACAACTATAAAATGTATAAAAATGGTACGTGATTACAAAAAGGGGTACTTTTATAAGACATAATAATTCAAAACATTTAACAACTCTAAGACTTTTATTATTTTTATTCCTTTTCCCATGATTTGTGACATAGCTGATGATTGCTATTTGAATGGAATTTGCATGCATAATGCAAAATGTCTGTAGAATATCCTTCTATCTCTTTGGTTCTTATAAAGTCAGATATGATTTTATATGCTTTTTATATATATTTTCTTTTGTTTTTTTCTGTGTAAGACAATCCAGTTTTTAGTATTCTATCTAGACTAATCTCAGGGAGCACAAGAGCCAGTCTAAATCTTTTGCTGTGTGTTTTTCTTAATCTTAAATTAATTGTTTTCCTTTATTTTTTAATTTATAATCCATTCTTCTGTGCAAATCACAGTGTAATTGGATTTGTTGCGTTGGATTTCACAACTCTGATCTTGCTAGCATGTGTTCCAGACAATCAGATTATGATGGACCTCCGGTAACAAGAAAACTCTTACTGACCTCAGAAAGACTAAACAGTTGGTAATATGTGATATTTCTACGTGTAGATGTATTCAGTAAATTTGAGGGTCTGTGTAATTGCTGAAAAATGTCAGTAATAAAGATGTTTTATCTATTCTCTGTAGTCCTTGTTAACACTGGAAATTTGGGGTAAACATATATATTTTATTTAACTACCTTGTCAAGAATAATGTAGTGTTTATATACAACTGTATGTCATTACACTAAAAATAATTTGAATTTTTTTTTTAGGTTTCTTTTGGTATTTTATTATTACTCAGGCTTAAAAATCAGTTTAACTGTCAGAATAATTGCAGTCCAAAGGTCCTCAAGTTAACCACTGGTTATCAAAGAGATAAATATGGCCTAGAAAAAAAAAATGAAAACAAGTAATAGGAAAATCTTTGTTTTTTTCATTTAAGTAAACTAAGAAAGATGGTTTTTAAAATTATTTTTATTTACTTTTTTGGCTGTTCTTTTTTGTTTCAGCTAAAAAAAAAATTAAAAAAGACATAAAATACGCATTTCTGTTGCATTTAAGCACTGCAAACAGTGATTTTCACAGAAAAACAAAGAAATCCTGCATGATGGTCAGTGTGTCAGTCTTCCAAGTTCTATGTATATAAGCTTCATGGCAGAAATCAAATAATAATAAAGAGCACAGGCTGAAGTTTTCCATCTTTTTTGTAACTGAACAGACTTCTAGAGAAGCATTCAGAAATTCCTCAAGACCTGTCAGTCTAAACATTGAACATAATTGAAAATTGTGGATACAATTCATGAAAAATAAGCAATACATGAAAGATGAGAGAGAATGAAATAAAAAGCTTTTTGTTGGAAATTTTGGATGCTTAACAAAGTATTTCTTAAAGACCATCTTTAGATGTAAAAAAGTCCACCCAGAGGATCAATAATTTTCATACAGAATTTGCTGTCTATTGATGCCTGTAATTCTCCAAGGTCCACTTGAATTTGGAAATGTTGGAAATAGGGATGTAGTAATTGTTCATGCTTTGATTTGAGCACAGACATTACTGAGTTGTAAAACTTTCATAAACATCACTTCATTGCCTATAAAATAGACCAATGACTTAATGTTCTAATCATACATTTAAAATTACAAAATTCATCCAAAATATCTTTTTCATTTAACATCTGTTTAGCTTGAGCAGGCAGGTCATGTCCAATTTTTAAAACCAAAAATATTTGTAGTACACCTTTGGGTTTACTAAATAGCAAGAGAAGTTGAATACAGTATTACAGGATTCGTTGATGAAGGTAGTTGACATGATCTAATATCTTTGGAATATATGTTGTGCAAAGGGATGTATAAGGGTATTAGTATATCAGTGTGGTTATAAATTGAGAGTGAAAGTGGCGCATTAGTTTTGCATTGGCTATCTGGACAAGGGTGAATATCATGCTTAACAGATGCATGTGGGTTAGGATCATTGCCTCTTGGTTCGATATTACGTTTAGTGAATGGACATAATTAGAAGATGTTGGAGAGCAATTTGTTTCTCAGTGACTCAGTCATCCTTTAGGGGTTCTCCTCTCACCTTCCTACCTCTACTCATTGTTCATAGAGAAGAAATACATGCCTCAAACTTCTGTGCCTTAGATACCTAAACAGAGTTATTCTAAGATGAATAAAATTCCACATATTAATTTTATAAAGGAAATCAATTAAAATACACTTAATTTATTTTATAGTGAACTATTTAACTCTATAATGTTAAGGTCAATTTTTATTGCTTATAAGCCGAATCCTTGTTTCACTTAAACTGACGCAAAACTGGAGACAGGAAAATACAAATGACGAAACTAAAATTTTTATCTGTAAAATGGAAAAATCACCTATTTTATGGAGCTCTATCATAAGGTGGAAAAAGAGGTAGCCATCTGTCATACAAACATTACACTTTACACATTACAAACATAACACTACCAAAGCATTGCTTCAGTTTTGGAGCCTGTCAGATTCTGTATTCTTCAAATAGAAACTAAAAATATCTCCTGTCTCTTTCTTTTGTTTTAATAATATGAAAAAAGGGAAAATATTTTTTTTTCATAAATCTCAAAAGATCACCTGAAATATCAACTGAAGACAGAGGCAAGTAAAAACATTCACCTTTCTGGAGTTTTGACTCTGAAAGGATATGTAAACTTCAGGTAAATGAAGAATTTCACCAGCAGAAGTTGTGTTAGGGAGTTTGCAAGACCTGTTAAATAACTTACATTTCCCGTATGCAAGGAGATTTTAGTAATAAAAACAAATCCTTTACCATAGCAGAGATGGATCTATCCAACCATGCACTAATTAACAGATACGTAATTTTCCTTTTGGAAGAAAATCTTAAGATATTTAATTCCAGAAATAACGAAGCTGAATTTTTCAAAAATATTTCATTGGAGCTTCAGAAATCCTCCAGCTGCCAAGTAAGGCTCCAAGAGAATCAGATGTTTTGGGAATCTTCACAATTTCAACCTGCAAAGCTGTGGCAGAGGCAGATACTTGACCCTAGAAAATATGAAGTTCTTCCAAAATCTTTCAGAAGACTTTTCAGGGCATACAGTTAGTGTGCCACTAAAACCAATTACTACTGCTGCTCTTATTTTCAAAGCCCAGTCGAAATGATGTATTTCAATTATAATTCTGACAGGATTTTTTTTTTAATTGCAAATTGGAGTAGAATTTAAAAGTCAATTGTCTCACCCACAGGCAAAAAAGACATCATTTTGGATTTTACCATTAATAAAATATTTACCAGTTTACAAACAAATTTCTTATTTACATATCTTTTCCTGTTTTCTATATATTAAAATTTCATGACATAAATTCATTCTCAATATATTTAAATGAAAATTATCCATTACCAATTTGGTTCCAATCAGAAAAAAAAGTCTTTTATGACCTGTCACACTCTGATAGTTACAGTGCTTGAATTTTTGTGATCAAATTCTTAAAAAGGGATTTATTGTGTAATGTTGGCACAATCTTGACACATTTTTTAATACTTAAAGCGAAATTCACTTAAGCCTTTACTTGACAGTAGCATCTGGAGAGTTTTTGTTTGTTTAGTAGCTAAAATGATTGGTTTTCTGCTTCTGGAAAATGTTACTTTCAGGGAGGAAAAGGATTTTCAATAAGTAAAAAAAAATACAAATCAAACAAACAAAAAAGGAATTACAGTATTATGAGCATGACATCTCCATCTAAGAGTCGTAATTGCCAGACATAGAAATGCTGGCTTATGCACCGCATAAAGTAAATGAGAAAATCTAACTAAATCTGTGTTTGGAACCCTAATTTTCCACCAAAATGTTATGTATTTCAACCAATCTGAAAATGTAAGTGTGTCATGGAGAGTAAGCAGAACTTGCTGGAATAAGAACAGGTGGCATGAAATTAAACAGAAAAAACAAGAATTCAACCATCTAACTAAAACTCTATGAATTAAACAAATGGTAAAGGAAAGAAAAAACAAATGAAAGCAAAATGCTATGAAAATTTCTGTCTGTCAAATGTTTACTGTCTGGCCCTGGACACGCTCTCTGTAAGCTGGGGGAACTCAGTAGTAGTTTCTCTCTGCTCCTTGGAATGTTTCTGGGTTTAATCCAATAATTTTTTTAATACAATTAAAAAAAAAAATTCCAAGAATTCTTAAGCCAATATATATTTTTTTTCATTAAAATTTAAAGTGTCTAGTCCCAGGAAAATGAAAAAACAAATGTCTGAATATAAGCCAATGCTCTATGTTGCAGCTATTTGTGATAACACAAATGAAGCAGCTTCACTGCTGTTACAAAAAATTCCACAGTAGCTGTTCAGGAAAAAATAAAAATAAAAGAATAAACCATAGATGAAATAGTAGAAGTAAATGTTCTTCAGGCATAGGAGAGAGACTGAAGAGAAATGAAATAATGCATTTTTTTCCACTCCGCTACAAAACACGGGCCCACCTGCTGCTGTAAACAGCTTCTGTCAGAGTAATATGTAAGTCTTCATAGAAATAGAACCCTAAAATAAATCTTCCTCTCTCTTCTCCAAGATCTTTCTTGCTCTCTTCAGCCTTGGTTTAGTTACAGAGCTTGCTATTCACATGTAACTGGCACATAAATCACATGAACTTCAATGAACTGTTGCCTTTCTGAAGGAGGGGATGGAGGCAGCCTTGGTTATATCCAGGTATTCTGAATCTCCACTTAAGCAATTAGACCGAGTACTTGCAGAGCAATGCAAGTCCAAATGAGGAACATAAAATTGTGTGTATGTAGATGGCTGTATGTCCACAATGTAGCTGAGCATTATAGTTTGTGGTTGTCCATGGAAATCTAGTGCCTAGAGAGGTATTTAGGCTAGTTGTCAGTAGCTTTCTGCTCCCCAGGATCTCTGGATTCTCCTCACTCAATTCATATTGATGTCATATTTTTCTGAATCTCATGGATATACTTTGGTTAAATGCCAAAGATGATATCTCTTGGTCTTATACAGAATCCTCTAATTTTTTTAAACCCCACTGTATTCCTTTATACTTGTCTTTCATGAATAGTCCTAAAAGCTATGTGTAGTCCTGCAGTTAGTGAAATTCTTGACTATGAGCTACTGATACAGTCTATGCTTATCTAGAAAGAAGGTAAACAGAGGCATGAATTTTAAAGGCAAAAGGGTTGGATAGGTTAATGGAATCATTCTTCTATTGTCTACATTTTTTACCCTCTTGCTGTTGTGCTTTAGATGGTGGATTAGTTCATAAGACAGTCTGTGATACCAAAGGACAGGTCATCACCTTCCAGAACATTTGCTACTAAGTTTCATGGCCTAAAAGCACTATTTTCACTGTGTCTGTCCATAATATAGCCAGACACAGCTTACAAATGTAAGTCTTAAATTTTATTATTTACAAAGAAAAAATAATAAAGAAAAATCTAGGTAAATCTGTTCACCTCCTCTTCCGTGTGCAAAGAATTCCAGAAGCTGGAACTGTCTAGAAAAATTCAAATTAGAGTTTAGACATTAGTCATAAACATAGTCATAAATTAGGACAGAACAGAGTAATTTGAATCACTTGCTTACAGACCAGTTAATAATTTTCACACACTTTTCATTGAAAACAACCATCTTGAGGCTGCATAGGCAAGTTCAATAATTCTGCTGTCATGAGTACACATAAAATAAACACAAGGGACTAAATGAGAGAGTGAGAAAATGAATTTGCCAGCTGGAAACCTTAGGAAAATGATATTCCATGACCTCAGGAACCATTCAGTACAATTGAACCTTGTCTATTCTTGGCAATACATTCACAATAACTGTATTTGACTGTTCCTCTCTGAATGCTGGGACTATATGTAATTAATCCTATGAAGATTATATGTTCAGTAAATTCTTTACTTATGTGAGGTCTTTATTGCCCTGTGGGTAATGTGCCATTTAGAAATGTTACATATTTTGTTATCAAAATTTCAGTTGGTATGGTTATTGTGGTGAGTCTCTCTCTCTCCCTGCCCTCTCCCCCTCCCCACCCCCCCTCCTTCATTTGTTCCATTTGTTCTTCCATCCAAATTTTGTACACACTTAACTTTCAGTGTATAGAGAATCACTGAATATCCAGTGTTAGAAGGGATCACTGAGGCCAGCTCCTGGCTCCAGACAAGACCACCCAAATATGGTCCTCTTGTTCTTTTTAAAATTTTGGGTGTTTTAAAATTAGTACATTCAGATGTTAAATGAATACTCTTTTCTACCAGTGATTTTTGAGAAGTATAACCTACTATTCCTGTGGAAACATTCCTATTCAAGGTTTTTTGTTTTTTTGTTTTTAATTATGGTATTTTCAAACAGAAAGTACATGATAGGCAAAAGTAAAAGAGAATAAAATCTTTCAATAAAATCCCCTTTAAACTTTTGCAAAATATATATAAAATATCCCCCAAAACAGAACAGAAGGTCAAGCAAATAGAGTGTTAATTTTCATTTGAATGATGGATAACCTTCTGCTAGCAAGCGGACCCAGCTAATAGCAATGGATTTGCATAAATAGAGAAATATTTCTGGAGGTGCACACCACATATTTTTGTGTCTGAAAGGAGTACAGTTCAGGTACTCCAAGGACACTCTGTGTATTAAAGTATTAAGAAGTGAGCACAATCAACACAGTATGTTCAAATACAGTCATGAGGCAGAATCAATTCTAGATACAGTTTATATTTCCTGTGGTTCAGGGTGCTGCAATCAATGTGCTGCAGGGAATTTGTCCATATCAAGAAACACAGTCTAACACTGAAAATTAAGGGGATGTGTTTTTAAAACAGAGAATATAGAAGATATCAGGAAGATTTCATGTGGGTATGGCAGCCAAAAGACACAAATATTTAACATAGCAGAGCTATTCAAAAAAGCTTCTTTGCATATTGATCCTCTGACAAAACAAACTTAATGTAAATACATTACGGAGAAAATATTGATGTATAGTATTAAAATGATCACATTTGGACACTTATAAAAATAAAAAATTCCAGCAATGTCAATCACTGCAAAATTCATTAACACTCTTTGAAATTCTTTCTATTTGAAAAGTAAGACTTGTGCTCCAGACCTCTCACCAGCTTCATTGCCCTTCTCTGGACATACTCCAGGGCTTCAATGTCTATTTTTGTAGTGAGGGGTTATGATAATTTTTGTGTTATATGTTAAAGAAGGATATTTCACTATTCAGCTAAATTAACAGAATCAGTATCTGTTATTTGTCTCCATACTCAAGAACTTCTTTAATTCCACAGGAAGTAACACTATTTTGATAAAATAGCACTTAATTTTGGCTTCCCATATAATAACATAAATTTTAGTACGATATTTTACTATCCAAGGAAGAAAGTAAGTGAAGGGAACAAAGAATTTCTCCCATGAAGTGAAATGACATCAAAACTACAGTCCAGTTTAGGCCTGAGTCAATCCCACCAATATTCAGGGCTTAATGGCATGTTCAAAGCAGGCACCACATAGACACATGGAATTTTATTTAACTGGCAAGAAGACATAGCTTACCTGTAGACAAGAGTGTAATTGGTATGTGGAGTGCCAGTGCAAAACAAAGGGTTTTGTGACTGATAGTTCTGAGGAAGCAAACTGCTTCTGCATCTGCAGCAGCTGCAGCTTTCCCAGGGCTGATGCTTTCCAGCTCATGTAAATTGCATTGCTGTAACCAAAATGGATCATACTAGAGGAATGAGTTATCATTACTGGCTTTGAATCAGAGAAGACAGAATGCAATCCTGAGGCCAGTGGGAGATAGTAAGAAGCATTTCTTGCAAACCCTGAAATACAAGAACTTTATTACTGTCATTAATCTTCTATAATATTTCTCAGCACTTTGTCAGCTAAATATCTACAAAGTAGGTCACACAAAACTAAAGCAAACTTGGAATCATCAGTTATCTAGCTAGTATCCCATTGATTTGTTTCTAAAACGTGTTCCCAAGTACTTATTGTATTTGATATGTTTATATCCAACTGATTTGGATTTAATAAAGGAAAGTTCCCAGGACTTTCAACTTCCATCTTTGTCATGTTAAAACTGCTTTATTTCTACCAAGTTATTTTCAAATTTATCTGAAAATAAAGTACTAGTGCTAGGATGAATTATGGCCTTCATTTCAGGGCTGGAGATGTCACCTAGTATGTCAGTTTGGAGAGTTTTTCTATTCTCTGATGCTCTATTATTAGTAGAAGTGTTTATATTTGGACACCTTTCAGCTGCCTAAATACAGGGAATTCACATGGGTTACCTGGTGTTTAACTGCTGCTCCAGGTCAATACAGACTCTGTCCTATTTTCCAGGAAGGTCTTGTTCAGCTGTCTTAGGGTATTTCAAATAGCACCAGGAGGTCACACTTAGGCAGGGATATGGAGTCCTTTCTGTTATCTTAGTATGTCAAGGAGAGAAAATAATATATGTTTATCATTCTAGGAATCTTCTTAAGATATCTTCTAAGAATTATTTTATTGTAGTGAGAGCTGGTTTTTCTATGTTGATGTGTCCTCTTGTAAGGCCAAGCAATCTTTCAGTAACACAGCCTTGATTCATGGATTCATTTCCAGCGTAATGTAACTTCAGGAGAAGAATTACTCAGTTTTTATCAGAGGAGGAAAAATAATCCGATTATTATGATATACTCATCTGCAAGAAAATAAGAACTAGATAGTAACATTTTTTTAGAAACCCCGTGTCTTAAAATTACTAATATATCACTTCTTTTAAAAAGGCAAACCGTGAAATGCACATTGCCCACAGTAATCTGTATGCAATTTTACATAACACAGCTATTGAAGTATACTGATATTGGGACAGGGTCCAGTTGTTGTCGCATCCTTTGAAAGAATGTAAAGCCTTTGAGCAAATCTGTTTTTTTGTGAGGCCAGACCCCAGATGTAAGCTGTCCTTTCACATTAGTTTAACTCCAGTGATGTCAATGGAGCTGCCCCAACTCTGACATCATGCTGAGCCAGATCCCCAGATGAAGTTCTTTGTGACTGCGGCTGTGTTCTTGGTTGTTTCCAGCTACTGCTTTGCATCAGATTTCCAAATCTCTTATTTATTTATTATGCATTTATGTGTGTATGTATTTATTTATTCACTAGGACTTTTTAAATTCATAGACTTCTATTAATCTTATAGAACCCCAGAAAACTGGAAATATTTCCAGACTTCCAGAATATTTGAACTTGTTGCTTAGTCAGCATCAGTCCTTTTCTTGAGTTGAATTTAAAATGGCAAATGACACACTGGATCACCACTTTCTCAATTACAGCATTATACTGGAATGAAATCATTACATGAATAATCTGGAGATTTAACTGGAGAATAATATAATACCATGATCATAATATAACTCAATTACAGAAATATGCAAATTTTTCTAACAACACTTTAAATTATTCTTATATTCCCTTCAAATTTTTGGTGAAGACACAGACTTACAGAATCACAGAATGGCCAGGGTTAGAAGGGACCTTAAGGATCATGAATCTCCAACCCCCCTGCCACATGCAGGGCCACTAACCTCCACATTTAATACTAAACCAGGCTGCCCTGGGCCCCATCCAATCTGGCTTTGAACACCTCTAGGGATGGGGCATCCACAACCTCTCTGTTCCAGCACCTCACTACTCTCACAGTAAAGAACTTCCCCCTGACATACAACCTAAATCTTCCCTCCCTCAACTTAAAACCATTTCCCCTTGTCCTGCTGTTATCTACCCTTTCAAAGAGTTAAGACACAAGTTGGTTATTTTTAATTTGTTCATACAGCTTTGTCAATCTGAATAAGAGTGTCCAAAATTTATTTGGCTCTTGAACCATTTGAACATCTTAGTGCTAATGGTGAGGGTATTCTCAAGACACTTCAACTCTCCCAGTTGATGTCAGCCAACAGGCGTGCAGGTCAGCCAGAAAACTGTTTAAGGATGTACACAGAAAAAGCAACAATGGGAAAAAAACCACAAAGAACATCCTGGGCCATATGCCTTCCAGTTAAAGGGATACTCCCCTATGGGGAAAAAAAAAGTATTTAAGTATAAAAATAATTATACTATCCCTTCTGAGACGCCTCTTCATACAAATAAATATAACAGTGAGCTGTTGTGAGATTGGATAAAAGGAAGCTTTTGTCACCAAGGTAGTAGTTAGCTCACCAATCCAAGCAGTTATCCCAGTTTATCCAGTGGCTCTGAAGCAAGAAAGAGATCATTAAAAAACTTTTTCTTATACCAGACTGCCTACAACTTCTGTGGCTCCAGTTCTGAGAGAAATTTAAAGGGAATGAAGACCAAGAGACCTTCTTCAGTATGTTGGCTATTGCCTTGCCAAATCAGGCGTCTGTGTACAGAGTCAGTCTCTGTATCACTTGTGGCCTTTCCTTGGCTTATGCTCAGAGAGTTTAGGAACTGTTTGTTGTTTAATAGAGTCTTCAGAGATTATTCTTGGAGAGTTATTTCTGTATACCAGCATACATTGACTGAAAATACTTTTATGAAGCCTTGCAATGGGAGCAATTGGATGCACTCTCCCCCTACTAAATATTCATTGGGAAAGAGCAAAAACAAATTTGAGGTCTATGCCCCTACATTTGGGTTTGTCATTCAGCCTAGTGCCCATGCAAAGGCTTTTCAAGTGAGTTGATGCTGTCATCAAAATATGAAGGTTCCTCACTGTCTTGAAGGATTAGGCCAATGATAGGGAGTAATTTTCAGCAGTAAAAATAGTAGCACTGGCAATTTAACAAGAATTCATTTGAAACACCGTGTGGACATACACATAAACAAGCATATTTACAATTACTATATATTTGGCTGAGAGTCATGCATTGGACAGTTATACTTTTTGCTATGTAAGACAAAAATTTTAAGGAAACCGCTTAAAAATCTTTTATGCTTGTTTCCTTGGTGAAAAAGCCCAAAATTTCAAAAAGAAATTGAGTTAAAAAAAAAGCGTTCAGTAACTGAATTTGAAAACTAACTTTTAAATAACCACTTGCCATTTTCAAGATACAAGTGCTTGAATACAAAAAGTCTCTCTCACATGATCATTGTTAAATATCTCCAAAATACATTTTGATAATAGTCTTATCTGGTGGATGTAAATGCAAGAGAAACTATACTGACTGGCTCTTCAAGGACTACTTGAATGTGCTACTTTATTCTGTTTCACTTACATTTTGTGAAAATAATATAAACGTGCCATAGAATTCTGTAATTTTGATGGTCCCTTCTAATTAATTTTCTCAATTATACTGATTGAGACATTAGCTTTATTTTGTTGACCCAGACTAAATTTATCCTGAACCCTGGAAACTATTAAGCTGAAGCTACCAGAGTGCCATGGAAGATTGTAAAAAGAAAGCTTCTTTCCCCATAAATGTCAGTAAAGGCATTTCAGAATAACAAAACAAGCATGATTTAAGTGTTCTGAGGGCTTATTAGTTCATATCACTGAACAGATTCTCAGTTGCACTGTCTGTTAAAAATAATCATGAACATACATTGAAAACACTGGGAAAATAGGCATATAATGTTTTTTGAGGCTGTGCAATGCAAGAAGTTTGCTAGATCAAAAGAATATGAACAGTTTGTCAGCAGCTGAGAACCAGTTTCAATGGTACTTATGTCTTTTGGGCAAAGTATTGACTGCACTGAGTTCTTCCAGTACTGTTTGAGGACTCAAGATGAACACTGGTCAATTTTATTTATGAGTGTAGACATAGCCATAAAAACTAGAATTTGGTGTTACTGTAGTGGGGACTTGAACTGGGAAAACAAGATGGGGGGTACAATTGCCTGAGGAAACTGCAGCTGAAAGCCCAAAATATCTTCTTTCAGAAAAGGAGAAAAGAAGCTAGTGAAATTTCTGCTTGTGAGAGAGACAAAAAGCTGAACTATTTTCAGAGTGGGCTTCTTGCTTATTCCTTCTGCTCTGTGTCTTCTTGAAAGTGCTAGCCCCAGAAAAATGAGGATAGAAAGACTGGACAAACAGAGGGTATGAAAGTTAGAGAGGAATCTTGAGTAAACAGTATAGAGTACAATTTAAGTTACGGGTCATTTGGTTAACAGCTCCTTTCCAAGCCAGCATAGCTGAGAAGCTTGATATGGTAACTGCAACTTGAAATTTGGCATCAAAAACTCTGCACCCCCCAAGTCCTCATTACTGTTGCTTATCACACAGTGTACCTAGAGAAACCTTAACAAGAACACAGTAGTCTTGCTGGTGGCAAACACTGAATAAACACAATTCTCTGCCAATATAATCATTCCCAATTTTCATACTCCATGGGCCACACCTCCTTTCAGCAACAGCAATTCCTCTCGCCTCACTGGCACAAGCAAGTGCCTTGTGCCAGCTCAAGCTCATTTTCCTGAGGGCCTCTTAGGTGGGACTCCCAGGAGAGTTAAAACCAATGCCTTGTTCATTTAGATGACAACATAAGCCCTGAATTAGACCATAGCTCTGTGACTTCAGTGTGGTATAAATATATTCCTATGATTTATCATGTATTTGCTTTTCCATTTCATATATATAAAGCAGAACATTTTCTAAGCACACTCTGTAAATGTTAATATAAAATCCAGATGTATGTTTTGTCAGCCTACTGCCTTATATTGCATGTTTGAATATTGTAATTTGCTGATGATTGGTAGGTATTTAAGGGAATGACTTGTGTGTGCATGAGAATGTATGCTGCATTGCAGCTGCTGCAGTTTGTGCCCCAGGTACATGATAAACACAGGTGAATAACTTAAATTTCAAGACTAAAAAATATCAGTAATTTTTAGTTAGATTTCACAGAATTGTGAACATGTAAACTTAAAATATGCAAACAGATAGTCAAATATGAATATGTTACTGCTACTCTTTAGACAGCCATGTGTGGATTTACTCATATGTTTCAAGAAGTACTGCTGTACTGAGAACTATACTCTTCCCAAAAAAGTATAGTCTTCCCATCTGATGTATCTCCTGCTAGCCTTCTCCGGACCTTGGAGCCGCTCCTGTTGTTGTACATTTACAACTACATTAAAGTTTCATCAAGGTGGTATATATTCTAAGTTAAATCCTTCTAAGTAAGAGTAAATTTGCCCCATGTCTCTTGTACTCATGTTAAGTCATTCATTTGTAAGTAAAGTATGTTACTCATTTTTCATGTAGCAGTCCAGTTCTGATGGCTTTTCCTTGGAGAGGTTAATGTTGTTGACATTTCCAATGACAGTTTTCCTGCTGGGTCAAAATGAAAGCTATTTACCATGCAGTTTCCACGTTATTCATTCTCGAGAATGAAGAATTGCCCTCAGGGGTTCTGGATGCACAGGAGCCACCAAGGCCAGTTTCTGTACGTACAGTTTCTCTACTGAATTGGAAGTGCCAACTATGACAATTTAAAATTAACTTAACATGGTAGTTTTGCCAGATGTGTGCTATGTCATGCTCTGTTCATACCTCAAAGACATGACCTTCACACAGAGCGTGCTAAGCAAAGTCTGGATTCTTCAGTCAAAGATACATCCGTACTTAGTTGGAAGTGGTGCTGGAGAAACTTGTTCTTTGTCTCAGAGAAAGTATTTATTCAGCAGTACACCATATGAGGAAATGTATGCAATATTTTATATCTTAAGATACATCTTTTTATGCCCTGACAAATTTTGATCTTAGATATATGTGAAAAACTCACATTGCATAAACAGAAATAGTCAAAACTAATTGTAAGAATTGACAGTGGGATTTAGCACTTCAATGTCAATTAGATTTACATGTGTATCTGAAGAAAGGAATGAATTTGGAAATGCAGGGACATATTAAAGATTCTCAACTGATTTTTTTCTGGGCTTTTCTTCACCCTGTAGAGCAATTGCAGTGTCAGATGATATGTACTTCATGGTGACTATGTAAGGAACAGTACAATCACTGCTGTAACAAGCTTTTTCAAAAGCAGTTAACAGTTTTCTGTTTTTTGTCATGTAAAATACTTTGCTGACAGAACTTTGCCAAAGTGCTGCACAGCTCCAAAGCTATAGCCATGCCAGGTAAGTCAGTTACCTTGAATTTAAATCAGTGCCATGAAAAGGATAATCACTTGTGCAAATGAAACCGTATTTGTTTCTCTACTTAGAAATGAAATTTTAACTCTGCTTTTGAAGAGTTTCTATTAAAGGATTTTAAAATCCATCTGAATTCACAGAATCAAGAATGGCCAAGATTAGCAGGGCCACATAAGTCCTTCTGGCCCAGCCTCTGCTCTTACAAAGAAACCAAGGAGGCCCAACTCCATGCCCAGATGGTTTCTGGCTGCCTCCAAGCAGGGAGAATCCACAACCTCTCTATGTCATCATATATATCTTAGAAAATAATAAACAATTTACAAGAACATAATATATGTAAAAAAAATCAAAAATATCTCAAAAAATATATAAAAAATATTTTTAATAGATTTTTTTTTCCCTGGTTTTTAAAACTCTCATTCCAATTTGTGATTGATAGCATTTAAAAAAACCTCTGATCTCTGACTGTACCTACAGGATTTTTAGAATCCTGGAATAGAGCTAATTTTCCACATTACAGCAACTTCAAACTCACCTTGTTATTTGATCTGCTTATTGTTCAATAGTAGTCTGAAAAGGAAATCAGATGTTGGAAAGGATTGAAACAGAAAACGGAAATTAAAAGCACTTTGTCACTGTGCAATGGTATGAGATTCTTACATCTTAAATTCTGTCTACATTTATATTGCCTCCAGTGGAAGGAAAATACAATAGCAGAGGAAAGAAGAGGAGGAAGAGAGCAAGAAGAGGGCAAGAAGAGTGATTAAAAGTTTGGAACAGTTTCTATACAATTAGCAAAGGAGGAATATTTGCTCTAAAGAGAAAAAGGACAGAATATTCAGTCCATTAAAATCAGGAATGGTGTAGAGCAGGGAACAGTTGTTCATTTCTTTCACTTTGCTACACAAACTCAAGTTAAAATAAGAACTTTAGCTTGGAACACTGGAGATATTAAATGTTCAAATACTATAAAATAAGACTGGACAAAATAGTGGGAGAAAATCTGTAGGGAGTCCTTAAATAAGTCATTGTCTCTCAGTGAAGAAGTTTCTAGCTGCAAATTAGTGGAGTCTGTGACAATATTCTGAGAAACCATCTCTACATTCTTGGCCTGATTTTACCTTTTCTTGCACGTTGTCTTTTGACTACTGTCTATAGAGATCCTTCCATAGAAAAACAGAGTAGTAGGGGAATTTGGTTTGATCTGATACTCCATTTCCTATGTTCTCATTTAAAAAACACCACTCAATTGAAGCCTTGTCTCACAAATATTCCTTGTCCAGGAGAGGGAGAAAGGCTGCAGTCTTCAAGAGGTAATGACACAAAGTACAGGGCCACCACAGCAGTGTCAGTTTAATTTGAAATGAAAAATTAAAAGCACAAAAGAAAGACAATAATGAAATAGCAGAGGTTTTATAATATGGACTCAGAAATCTTTATTTAAAATATTGTATTTTAAAAGGATAAAACTTTATAATTTTTCAGTCTCTGCAGTGGGATTAAACAGCACATGTGGGATTATTACGTTTGATTTTGCTCATAATTCACCAAGCAGGAACGCAAAGTCTGCAGTGCTTGCTGATCTCACGAAAGATTACAAGTTATAAGGACTGTCTGTGCAATGCTGTGGTCAGCACAGCTGGATCCCTCCCGTGCTGAGAGCATGCAAGCCACCAGCCAGGTACCTCCCGCAGCTCCTTCGGAAACCTGATGGGCTGGAGGTCTGACCCTGCACTCAGAACAGTGAGGATGACAGCTGCCATCCCAAGATTGGAAATCCATCTGGGATTTAAATTGCTGGAGGCTTCGAGATCTCAGTTTCTCTTTCCCAGCAGAGGTCTCTGTCCCTTGATTGGTGTAATATTCAGAAGCCTGAAGGCTGTTCCAGCTTCATCAGGATGGTGCAAAACAGTGTCAGTCTCCCTCTGGGATACTGCATGTCAGTGTTTCATCTGCTTGATGCAATGTGGGATAGCTGCCAGCCTGCTAGCTTGGGTCTTTTGAATATCTCACCTCACCAAATAGCTCTAAGAAGAGTTAGTTGAGAAATATTTACAAAAACAAGAGCTATGATGATTTGAAGTACCACATGGGGGAATATAGTATGAACCTAAAACACCAAAGATTTACACTTACATTGTCTTTATATACTATTCCCTACAATCTGTCCTATTAGATTCCAGGATAACAATACTAACTGTGATCAGCAGGATAACCTATTAGGCAAAGCAGTTCTCTTGATTATGAGAAAAAATAGCGGTTAATAAACATCTCTCATCCTTTTGTTGGTTTTAAACGCAGTATAAATTAAGCCTTTTGATTCCAATTAGAGCTTTGAGATTTCTTGAGAACAGATGACATATTTATAACTCAATATGTTTGTGTCATCCATCTGTTCTCTGTTGACAGGTTGTAAATTGTAAGGGCACATAGTACCTTGCCTGTATCGTTGTATGTGCCAAACAGAATGGGGGTGGGAACAGCTTCCTGCTCTAATTGGTATTTAGGTTCTTGCATTTTGTGATAGCCACGTAATCATAATCCATGAGTGGCTTTTTGACCTTCTCTAAACACATTTCTTCCAGTCCTCATCAAGGCTCACCTCATCAGCTGAGAAAGACAAGCACTTCTGCAGACTAGAGCAATGTCAGACATGAAGTACTGGAATCTGTAAAAACTGACAGGTTCCAAAGCCAGACAGCTGTAAAGATGCATGGAAGTGCAGAATCCAATTGGTCATGAAACAGATTTAATGAAAAGACTTCCTCAAGTAAGGAATTTAATGGGAAAAGAAATTGTTGCACTTGAACATAATGTCACTTGAGACAATGTCAATCACAATCTCAATTCCTATAGAAACAGTTCTCAAGACAAAAAGAAAAAATCTCTTTTTCATTAAAACAATTTTTTTCATAGTGTAACGCATATCACTTTTAATTGTTGTAGTTGATGTGAACCCAGTGCTGGAGTCAACTTTCTTCAAGATTTCTCAATTTATCAAATTTCTGTTACAAACTATAGTTATGTGGAAAATATAGGCTGGCTTTGGAGATGTGGACAGTCCAAAATTTAAAAGCAAACCTACATGAATAGCAAAGGTGTAGACTGATTATGCTGTAAATGCTGCTTCAGCTGGAAAGGCTGAAATAACAACACAGTTTTAATGGAAATGGAACAAAAGATTAAAGAAAGTACTAACAACCCTAGCAAAGATTATTAAGGAGTCAAGGGATGATATTGTTAACAAGGCATCAGGCCAAGCAATATTTGTCCAAAGCTGATAAGAATAGAGTGGCTAGAAATTGGAGAAGCTTAAGAAGATATTTTTATGTTTTTGCTTAGTACAAGCAAGATCTCCAAGGACCAGACCATGGTTAGCATAACCCCATTATCAAAAAAGTGGTCCAGAGATTTACTTAGAAATAATATATCAGTGCATTTAGCCTCATAGGGGACAAAACTGTTTCAGATCAAATGGAGATACCCTTGGAAAAATCGACAGCCTGAGAACAGCCACATGTTCTCAGGAAGTGGAGATCATGCCTTAGCTGATTGGAATTCCTAGCAGATATTATTACTGCAGAAGTGTGGGGTGACCTGATAGAGTAACAAAGAAAACAGAATTTTCACTGTGGTTATTCAGGTATTTTGATCATATAAGCATTTTAAAAATTTAAATGGAAGATTGTTATTACTTCAAGAAAGAAACAATAGTTGTCAATTAAGTGAAAGGTATTTCTTAAATTCCTTTGGCTTGGGCTTCTTAAGTCGTTATCAGACTTAAACTTTACATTTGAGATTTCTGGGATTTTGAAAGATGAAAACAATGGGGGAAAAATGATAAAGTGTTTAAGAATAATTTTTTTTTCCCTGCAGTACTAAAACTAGTAGAAGTGCAAAACAAGCAGGAAGCAAAACATATTTTAGGATGTTCTAGAGTTTCTCTGACAACTGCAAGAGCCAGCATAGCTGCAAAATGATAGTACTGTTCAAATGAGTAAGTGGAGAAGCTTTAGTTCAGTTTGCATGCTTTGAGACCATAGAAAACATTTAGCACAAGCTAAACAATGCTTACTAGTGCTCCTGTGTAAGTATGTTTGAGGATCAAACTGCCTCAAGGTTAATGGTTTTGTTTTGGTCTTAGTGCATCATTCCCTATTGATCTACTGGGATAAAGTCATTTCCTGCTTCCTTAGTAGCTGCTGGTGGTGAAATATAGTCAGGTGACTTTTCTTGGAGAAGTGAGATATCATATGAGCATACAGAGAGGGGCTATTGTCAGAGAATGCTGAAGCTGTGGCTCCCAGAACTTTTTCAGTAACAGTAAACCTCACAACTTGGATGACTGCTGAGATTTCATTATCACTGCAAAATTCCCAGTTTGCATGGATTACAGAAAAGAGTCAGCAAAATGAAAAACTGCTATATGAATGTTTGTCAAAAGACTTTAAGGAAAGAGCTTTAATCATCAAATGAGATTAAGTCATTTTATGAATGACAGGGAATTAAAAGTAGTAACTGGATCTAAAAATGAATATATTTCAAGTTACTCAGAAAAGTTCAAGAACTCTCTAAGTGGGAAAATACTAAGAATTGTTACTCTAGAAGCAATAAATAAATGTAACGGGAAGATTTTAGCCTGCAAATTATGTAATTTTGTGTTTGAAATGAAAAAAATAATAGAAAATCTGATGGTATTTCACTATTTATGTTTTGCTCTCACGATGACTTTACACACTATTGAAAAATAAGGTTTCTATTCTCAGTTAAATAAAATGGAACAACACACAGTGTAACCTTCCTTTTCCTTTAAATAAATATGTACAATTTTGTTCTAATACAAAAGAGAAGGAAACATTTAAGAGTTGGAATATTTTTACTCTTTCCTTGACTGCTAACTTTGATTTTCAAAATTAATCTAATTTCCATGTTTCCCAGATTTTTCAGGTTTCTTTGAATTAAGTGTCTCCCACACAACCCTTCCCCAAATAGCTACTGGTCAATCAAAGAAAATCAAGCAACTGTTCTTAAGAACCTGAGTTCTTTACCAAGAGAGTGGTGATGTGCTGGAACTGGCTGCCCAGAGAGGTTGTGGATGCATCACCCCTAGAGGTGTTCAAGGCCAGGTTGAATGGGATCCTGGGCAGCCTGGTCTAGTATTAAATGTGGAGCTTGGTGGCCCTGCCTGCAGTGGAAGGGTTATAGCTTGATGATCCTTGAGGTCCCTTCCTCAAGCCATTCTGTGATTCTATGATTCTATGAACTGAGAAGCATCTCTTCTCTCTTCTTGATGGCACAGACCGTGTACAGAATGTGTCAGTCATAGCAAACATGAGCAGCAATAACCCTAAGGCTTTGACAAAAGTTTTGGCTAAATGCTACATCTGCTCAGGAAGTTCTCTTGCTCAGCATTAGGTTTAATCTCAGTCACTGTGAAATCCCAGTGAGGAACTCTGGCCCTGGAGAAGCCACAATGTCTAGGGATACACTCATATATTCAACAGCAAATTTGCGAAGTTTTTAGAGTTGAAATTATTATTGCTAATGAGTCTTATTTTTTATTGAGTTATTGAAATGTTCCCTACATTTTTGTTTTAGCGCTAAACATATTTTCTGGCCTTGGATATATTGAAACATTTAAGCTTGTTAATAGTAGATGTCAGCCCAGATAGAATTGAAAACAGATTTCTGCGGCAAGGAGTCTAAAGTAACAAATTATTGACACATTTCATTACTTCCACTACAGTCTAAAATATTGGACAAATAAGTAATATAAATTCACAGCTTAGATGGATTTTGGAACAAAGGGAGGCCATGAATTCTTTATGGTCAAACATGATATCTAATCACTCAACTAACACCACTTTGTTTAAAACTGCAGATGTCATTTTTGGATTAGATTTTATATTACAGTGCTGGTTGTTTTTTATCCTTTTCTTTTGAAGATCAAAATTTGGATGATTTCTTTTGTTATATGAATTATCCTATTGCAATCTGACATCTATTGTTATGGGGTGGAAATCTGCAGAAAACTTGGCATGTTATACTGCTGTAATGCTTTAATTGTTATTTAGAACAGAAAATGGTAACATTGAGAGATCAAAGTCTTCTCAAAACTTAAATGCATTCCTCTGACACCCCAGAGGTTTGTGTTCACATTGGATCATATTATTTACAGTTCTTACAGTAATCATTTTATGTCTGTCTATAAACACAGAGCAGATGCAGGTTTCCCCCTTTGTTAATGTCCTTAGATTGGCTTAGTGTGCAGCCAGTTACTTTCTCCATCCAGCAGATATCATGATGCTTTATTAATCAATTCAAGAACTGGCGTTATGCTTGGCCAAAACTGGTAAGAAATTCAAAGTGGATGTCTTTCATTTGTTTTCTTTGAAAAAAAAAGGGGTGGTATGGCATAGTGAGATGCATTCTGACCAGGGTTGTGACAAATTTCTTTTCCACAAGGATTACTTGATAGAAGATGTGTTTGGAATAGGGCAAGAAGAAAGAGTTAAAGGGGATATGCAACAAGGAATGCATTTTGAACCACATGGAAATGGGAGCAGATTCCTGCTACTTTTCATAGTTTTTCAAGCTAACTTCTTGACAGTAGGAAGACAAAGAGTAGGAAATTGTGTATTTATAGCTTACACAAATTACAGTTTCTGTCAAATTATGCAGTATACTTGAAGTAGCTCAAGCAAAATAGTGTTCTGTTGTCTTTCTTTTTTTTTTCCTTTCAGTGTTAGTGAAGAAGGTACACAATCAAAAATGCTCTATTTCTCTCATGAAATACTGTGTACAGTGATCATAGTGAAGAATATTTCTGCTTAGTTTATTACTTCTAGCTTTATGTACTTGTATTTCTAGTACAGTTGACCTAATTTTTATGCTTGAATCACAAAGGTACTGAACTAGTAACATTTTCACAATCTTTACCATGCCCTTGCTTCCTAATTTAAAGAGGGGAAGGCACAGAAAATGGAATTCTTCCAGATTTTTTTTAAGAAACCTCCAGATTAATTTCTTTTACTTATTTTTAATTGTTTATTTCCTTACTGAAATTTGAGGTGGAAACTCAATAAAAAGAATTCTTCAGCCGTATCAGCAAAATAAGTGCACTTTTTGTTGCAAACCCAGGCACTTCGTTTTAAGGTTTTAAGTGAAACCACAAATAGTTCTAAAAAAAAATGTCCCCTGCCCAGGATACTTCTGCTTAATTATAAATCCTCTGTGAAAATCCTTTTGCAGTAGAAATACAATAGCATGTTTTTTAGTTGTTTGTAGATAAAATGATTTGTTTTGTTTTTTTTTTTTAAAGAAACTCTATTAATCATATAATTTATCTCCTATGGACTTTGGAAAACTGTTAGCAAAATCTAGAATAAGTGTCAGATGCATAAATACTTTATACTGTAATATACTAATTAATTTCGTAGAAATTTTGTATATAGTTGGCTGAGCCCTATGCTGTATGAAAGTATAAATTGCTTCAAAAAATATATATATATTTTGGAGAAAGGTAGTCAGTGTTGTTTATTATCATTTCAAGCATTAAACATCAGCCAAAATAAAAAACAATCCAGGTAGCATAACACATTTAAAAGGATGAGAAGGAATATTCATCAAAACTTGGTACAAATCTACCTTTATGCATAAAAAATACCATTGAATTCTGCAGTCGTTTTCTTATTTCTCACATAAATTAAATTCAATAGAGACAAATTGTTAGAAATGGGAAAAAATACCACATCAGTTTCAGTTGCACAGTATGAATGTATTTCTATTTTACATCTTTTACAGTGAATATTATAAAATTATTAAAAAATTCACAAGTACTCCTTTTCTTTTGGAGTAAGTTGCCCAGAAAAAAAAACCCCGCCTCATAGGAAAATGCAGCCTTACACAATGAAACAGAATACAGAATTCTGACACTCATGAATCAAAGAAATTCATGTTTCATTTGATTTGAAAGAAATTTTTTTTGAAGATTCAAAACCAAAATTACAGTTATTCAGCTAAGAGCTTAAGCAATTGAAAAATAATTGCAGTTAGAATTATTTTGCCCTGTCTCCTGAGGGATAGCTTATACGTATTGTCGTACATATTTTCTCTGCAAAGTGACTTGCATGGGAAATGTTTGCATGTAGGAGGCTGCTGCCTGGATATGGTATTAGTTATTGTAGGCCACCCACAACACCCTCACATTCGAGTAACCCTTCACCACCAGCAACAATTCACTTAACCTTTGATTAAACATTGGAATTTAAACTATGAAAAGGTCTGAAACCTGACACAATCCTTTGACACCATGGTGTCTGTCATTAAAGATAACCCTGCATTAGGTACTGATTTCTGAAAATAGACAAACTACTTTGATTTTCAATCTTAACTCTTTGATATTGCCAGTATAACCCTGCTGTGTCAGGAGTCTTGCTTCTCCTTTCAAGTCTGTAAGATTGGGAAGAAGATTTAGGGAGAGTATAGAGGCCAGCTAGCACAAATCGGGCAGCCCAGTTGCTAGCAAATTAAATAACTTTCTGGGACTTAGCGATCAATGGACCACAAAAAGAAAAAAAAAGACACTGAAATAGAAACAGATAGACAGACATCTTCCTCCCTCCCTCCCTCCCTCCCTCCCTCCCTCCCTCCCTCCCTCCCTCCCTCCCTCCCTCCCTCCCTCCCTCCCTCCCTTCCTTCCTTCCTTCCTTCCTTCCTTCCTTCCTTCCTTCCTTCCTTCCTTCCTTCCTTCCTTCCTTCCTTCCTTCCTTCCTTCCTTCCTTCCTTCCTTCCTTCCTTCCTTCCTTCCTTCCTTCCTTCCTTCCTTCCTTCCCTCCTTCCGAGTGTCACCAACAGACAGCACCACCTCTGTCCAGTTTTGTCTCTGTAGAGATTCTGCTCCATCTTTTATCATGGTTTTGTCTGGTAAGGCCTCCCTGTGAGTGGTACTTGCAGGTAAGTTTTTATTCATTCTTAGCTACTACTTTTTTCCTCTCTTCCTCAGTTCTGTTTATACAGGTGGCTAAGAAAACCTCAGCCTGATATTCCCTCAACCTGCTGTTCTTTTCCTCCGTGCTTTGCATTACACACTGGCAAACGATGACATAGTTTCGCTTTGCAGTGGTTGTCTCACCTGGTCATATGAAAGAAAATAAAGAAATCAGAGGAGCACAACTCAGCAGCAGATTTCCACTGGAAAATAATGTAGGGGAATCCAAAGTTCGTACATTCTGAAAAATGAGAAAGTTTTTGGATTTACACTGTTTTTGAGAAACTGCCCATCAGTTTTTTTAGTAATCATGCACCTCAACTGAGCTGGATTAGGTTGGATCCTGACTGGAAACAGGTTCCAACCAAGGAACTGACTGTGCTACAGAGGCAGTTTTCACAGCTCTAATCTCAGCAACATTGTTGAGAAGCATCAGCTCACAAAGGAGCCAATCTTGGAAGTACAGAATTCCCTGAGCTGAGCAAGGCAAAAAGCAATCTACTGCAGGAGGCTTCTCTTGAAGCTAAAAATGAACACCGACTTGACTCCACAGATGACAATGCTCTCTTCAGTCCTCTCCAGTCATCCCAGTGCCACTTGAGCTGAACTCCCACCATCTTTTCCAAGCCACTGGCAAACAGTTATACAACTTTTAGAGAGAAGACTCTTCTTTATGCCCAGCAGATGATCAGCTTCTACTCTCTTTGCTGCACACAGAAGGTTCATATTTCTCAGATATTCATAGCCAAGCAAAAAAGGGAAAAAAGAGGCTTTTTGCTGCTTTCTTTCAACTCCATGATGCACAGACACAGATATTGTGATGGACATTTTGTTCCTTGACAAGTCCTCATGTGGCACGTACTTCACTTTTTCCGAAGGGGCTGTAATACATCTGCAATTTCATCAAATTAAAGCCCAACTTGAATATATCTCTCTGGCTAAATTTCTGCTTCCTCTTTGCTAACGTCATGTGAAGATATAGTCAAAAGTTTGCAAAATTATCCATTTCACGAGGTTATTGAATGTTTCATTTGGCATGGAGCTGCTTCCGGATCATACCCACATTAATACATTCACAGCATTTCCACACACATTTTCAATGAAAAAAAAATCATAACAAAAGGACAAGCTAAGGAAACTAAGGAAAGTAATATGGAAAGATGGAAAGACAGCAAGAGTCGAAATGACTCCCTCGGGGGTGTGACCTATATGGAAAAAAAGAAGGTGAAATCTTAACCTTGTCAGAGAAGCTTATTTCACAGGAGCAAAAAGGGCATTATATTTTGGCAGGGTCCTGCTTGCTGCATATTAGTGCTATTTATTGTGTAATCTTTGTTTCTGATAACAATTTGCAAAGTACTAACTGGAGATAAATACTTGAGGATGCATAGAGTAATCTGATATTTCCTAGTGGAATGCCAAGTTTATCCCACCTATGACACTAATCTCATAATTCACTCAATGAGCACTAAAGATTTGTCTTATGAATTAGATCAGTTTGATAAATCACCCAGCATTTTGATATACTTAGTTCATATTTCTTCCTTGATAATAGTTTAACATAGTGATTTGCAGATTCCAGCAGGAGAATCAGAAGGATGGTTACACGAACTGATTTCCTCCATGTGTTAGTTAATGATACAGGAGCTTGGTGGATGCAAAATTATTTTTTTCCATGCTTTGATATTTTGTGTAAAAGTTTTGTTGAGAGTTGTTTCTAACAAACAAAATACAGAAAGATAGAATGCATATTTTCTGTCTTATTTAATTACATTAGGTTTCGAAATAAAAGCCACAAATTCAGGATCCATTTTGATAGGAACTGAGCTTGCCCCAAAGTGCTAGGAGTTAAAGATTTCAGGAAACAGTTTCTTGCAGAATGGGTGCGGTTTTGATATGGATAGGACACAGATAATTCAGATTTCCAATTGCTAATAATAGTTCCTTAAAATAGCTTTACATTCACGTTATCATCTAAGTTCCCTTACCCATACTAGGAGCTTAGACAAGCATCCCACAATTGTAGATCTACATCTGCCTAAACTGCACTGCAGGCTTTCAGCCTGTGAATGGCTCAGACAGTAAATATTGATTTACTTCTAGCTTCTGTAAGTAGATGAACGGAGTCCTACTAATATCTAAGATTATCTATGGCCTTATGACCTGTGAATGGTAACCTTGGTGCAACTCAGATTTGAACACTAGAAAGTGAAAGGTCAGAGAAACGAGATAGCTTACGTATGGCAACAGGATTAACAGTTCGGGCTGCTCTGCAGATATTAATTTGAACCATCTTATAGTAAATGTCACTCAGGTGCACTGAAGAGAGAAAAGGATTGATGAGCTCTTGAAAAGACACAGTGTTCTTGCATTGTTAAGTATGATTCCAGAGTAAATAAAGGTAGCAAAATGAGCTGATTAGTTGGAGAATTAATAATAAAAAATTACAAGGGTATATTTTCAATTCCTGATGACCACACCTCTCAAGTAAAAAACACTATTGTAATGTGATTCTTGGATCATCTGATAAAGCCAGCATGCAAATGAGTAATAAAAAGCCTTAAGGATAATATATTTTCTTTTTGCACAAGTTACTTAAATTTAAACTGGAAGAACAAAATGAATTCTTCCATTTAAAACTGCTGAGCAAGGACTATTATATTGAGATTTTAAGTTTAATTTAGCTCTAGTTTTGAAGTATGGATTTATTTTCTTTTACAGCTTCATTAGGCTTCCTGAAGTATGCTCCATATTCTTATATCTGGTGTAATCAGATTTTGTTGTATACAAGACATTTTAGAATATATATATATATATTTTTCTAATTCTCCTTCTGCCCTCACCTTGGATCAACATTTTTCTCTGTAAATATCACTACCTTCCTTGGGGAAGGTTCACAGTGCTGTAACACCAGTGTATTTTTAAGAGTTCAGTACTTTTAAAACTGAAGGCATGTCTTTAAGTATAGACTTAACTTTGACCATCCATGCTGGGTATCCTAACCACTTTTAGTAGTCCTTCTAGTTTCACCTTTTTTCAGATCTTTCATTGCATGTTCACTGGATTCTGATGATAAAATGAACTTTGGAAAAGCTTCGTTTTGAACCATAGGTGGCAGCAGACAGCAAAAACCTTGGAAATCAGGGCTCCTCAGCATCTCTGAGCGAAGCATGCTTGCTTCATCATAGGATGGGTTCTCTATCACTCTCTCCTCACGCCCTGAGGCTATTTTAAGTATATGTTTTAAAAAAAAATCTACATTATAATTGACTGCAATGAAAAAAGAAGCATTTTTTTTTTCTTTTTCTTTCCTTGTGTACTTACTCTGAAAAATATCATCCTAAATATGTTAATGGTGCTATTTAACTCTTCTTCAATTTCCTGCCCTATCCATTGACTTGCAGCAGTATCATTTAATCTACTTTAGATTATATCTAACTGAGGCAGTTTTGCTGATCTGGTTTTAGGCTGTGGGGAGTCTCACAGTTTCCTGATCCACAAGTTTTACATTGGAAAAGAAGCAGTGACACACTCCTGCCTAAGACTCTGTTAATAAAACCATAAATCCATGTCACAGAGATAAATTTTCAATCTTTTTGTTTTACCCTGTTGGGAACTTAAAAATGCTTTTGCTTACAAGGCAATTTTTACAACTCTAAGTCCAGTGTATTTATTATTGTCTTTTCCCATAGCCTTGAGAGATTCAAACAAACTCCAGAGCTTTAGTATCCCACTTAGTGAATGAGCGTATTGGTCTTCTGTAAGTGAAACTAAACATATTGCCATCTACATGTTACATGTTTCCTTCCATGAAAAACCCTGCATTTAGTGGAATAGCCTTTGGCTAATGAGGTTATACTTCTCAAAATTAATGACATGTATTTTGTATCATCCTTGGCTTATGACCAGGCAACCTGAAAGCCAGCACTGCTACTCCACATGGGCTGCTTCACACTTAGGGATGTGTAGAGGCATCACCTTCTGAAAAAAATGCTATTACAGCGGCACCTGAACCTGGCTTCTCTCCAGTCTTGAGACAGGAATCTTTTCTGGACATGAATAGGTGAAAAATAGGTGGTGTTGGAGGACTCCCTTGTTGCCTGGATGAAGTTAAAGACAGCACTGATGCGGATTTCAGATAGAAAAGGTTGGGCGGCTGCTTGTTGTTGTGCAGTGATGGGAAAGGGTTTAGGAATCCAGGACTAGCAACGACCTTGCTCCAAAGAATTCTTTTTTTTATTATTTATTTTTTCACTGGAGAGAGATTCCCTGGATTCCTTGGAAGGACTGCAATGAGAAACCCTTCAGAAAGGACAGTGACGATGACTCGCAGTGTGATACTCACTCGGCATGAAGGCAGAGCAGAAGATTGGAGATGAGAACCACTGCATGAGTCCAGTTGAAGAATTTTGCCTGGGGCTTTTACAGAACAAACAGCAGCGAGCAAAACTTTTGAGAGGGTTTAGATAATCATCTGTGGTAGATGAAAGATAAACTCCAAAGCAGAAGCCTTTAAATGAAAAAAAATAATTTAACTAAATTAAATGTTTTCTTCAAAAGAACAAGAGAAAAACATATTTCCAGGAGTTCTGCTCCATTACTCAAAAGAAAATAAACTAGTGGTTCAACAATGCAGCTGAATGACTGCAGGTCTGAGACTTGTAGTTTTCTTGAGAGTAGACAATGCTTCTAAATATAAGCATGAGAAGACTGCAAAAGGATGGAGTTTCACATCTTGCAGTGGAAGAATAAATATTATCCAACTCTGATTTATCTTCTGGTGGATTCTTGTCTCATGTTAAAAGCATGAGCTGTTTCTCAGACAGAATATTACCAAAAATTCCTACAAGAATGGACTCCTTTCTAAGCCTTGCTTTAAATTTTACCATATTATTTTATCTCCACTGCTTTGTAAATATTAAACAAAAGCAGTAAAGAAAACGACCACACAGTTCCTTTTAGACGAATATACTATTTCTCCTCTAATAAACATAGAAAAATATTCTAAACCTAAAAGAAAGCTTTTTTCTAACTACCAGACACAAACACACAGTTTCTTCAGGTATCATATGCATTGTAATTATTATTCATGCTTTTTCGAAAAGATAACACTACATCTAGCAATGTATCCTAGAAATAGCTGACAGCAATCTTATCTATATGAACTTGGAGATAATTTTTTTTTTTTTTTTTTTGCATGAAAATATAGATATCCCTGCCTAATTCTTTTTCATTTTCCTGTACATTCTTCCTTGGTATTTCTTCATATTCTTTTTGTCAGACTGACTTCCTTTTTTTCCTGGGCTTGCTCTCAACTTCCTAATCATATTCTTTCACATCCTTTGCTCTGTTATCCTATAGTAGTAATTTTCTCACTCTTCAGTTCTTTCTTATGTGTCTGTGTATCAAGAGCCTCCAGTTTTCTTTTCCTTGCTTCAGAATGACTTCCCTTCTTTTCCTACAGGACTGAAGCAGGTGCCTGTAAGTCACGTTCTCTTCTGGGCATCTATTAGGGCTCCTGGATATCTGACCTTGCTAAGCATCCACTTTCCACTCAAAGAGAAAAAGATTATAATGGGGCCCACTGTGTGCATATGTATCTATTTTTCCTTTCACAGTCTTACAAAGCAAATGAGTGTCAAGGACTTCCATCCCCATAGTTCATGTTCTGGTTGTGAACAAGAGTGCCCACAGGTCCTTTGTGTTCAGTTAAATGTGTGACTACTTCCAGTTTAAAATGAGCCTTAGTGACACTATTAAAGTGAAAGAGAGGTCAGGAACAAGAGAAAAAGAAACTGGGCGGTAACACTTTGGGTCTCAGGATTTTGTCTTCCAAGGCAGAGGACTAGATCTTCATATATTTTAATATATCAGTGCAATTTCGTACATATTTACAGTATATATCTATTATTTAACTGAATACACTGATTCAAAAAACTGCACAAGCTATTTATAGGAAAACAAGGCCTGTTTCCAACTGAAATTTAACCAGCAGAAGAATGAAGACTCTCATTTCACAAAAATTTGGACAGACACAGGTGTTATTTCCTAATCAGTCCTTAAAATTTACAAAACAGAAAACAGTATTTTTTTGAAGGAACATTTCCACTTTTAAGGGATTTGGTATGGAGCTATCTTGACATAAATATAAGCAGCATGTCTTCCCAAAGATGAATACTAATGTCTTCCCCCATGCAAAATATGAAAAACTGCACATACAAAGCCATACAAAATAAATAAGAGCCATAAATTCCTTTGAGATCTGGGGGTTGGGGTTTTGGATGCCGTAGAGAAGAGAGTTCTTTCATTGTTTCACAGATGTGGCAGGAGCCACATGAAATACAGAGCTGTTGTGTCTTGTGATTAATCCTTTCCCCTCCATCTCTTCCCTCTCAGTCTGTATTTTCCCTTTCATTAGAGCAGTACCAGAACCCTGTCTTCTCTCTTTCCCGTTCTTACTCATCTACCCTGCATATGCTATATCTTAATCTTCTTTTCCTACTGGCATATATTTGGTGTTTCTGGATGATTTTTTTTTCTTTTTTTTGGGGGGGGGGAGGGGGCGGTGGGCGGGTTATAGAGATTACAGTTCTAGATAGATTTTTTTTGAAAAGGTCATTTTGATATACAGATTGCATCAAAATTTCTCCAGACGTATGGATTTGTGTATATGTATGAGCACTACAGCACAGAGTTGAACAACACTGACACTGTCATCTATATTCGGAGTGTCAGGTGAAATGGTAAGAGAATTTTGGCAGAAAATAAATCTGCTTGCATTCCAGCCTGTCTTCAGATATCAGAGGGGCTGGGAGTTGCTGAGCTTAGGGTTTGATCAATGTTCAATTCGGAGTTATAAGTCTGGTCATGCTCAATATGTGAACTCTGACAATTACAGGTTCACAAATAGCATACTGCCCAACAATTAGTCTAGTTGCATTTGAATGGGTTCTCATGATCAACCTTAAGGAGTCTGGCTGTGCCCAATGAGAACTCTCACAGCTAGACAGTGAATAGGGCAGTTTATTAAAGCAACACATCACATATCCTTTCAGATTTCTGGTGATACGCACACTGTTTGAAAAGCATGTGAAGTTAACCAGGAACATGAATAATATGGCCAAACACAAACACATTAAGTAACTCTATTGAGATTTTCAAGTTTTCCAAGAGAAGCACCCATTATAACTGAGTGAATGAATCTTACCTAATTGATGTCCCTTTGAGATGGCAAGAGATGCTCAGCCCATCAACTGGTCCCAGAAGTGGGTGATGTCCTCCTGACTTACCTGCAATGTTATTTTTCTGAAAAATCCTTCATTTTTATACTACTTTCTTTCTTTGAGATGGAATTTGAGTGACTCTAGTTAAACATACCTTTGTTTTGAAAAATTTACTCAGAGAACATGTTTTTGACAGAAAGGTGGATAACTGCTGGCTCAGAGCTGGCTCAGGAAGACAAGATAGTTTGTCAGTTCCAGTAGTATAATCAAGTCCCCATTCATGCATGATGGTCACAGGAATTGGCCAAAGGAATTCCACCCTGCTCCACACTTCTGTGTTGTTTTTATCTGAGAGTCAGCATACCACGTTCCTCCAGTGTTTGCTATCAGCTAAGGTCTGCAGGTCTTGTTTTGCTTATGCTTACCTTCTCTCAAAAGGTTGGCCTTTCAATAAATCACCTCCTGTATACATTCCACATAACCCACTCTGAGACTACCGTCACTCAAGCTTCTCAACATTTGAAAGGAACTGGAGAAGTCACATACAGTCTTGTTATTGAGCTTTCAGTCTGCTTACTGTTTTTGAGATGATTGACTCATAGTATTTGGCAAGATTGTATTATCAGTACTGAGCAATACTTCGGATGTAAATGTCAGGCTAAAGGAAGAGGTTGAGGGCAGGAGGGACCATACTGTCACACAGCAGTTATTGCCTTTCTCCTCAAGCTGTCCTGCTCTTGTAAAAACTGGTTGGTAGGAATGCCTTGTGGTACAACTCAGCATGGTCTGGTTGTAAATTAAGTTTGATCCTACCTATAGTATTGAGCTCTTGCTGCAATTATTCCTTCATGTCTGCTCTTCTCAAAGGACAAAAGAGTGCTGTACTGGTCCCAAGGGAGACTGTTTGAAGCAATGGTTTGAGATGCTGTTCTGCAAAGAAAAGATGTTGTTATTGTAGCCGGAAGGGCTTTTTAAGGAACTGTATTTTGGAAACGTTTTTACTATAAATGTTGATGACTTGCTTGCTTAATAGGTCAGTACTGGATGCTAGGCCACTTAGAAAAATGTGCATTTAAATTACACATCCAGCCTTAAAGGATATTGAAAACTATGATCTATGTGTGATGAAAAATGCATCTATTGATTTGTGAAAATTATGTATATTCCTATTTTACAAAAGAAGATATTTAACTGTGATGTGTTGTCTTGATTTTGGCTGCAATTTTGTTAATTTTGTGGGGGCTTGTCCCGAGGAGGGCAACAAATAATGATCCAAGGGAAGGAACACTTCCCCTGCAAGGACAATCTGAGAGAGCTGGGGATGCTCATCTTGGAGAAGGCTCTAGGAAGACATGATGGAGCTCTTTCAATATCTAATTGAGTGTTATAAGAAAGAAGGGGACAGATGCTTTAGCAGAGTCTGCTGTGATAGGACAAGGGGAAATGTTTCCAAGCTAAAACAGGAGAAATTTAGACTGAATATAAGGGAAAAAAGTTTTACAGTAAGAGTGATGAGGCACAGGATTTAGTT